>NW_026020253.1:600000-921512 GCF_900185275.1 Solanum verrucosum
TTTCTACCCCTTCAACATCATCACAAGAGTCATAAGTTCCATTCATCTCAAAATCATCTCCGGAGTAGTAGTTCTCACCACCATGTTATTCATTATCCCATGGACAATCATATCCCTCATAAGAATCATCATCACACACAAGAGCCCCATTACCATGCTCATAAGGACCATCATAGCCCTCACAAAACTCATGTTTATCATGCTCGTAGCTCATATTGTTACAAGCGTATCCACTAATGTCATCTCTACAATATTCAGAAGTTACGGATGACATTCTTCCTTGTAATCACCTTGGGTACCTACAATACTTAGCAAACAAGGTTAGTGGCAAAATTTCTCACACCTCTCGTATTTGATCTCACACTCACCTTCCTAAAGTGTCTTTCCAAAGTTGATACAGAACTACCTTTGCCCAATCAATTCACAAGATCACTAATTCTTTGTGGTGGAGTGGATTCTTCTGACTCTTGAAAGAAGGATGAATCAAAAATCTAAAGGACTTGATGTACCGCCCCGTACGAAGCTAGTAAAACCTAGCTAAGGCTTGACTGAATTTAGTAGGTTGACCTAGAGCCTCACATGTTAGTTTATAGTTGAAAACATGCTTAAATGATGAAAAATGGCTATTGAAGCTAGTTTGGTGATTTTAGAGATCAAACGTCAAGAAACAACCATGACGTCCAAAAACTAGTAGACTAAGCGAGGGCCAAGTTTGAGGGTTAGAGCCAAGGAAGAGGACTAGGGCAGTCCACTCTTTCATGGACAATGCCTCACCTTCCACGACCACCACCACGGCTCGTGGTATGGCTCGTGGTAGGCTAGGCAGTAGCTAAACAAAGGCTGCCCAAAAACAGCCCCTCCACACGAGCCACTTCACGGCTCGTGGTGATGACCACGGCTCGTGGGAAGGCTCGTGGCGGTTCCTTAGATTTTTAGGGCGTAAGGGAAAGGTTTCCTAGATACTATATCATGACCACAAGAGGCACCACGGCTCGTGGAGCCTCACGTGAAGGGCTCTCCAATAGACTTAGAGTATAGGGTCAACTTCAAATGGTCATATATCTTATATCAAAGCGAATTATATGTGACATAACCTATAGAATTAAAGGTCTCTGAGTCCTCTTTCCAACGCCACCAAGTTTTCCCAATTCCGATCTCGGAGTAAAAAGTTATAACCGAAATAGTGAGGCACTGTCAGGCTGAAAATCTTCACGACCCGTTTCACGGTCCGTGGCGATGATCACGGTCTGTGAAGGCTTCAGTGATGCCATTTCGGTAGTTTCCAGCAAGTAACTTATTGGGTCTTTTCCCAATTGTTTTAACTCAATGATATCTCATTTTTCCCAGGCCTAGGACCCCTATTTAAGTCATTTTAACCCCTAAACTCACCCAATTAAATCAATTATTCCAAGACCCAAATAAAAGCTCCCAACTCCTTTTCCCTCCCAAAAATCTCCTCTCTCAAGAACCTCCATTGAAGAACAAAGAAAGAGATCAGCTAGGGCTAGGAGATGGAAGCTTTTCATCACGAACTTGGTGGGATTCTAAGGCTAAGGTATGGTAGTCCTTTATTCTTGGTTAGCTATCACCAAGAAGCCCTTTCAACTAAATTTTCAATGATCCCCAATTTCTAGGTTTTCAATCAAATTTATGGGTCTCTTTCTAAAATCGATTCCATTGATATATAATGGTTATTTATGATTATATATGAGTGTTTGTGGATGAATTCATGTAATATTTATGGTTTTTGAACAATTCCCCACAAGACCCAGGATTTCCCTTTTCTTTCTCAATTCTTAAACCTAGCTTGTGTTGAATGATGATTGAAGGATGAGAATCTAGTATGTTATTATGAAATTAATTATTGTATTATGAGGTTATCCTATATGATGTATGAATATCAAGAGAATAGGGTTGAATCTTGAAGAAAGCCTTGATGGCTATGAATGAAGGTTTTCAATTGGTAAGTAGCTTTCTATTGAATTGTTGATCCACTTGTGGGGGAGATGTTTACTTATTATATATCCTTTGAATGAATGGTTTGATCCACTTATGGTGGAGGTGCTTACTTATTAGTATGAATTGTAATGTTCAAACAAGGTCCCTCTTCCCTACAATCCTAGATATGACTAAGTATGATACATTATGAATATGAATGAGATGTTATGAACATGATATGGTCTATATGTTGAATTTTATGAGGTTCTCTTGTGGGAGGACCCTACCCAAATAATCCCCAAATGATACATGCCATGAATGATGTACTTGAATGATGAACATTAGATATGTGACTTACATGATCTAAGATCCTTAAATGCAATTTATGTGAACTGTGCATGAGTTGGGATATTATGTATATGTTATGACCCCCCCCCCCTTGACAAGGGAGGTGTCTATGATGTTAATGTTGTTGTTGTTGTGCCACTGTGAGGACAATCATGCACACAGACACTCCATGCATAAATATGAATATGATATGTCTATGGTGTCAATTGAAAGGCTAATTCTCATATGCACCTTTACATACTATTATCCATGACATGTATATGACCATGAAGATATGACTGTGTATGCTAGGATGTATGAATGTATGTTATGGTATGATTGCTATATGAATGAAAGGTAGTTCTCATGATTATAGTATAATGTAAAGTGAAAGGCTTACTCACTTGCTAAATGTTTCTAAGGTGAAAGGATTGTTACTCACTTATGAACACATATGAGCTATTATGGTAAGATGTCTACATAAGAGTCTAGTAAAGGCTAATGTGGACTTATGTGATGACTAAAGATGATTACAAAAGGGAATTAGATGCTTAGCACCGAAAGGGTATGTAATGAAATGGGGGTCTCACGTTTAGTAAGTCCGGCTCCCCACATGGGTTTCCTCACGTTTAGCAAGTCCGGATTACCCACGGTATTTGTTGTCTCATGAGATGGAAACCCCCACATTTAGTAAGTTAGGGTTTCTACAAGCAATCTCCTTGACCCTTAACTATGTGCCCACATATGACTCTAGCTTAGTGGATCCACCTAGATAGCTATGTACGAATGGTTACACCTTAGGCAAGTGTTAACCCTCTCTTTTCGGTGTGGGAGTAGAACACCGGATTCCATGTAGCTCTCATGGTCTATGTCGGTTATTGCAATATTTCCCTAATGTAAAAGTAAATGAAGGTATGAAAGGTGTGAACTCTTACTTAGGCTTTCTTAAGGGTTTCTACATAGTGTAAGGGAGGGTATGGACTTCTCTTGCACATTGCACTTGTGGGATCCTAAGGGATGGTTGTAGTAGTGTTTCTCTTATGATTATGATGATTATGACTTATGTATGTTGAAGCTATGTTGTGTATGATCATTATGAAGATGGTTTACCTCTGTGTCACGACCCAAGCGTAAGGCCTAGACGTGACCGGCGAATGGGGACCTCGAAGGAACCCCAAACAAGCCTCATAGCGTATCATTACACATCCTTGGTCGCGGAAGCAATTAAAATGACCATAAGCGATAAGCATAATCAAGGGGGAAATCGGGACTAAGGGAGCAAGAAAAAAAAAAGGAATGATACATAAATACAATAGATGAGTCAAGCTCGAGCACAATACACAAATTGTCCAACACCACCTCTAAACATGAGTACTTAGCGGGGGCCAAGACAAACTACCGGGCTCACCCTCATAGTCAAAACATAACTAAAAAGGAAAAGTCTTATACATAGCAAAAGATCATAAGCAACGTCCCCGGAATGGAGGACTCACCAATAACCTCGATAGAAAATCGTATTAGCCACGCGGAGGAGGATGGTCAAGCGGTGCTCCGGTCCCTACATGGTGACATCATGTAGGCATAGAGTATGCATTAGTACGTTTGATGTACTAAGTATATGGGATGCAATGCAATGCTACAATAGATGGACATCATAGGAAAAATGCATAATCATACCCGATAGAGAGCATATTAACGAAATGATATGTATAATGATGCTTACATAAAAATAATATTTAGTGGGACGTAGTACATGTGTGGCGAGTGACCATCAATATAGTATTTCCAAGGCCTACCACCCCCTTGGAGAGGCGAAAGAGGTACAAACCCCTCAATGTGGTTACCCGGGCCTACCACCCCCTTGGAGAGGCGAAAGAGGTACAAACCCCTCAATGTAGTTACCCGGGCCTACCACCCCCCGAGCTAGGGACCAAGGTACAAACCCCTCGATGTGGTTATACGGGCCTACTACCCCCCGTACTAGGCAACCAAGGTACCAACCCCTCGATACAATTACCCTGGCCTACAACCCTCCGAGCTAGGCTTGGTCGACTCACAACACTTATATAGAGAAAATCATATACATGTATCCATTTCATCATCATTTCAATGATTATATGACCATCCGACTCATAGGACGTACATTGGACCTTCCATTTCCTAAGAATTCTATAAATGGGCATTTTATTAAACACATGGTGGGCTATTGTTCATGTAAATAAAATCATGTATTTCAAGAGTACTAAGTTCAACCAATTTCAAAATCCATATAAATCAGCCCACCAACAACATACATATATATAAATCAACCTTCATAATTTGATCATGGAAGCATGAAAACCATAAACATCACATAATAATTCCATTTCATGATAATATGCAAAATAGACCATAATAGGGTGTGTAGTAGTAATTCCATGCTTCAAGAGTTCATAAATAACCATAAGGACCCATAAACTTGAAGTAAAAATAGAGGATAAATGGTTGGACTTGTGGAAAGGAAAGTTTCCACAATCAAACCCACATACCTCAACTTTGGAGAATCCTTGATGAAGATTGGAATGGAGAATTGAAACTTGAGATTGAGTCTTGAATCCGAAATTAGAGCTTGAGATGTTTGAATTTGGTTGAAGATCTTGGTGGAATTTTGGAGAGGGCTTAGAGAGTGTTTTTGAGTGTTTTGAAGTTAGAAAAAAATATGACTAAGTATGGGACATATCCCCTTTTTATAAAAAAAAAACGCCCCAACACTTAGCCTAAAAAATGAGGCTTTAAAAAAAAAACAGCTTACTGGAAATTGCAAATCTGCACAGACAGGTTTTACGAAAATGGTCATAACTCCCTCATCTTAACTCGGAATGAGGTGAAACCAAGTGTGTTGGAAAGCTAACTCAAAGGTCTTTAATTTAATAGGTAGTGGCCCTTCCAGTTCCTTGTGTGCTAAGAGATATGCCTCTTTAAAGTTGACCCTCCAAATCGCATTTTTTGCGATTTTTGAATTTTGATACGGTTGCTCTAAAATTCGGGTTAGACCCATTCCCCACTCAATTTGACCCCCTGAATAAGAATATGAAGTCAAATTTCTGAAATCATGCACGGATTTTGAGATATAAGGAAATTACAATTATAGGAGTTTCCGAAGCACATTTTCGGGCATTTTTGGGGTCGTTTCACTATGATATGGACTATTTGAATTATGACTAAGATGTATGATATGAACTAATGTTTGTGAATGTCGCATTACTATGTATATGACCAATGGATAAGACTAATGTATGATAAGTATGAGCATGGTGATTCAAAGGTAATACTTAGTGTAGGTAGGACTATGGACCCTACCTATGCATTGCACAAGTAGAACCTAAGGTTACTTATGTTGTTATTATATTATTATGTAATGATCTTAATGATTGAATATGCGTGAGTAGTATGTCTTGTAATGAGTAATACTGTATTAAGATTATGTTTAGAGACTATGCTTTTGGTGATGTTATTATCCTTTGTGCTTTGATGAACTATATGTGAATTGCTTGTGACTTGTGATTCTCCAACTCTTTCAAGATAATGTTCAAAATGTGCAAAAAGCATGGTTTCAACTAAATGTCCTTTTTAAGCATGTTTTAATGGTTTTTACGCATGGCTTCCATACTTAGTACGTGTGTTGTACTAACCCATATTTCTTCTACATTTTTACAAAGTGTAGGGTATGGTGATGTGATGTCTTATGCTTGGAAGTTAGGTTTCTAAGGAGCTTGAGAATGAAGACTTGGGATTCCTCATAGTTTCGAGGATGAACCTACCTCGTACACTTATGTAATTATGTCTTTAGACTTGTGTAAGGGTCGTTCCCCTAGTAATTATTATGTAAGGGTCGTGTCCCTAAGTTGTTATGAAAGAGTTGTTATTCTAAATGTTATAGATGGTTTGAGACATAGTGTCATAGCTCTCTCTTCTTTTATGAAAACTTCGATTGTAAAGAAAAGTTTTAAATTTTTCGCTATTTTCATATGCTTTAATGTTCATGATATGCTAAGGGCTTGTATAAGACCTCCGAGAGGTCGAGTATGTCGTGTTACGTCTAGGGGGTGCTCTCAGGTCATTACAAACTTGGTATCAGAGCATAAGGTTTTGAAATGGTCTTAGGATGTCTCAAACCACCTCTAGTAGAGTCTTGTTCATCGGTATCTGTCGCGACACATCTATGAGCGAGAGGCTATAGGACGTTAGGAAACTTCACTTCTTCATTCTGTAAGTCGTGCCATAGATCTATAAACTCTCTCTCTTATTCCTTGTCCTATGGTGTTTAGAGATGGACCACTTGAAAGGTTCTTTCTAGAAGCAGCAAGTGGTTGTAATGCCAATTATGGTTGTGTGACTTGTGAATTTTGATGGAATAGATTGTGAAGTTGTATTTTGTGTGATTAATGCTTCATAATTGCCTTTGTGTTTGTTAGAAGAACTTGTGTAGGCTTACTCCAAAGGGGGAGATAGTGTGCCTACCTAGCAAGGTAATTGTGAGGTTATGTTTAGTTGATGGTAGAACTCATATGGTCAAATTGTTGATTCCCAAAGAAGCCTATCCGAGAGTGGAAATGGGAAAAGAAATTATGCCCTACGTTGGGATTATGTTGTGTTTTAAAGTTGACTTTGAGGGTTGCATGTACCATCTTGTTAAGGTGAAGAATAAGAAGTGTAAGTGTTGACCAACTTCAAAGGGTTAGTTGTTGTATTTTAAGATTGATCTTAAGTAGGGTTCTTAGATAATACCTAGGCATAGTTGGTTGGTAGACCCCACCAAAAGTGATGATAAGGGTTGACATGGTCTAGAGTTGTCTTGATCCTACTTTAGTGAAAAAGAGAAAGGTTTCTTGGTCAAAACTCTTCTAAGTTCCTCTAAGGTTTAACCAAGAAAGGATGTCTACCCCTAAGTCTCAAAGAGTGAGTGGTAGTGGATCTTAAGGGTTCCATATGTGTTTTATGTTTTATTGAATTTCAAAATTTCTATGGGTCAAAGGTAGAGGAAGATCCTCTAGAGTCCATAGATGAGATATCTAAGGTGATGAACCTTGTAGGACTAATTCCGATAATACTTGTCTTTTGAGACTTGATAACTAGGATATGGTGAACTTTTGTGTTGTTTTTAGTATTCATGGGTTTAGTTATGGCCATATGTGGTTATTGGTATAACCCAACTTAGCCCTAATGAGTTTAGAAAGTGTTGGATTTTGATGAATAGAAGTGCTTAGGTGGTGCCTAGGATTGTTGAGTGAGTAGACTCCTTGAGGGAGGTTAAAAGTGTAATACTCTATGGCTTAGATTCATCTTGTGTTGTGAGTGTGAAGGTTTAGTTTTGACATGCTCCGACCTTAGAATTGAAAGAAGGAATGTTATAAAGAGTTTGTTTAGGCTTACCCGAAGTGAGGGATAATGTGCTTAGATGGTAAAGTCATTTGAGTACCCTTGATGTTTATGAAATAGGTTTGCTTGGATTCTCACGTTATGTGGTTTAATAAGTTTGAACAACCTAGACCCGGAGTGGTAGACTTATATGAGACCTTGAGTGATATCCTAGTGAAGGCCTTAGAAAGGGATGCTACTAGGGTTGACTTGGAATACTTTTTGGATAAAGGTACCGGTATGTTGGTAATTTCATGTGAGAGTAAGTGCTATGTTGTATTCCGGTATTACCCTACCTAGTATGATGCCTTATGAGGCTATGTGACTTAGAGTTCTCCGGATGAATTAATAGAACCTTTTTCGAATTTTACCCCGGTTAATGGTTTTAAAGTTAGAAAAAAGGGTTTGTGAATAATATCCCTTACCTTGTTCCCCTAGGAATACTCTTGTTGACTTAGTGAAACTTGGCATGTTAAGCCTTGATGTGACTCTTAGTATGGATGGGTTGCATACTTGGTGTGTTTTTATTGAAGATAGGGCTCGGATGGTTAGAAGAATATGGGGCTCTTGAGTGTGTATTAGTTATCACCTTGTTGAGTAAGATGACATTTGGGTACAATTTCTTCCTATTATGGACTTGGTGTTTGATTGTCATATAAGGGTGGTATGGCTAGATGTTGAGGACCATAGACTTTTGAAAAAATGGCAAAATGTGAATTTGGGTATGTCTTTAGGAGTGCCTGGGAAAAAAAGTTTTCTTGAGGGTTGTAGTGAGGGCTTCCTCCTAAGGAGGGGATAGTGTGCTTAAAAGGCATGATTTGTTGAAATCCCGACATCCTCATCTCTTTCTTCCATTCCTATTCTAGCTTGAGACCAAGAGTTCCTAGATGGGCCTATGTTATGTTTTAGAAGTCATGTGTGATTTTTATATTCTGATGATTTCCTTATGAAAGGTATGTTTTTGAGAATTCATGTTTTGAGATAAAATGAGTTTTCATGTCTCATGCCCCTCATGTTGATAGGCAATTAGAGTAAGTAACCTATGTGATTCATGAGGTGAATGGTTTAAATGTGCTTTTAAGAAGTAATTGCATAATTGACCTAAGATGATATGATAAGCATGATTTGAGTTGGAGGAGGAAATTCCTCCAATGAAATGGAATATGTCTAAGTTGCATGCATATTGAGTTCGTATAGGTAGTCCTATTCTCTCATGTTGTATGATGTGTGTTTTAAATGGAGATTTTTCTCCTAAGTTGTGCATTGTGTAATATGGCATACTTGACTTCATGATGTGAATTAAATGAACATGCTTGAATGTGTTCTTATGAAATGGAATGTTAGGCTCCTTATGTGGTGGAAACTTGCCTAAAGAGTGGAGGAGGTAGTTCCTCCCATGTTTATGTGAATTAATGAGGTTTGTGCATTTCCATAAAAACTTGTGTTTTTGAATAAAGATGAGTTGTATGAGTTGTTTCCCTCATGTTGTAGTGCATTGGTTATAAGTGATCTATTGTACTTCATGAAAATAAGATATGAGCATGTCTTAGTAAGGAGTTGAGAAGTTCCTCCTTGAAAGAGTGCTATTGAACATGGAAACTTGTATATGTGCTTAATGATGTATGGACCATGTAATGACTAGGGGAAGGTAGTTCCTCCTATGAACATGAGAAATGTTGATGTTGGTGTGTTATGAATAGGAGAAGGTAGCTCCTCCTTGAACATAACTAAACATGATAATGTCATGCATATAGATTGATAGATGTAGTTCATATTTCCTTATATTTGCATTGACTATGTTAAAGTTGGAGTTTAAGTTCCTCCTTTGAATGATGCTCGTTGTATGTGGTGTATTTTTGAGTTGTAAATCACTTTGATGATTACATGCTTGTTGGGCTGCTAGTTTGAGTTTTGGTTCCTTAAGATGTTTAAGTGTCATTTGGGGACGAATGTTCCCAAGGAGGGAATATTGTAACGCCCCGTACGAAGCTAGTAAGACCTAGCTAAGGCTTGACTGAATCTAGTAGGTTGACCTAGAGCCTCACAAGTTAGTTTATAGTTGAAAACTTGTTTAAATGATGAAAAATGGCTATTGAAGCTAGTTTGGTGATTTTAGAGATCAAACGTCAAGAAATGACCATGACGTCCGGAAACTAGTAGACTAAGCGAGGGCCAAGTTTGAGGGTTAGAGCCAAGGAAAAGGACTAGGGCAGTCCACTCTTTCATGGACACTGCCTCACCTTCCACGACCACCACCACGGATCGTGGTGAGGACCACGGCTCGTGGTGTGGCTCGTGGTAGGTTAGGCAGCAGCTAAACAAAGGCTGCCTAAAAACAGCCCCTCCACACGAGCCACTTCACGGCTCGTGGTGATGACCACGGCTCGTGGGAAGGCTCGTGGTGGTGCCTTAGATTTTTAGGGCTTAAGAGGAAGGTTTCCTAGATACTGTATCATGACCATGAGAGGCACCACAGCTCGTGGTAGGCACCACAGCTCGTGGAGCCTCACGTGAAGGGCTCTCCATTAGACTTAGAGTATAGGGTCAACTTCAAATGGTCATATATCTTAGCTCAAAACGAATTATGTGTGCCATAACCTATAGAATTAAAGGTCTCTGAGTCCTCTTTCCAACGCCACCAAGTTTGCTCAATTCCGATCTCGGAGTAAAAAGTTATACCCGAAATAGTGAGGCACTATCAGGCTGAAAATCTTCACGACCCGTTTCACGGTCCGTGAAGGCTTCAGTGATGCCATTTCGGCAGTTTCCAGCAAGTAACTTCTTGGGTCTTTTCCCAATTGTTTTAACTCAATGATATCTCATTTTTCCCAAGCCTAGGACCCCTAATTAAGTCATTTTAACCCCTAAACTCACCCAATTAAATCAATTATTCCAAGACCCAAATAAAAGCTCCCAACTCCTTTTCCCTCCCAAAAATCTTCTCTCTCAAAAATCTCCATTGAAGAACATAAAAGGAGATCATCTAGGGCTAGGAGATGGAAGCTTTTCATCACAAAATTTGTGGGATTCTAAGGCTAAGGTATGGGAGTCCTTTATTCTTGGTTAGCTATCACCAAGAAGCCCTTTCAACTAAGTTTTCAATGATCCCCAATTTCTAGGTTTTCAATCAAATTCGTGGGTCTCTTTCTAAAATCGATTCCATTGATCTATAATGGTTATTTATGATTATATATGAGTGTTTGTGGATGAATTCATGTAATACTTATGGTTTTTGAACAATTCCCCACAAGACCCAGGATTTCCCTTTTCTTTCTCAATTCTTAAACCTAGCTTGTGTTGAATGATGATTGAAGGATGAGAATCTAGTATGTTATTATGAAATTCACTTTTGTATTATGAGGTTATTCTATATGATGTATAAATATCAAGAAAATAGGGTTGAATCTTGAAGAAAGCCTTGATGGCTATGAATGAAGGTTTTCAATTGGTAAGTAGCTTTCTATTGAATTGTTGATCCACTTGTGGGGGAGATGTTTACTTATTATATATCCTTTGAATGAATGGTTTGATCCACTTATGGTGGAGGTGCTTACTTATTAGTATGAATTGTAGTGTTCAAACAAGGTCCCTCTTCCCTACAACCCTAGATATGACTAAGTATGATACATTATGAATATGAATGAGATGTTATGAACATGATATGGTCTATATGTTGAATTTTATGAGGTTCTCTTGTGGGAGGACCCTACCCATATAATCCCCAAATGATACATGCCATGAATGATGTACTTGAATGATGAATATTAGATATGTGACTTACATGATCTAAGATCCTTAAATGCAATATATGTGAATTGTGCATGAGTTGGGATATTATGTATATGTTATGACCCCCCCCCCCTTGACAAGAGAGGTGTCTATGATGTTAATGTTGTTGTTGTTGTGTCATTGTGAGGACACTCATGCACACACACACTCCATGCATAAATATGAATATGATATGTCTATGGTGTCAATTGAAAGGCTAATTCTCATATGCACCTTTACATACTATTATGCATGATATGTACATGACCATGAAGATATGACTATGTATGCTAGGATGTATGTATGTATGATATGGTATGATTGCTATATGAATGAAAGGTAGTTCTCATGATTATAGTATAATGTAAAGTGAAAGGTTTACTCACTTGCTAAGTGTTTCTAAGGTGAAAGGATTGTTACTCACTTATGAACACATATGAGCTATTATGGTAAGATGTCTACATAAGAGTCTAGTAAAGGCTAATGTGGACTTATGTGATGACTAAAGATGATTACAAAAGGGAATTAGATGCTTAGCACCGAAAGGGGTTGTAAATGAGATAGGGGTCTCACGTTTAGTAAGTACGGCTCCCCACATGGGTTTCCTCACGTTTAGCAAGTCCGGATTACCCATGGTATGTGTTGTCTCATGAGATGGAAACCCCCACATTTAGTAAGTTAGGGTTTCTAGAAGCAATCTCCTTGACCCTTAACTATGTGCCCACATATGACTCTAGCTTAGTGGATCCACCTAGATAGCTATGTACGAATGGTTACACCTTAGGCAAGTGTTAACCCTCTCTTTTCGGTGTGGGAGTAGAACACCGGATTCCATGTAGCTCTCATGGTCTATGTCGGTTATTGCAATATTTCCCTAATGTAAAAGTAAATGAAGGATGAAAGGTGTGAACTCTTACTTGGGCTTTCTTAAGGGTTTCTACATAGTGTAAGGGAGGGTATGGACTTCTCTTGCACATTGCACTTGTGGGATCCTAAGGTATGGTTGTAGTAGTGTTTCTCTTATGATTATGATGATTATGACTTATGTATGTTGAAGCTATGTTGTGTATGATCATTATGAAGATGGTTTACCTATCATATGGACTATTTGAATTATGACTAAGATGTATGATATGAATTAATGTTTGTGAATGTCACCTTACTAAGTATATGACCAATGGATAAGACTAATGTATGATAAGTATGAGCATGGTGATTCAAAAGTAATACTTAGTGTAGGTAGGACTATGGACCCTACCTATGCATTGCACAAGTAGAACCTAGGGTTACTTATGTTGTTATTATATTATGATGTAATCATCTTAATGATTGAATATGCATGAGTAGTATGTCTTGTAATGAGTAATATTGTGTTAAGATTATGTTTAGAGACTATGCTTATGGTGATGTTATTATCCTTTGTGCTTTGATGAACTATATGTGAATTGCTTGTGACTTGTGATTCTCCAACTCTTTCAAGATGATGTTCAAAATGTGCATAAAGCATGGTTTCAACTAAATGTCCTTTTTAAGCATGTTTTAATGGTTTTATGCATGGCTTCCATACATAGTACGTGTGTTGTACTAACCCATATTTCTTCTACATTTTTACAAAGTGTAGGGTTTGGTGATGTGATGTCTTATGCTTGGAAGTTAGGTTTCTAAGGAGCTTGGCAATGAAGACTTGGGGATTCCTCATAGTTTCGAGGATGAACCTACCTCGTACACTTATGTAATTATGTCTTTAGACTTGTGTAAGGGTCGTGCCCCTAGTAATTATTATGTAAGGGTCATGTCCCTAAGTTGTTATGAAAGAGTTGTTATTCTAAATGTTATAGATGGTTTGAGACATAGTGTCATAGACTCTCTCTTCTTTTATGAAGACTTCGATTGTAAAGAAAAGTTTTAAATTTTCCGCTATTTTCATATGCTTTAATGTTCATGATATGCTAAGGGATTGTATAAGACCTCCGAGAGGTCGAGTATGCCTTGTTACGACTAGGGGGTGCTATCGGGTTGTTACACTTGAATCAAGAAGGTTATCAACAAATTAAGATGAGAAAAGTAGAAGAAAGAAGCACCAAAAGATTTGAACTCAAAACAAACTAAGTAACAAAAGTAAAAGAATTATGTGTTGTTACCTAATTTGAAGGATCAAAGAATTGATTTGATGATTAAAAACTAGTTAACAAGTAATTAAAGATGTTAACTAATTGTTAAATAGTTAACAAATAGAAGAAAAATGAGTTTAGAAGAAGAACATAGTGAATTTGGACACTTGGAAAAATTTTAAGCCTCAAAGAAGTTCATCACTTGTAAGTTTTTGATTGAATGATTTGATGATTAAAACTAGTTAACAAGTAACTAAAAATATTAACTAATTTTTAAATTGTTGAAGAATTGAAGGAAAAAAAGTGTAGAAAAAAAAATCACGAAGTTAGGACACTTGGAAAAAAATTTATGTCCAAAAAACTTCTCATACTTAGAATTATTTTGGGCTTTCAAGGGGAAAAACCTGCAATTTTCAGCCACTAGGCGTCTGGACCTTGTTGGCGCTGACAGCTATTGTGTTGTCCGCTGACTGGCGCCCCGTGGCTGCTACCTCGACAGTCAACGATTGACTTTGATAGTTGACTGTTAACTCCTGACGTAGAATGTCCACATGGAATTTCATTTTATTTTATGTTTTGAAATTCAATTTTTATTTTCTTGAATTTCAATTATTTTTTTCAATTCTCCACATATGGACCAATAAACACTTTGATCAACTTTGACTTGAGAATATTGGATAAAATGTACTTTCTTTCTTTCTTATTCAAGAACAATTTGAAGATTACCAAGAACACACACTAAATTCCAATACACTCAAATCAACTCGTAACTGGCACAAAATTTAGGATTTTCTTCCCTTTAACTTAGAGAGAAAATCTCAATAATTATTAACCTCCAATTTCTCCTCTATCAAAAGACTCATTTTCAAAATTTGAAAAGCTTGAAACTCTTCAATGACAACTTCACTTCTACAACTCCAAATTAAACGAAATTTGAAACCTAGACTCAAAAAACACCAGGGAACAAGGATCTAGTGTCAAAAACAACAAATCATAACAAGACGATTTTGAACATACTTTCTTTTTTGCAAACAAAGACTAGATTTGTAACCTAGGCTCCTGATGATACCAAATGATAAGGATTCCAATTGGGGAAGAAACCAAATGCCAAATTAAACAACAAAGATAGTAAGATAGATTATAAATAAGAGATGAGAAGGGCAGAAAAAAAAGGTTAATTAAATAAACAATCAGCCAAGGAAGAAGAGAAACTTGAATTCGAAAAGAAACAACTCAAATTGAAATCCACAAATGAGCAATCTCAAGTGAAATCAAGGTTAAGAAGTCCTAAGTCAACAATGGGAATCCACCCATCACTAATCTAGATTAAGCTACACTAAGCTAGACTAACCTAAAAGGGATTCCACCTTTAAACTACACTCTTGAAAGAGTTTGTTCATCTAACATTCAAAATTCATATATTCTAAGTCTTCCAAAATGAAAAAGACTACTATTTATACTAATAAAATAAAGAAGACACTTTCTTTACAATTTACCCTTAATGAGATAAGGGCCTTGTTTGATTGCCTTCTTTTGTAAATTCTTGAAATTATGATATGGTCTTTTTCTTCTTTGGCTTCACTTTGATGTACCTTCCACACATTGTATGTCTTTACTTTGTGTCCATCAAGCTCCTCTAAAGCTTTTACGTGATCCATGTTATCCATGTCGTTATCAGCCCTACATCACACTTAGCATATACAATTGTAGCATATAAACTCTGAAATAGTGTTTGGTGTTTCAATTATATTATGAGTTGTTGCTTTATATCCTTTATAACAATCATGTATATGTTATGATTAATAAATATTGAGATCTGTCCATTACAATTAGCAACTGCTTGAGGCATTTTCAATCTTCTCTTGTACTTATTGATGTGATTAACCTATTGAAAGGGTTCTATAATAACTACACAAGCAAAATTGTGAAACTTGTGCAACATTTAAACCCTTTGGAAAGCTTATTGAGATTTCACTTATCTAAAATTCCAATAAATGACATCATCATTTATGTGTTATTACTTTACTTCTTTTAGGTTGCACTCTTATGGGCTGAACACTTTGATCACCACAATCCTGCTTCTTTCCCATTTTAGTAGTCTTCATTATTCTTAGACATAGATCCCCATCACTAGCCATGTTAACCAGCAATAAGCTGAATTATTCTTAGACATAGATCCCCATCTCTCCTTAGTTACAGAATTATCATCTCCCAAATTATATGTGACAATATTATGAAGAACTTTATTTCTGCTTTTAATGTCAGTATATGAGATTCATCCGTCTGCACCATTGTGGGTGTTAGAAAACTATATGCACAGCTAAAGCATGCCAGAATCTTATTGCTTACATGAATAATAATAACCAATAAAGTTTATTCTAGAACACATATAATCATATGCTAGAACACATAAACTTGCTGAAATTTAATACAAGAATTACCTCTTAAAGCATAAGTAGATACGTTCAAGTGAATCCACAAGTTAGACAAACCTTTGAGCGAATCTACACGATACACAGCAACTTTGCATTCTTCTACAATGTTCTCAAGTTCACATTCGAACTCTCTCAATACTTGGGTGGGCAAGTATGAATAGAAAACTGATTGTCTTTCTAGGTTAGGAGAAACCCTACTTATAGAATTTCTTCCTAGTACAAAAAAGTCTTTTTCCTTCATGAAAAAGAAACACACGTTTCTTCTCCAAAAAAAATATGTGCTCCTTTCTTTTTCCCTAGAAAATAGGATTCTGAGTTCTAGTTAAATATGGGCACTGTATGTACCACAGAATTAATTATTGAGACTTCCTATTATGGAAATAATTTTAAATAATTAATTTGAATTATTCTTACCATAATAAATTACAAATCATTCCACTAGAAATTCGTAATTGCACTCCTCTATTTATATTTCAAAATTTCCCATTAAAAATTTATGTAATTGCCCACGTTAAGATTACAGATATTAATCAATAAATTAAATTACTGATGAATTTAATTCAATGATTAATTTCCTTTAGAGCACTTCTTAATTTATTTCATGTGTCGGATTTATAAATCCACTTGCAAGGTTTGACACGATGAAAACTTATAAGCTTCTCAAAAAGGCATATCAATCAATCTCTATAATGAGACATGGATTTCATCAACTAACTTATTATTTCACCAATATATATTACTATCATCCAATCTACCAGGCATATTGACTCATCTCAGATTCTCACCTTTCAATAAATCAAAATAATAATCAATATATATAGATTATAATAGTTATATCACGATTAAGAATATAAGTACATTTAATAGTTTAGAGAATATGCTTTTGTCAGTTAGTCTAAAGCAACTATCTCTACTCGCTCCCGTTCAATACATACAAAATGCACTAACACAAAAAGTTGGAACTATATTGTTCCCATAATCAAGATAAATTATATATAATCTTGTATACAATCGTACCGATGACATGTCCAATTTTCATCCTAGATTGTGAACAAAAAAATGTATACTTATAAGAACCGATGATTTAATCCTCTGTGTACAAGCTAAAACTTTATACACTAAATCATCTACTATATAAGTAAACATACATACACCATAAACGAAGATATAATCTATTAAAACTGAATAAATAATTATTTTATAATAAATACTATATCTAAACATAGGATTAATAGTATATATCCCAACAGTGGAAACTTCCACCAAGGATAAATTATTCTCAATAAGAGCTTCCTTGATTTCCTTGCCATCCTTGCAGTTTCCTTTAGGACTGAGCTGACCGAGAGAAATAAACTCTTAAGTAATCTATGCCTAAATCAAATTTATCTGTGAACTAGTGACAATTACAAAATTACAGATACTATCTTTACTAATCGTTTGTTATTTTCACCACAATTTAACCTCTGTCTACTTATTTTAAATTGACTCTGTTGTAACCATGTAGGGGTCGCACCACCAACAACGAAAACTTTACCATGGACCTTGAAACTCTCCGTAGAGGATGACCTTTTTTCATGTATAGGTTTACCAAACGTATTCACCCCGTCTTTTATAATACTCATATGTTGCTTATGCCCTTACGCCCTTTCGTTACAATATTATTGACTTGAGCTTCTTTGTTTGATGATGTTGTTGATACTTGTATTCCTTTTTTCTCAATGGGAATCTTGTTTAATGCCTCAAACTTGTTTTCCACCAGTGGTTGATTTGTCTTTTCAGTATTTTGGTCTTCGAAAATGTGATGTTTCTTATCCACCACCTTCCAATTAGCAAGATCACCCACTACTTTAGCACTAGATAGAATCTTAGCTTTGCCTTTATAAAAACTGTGGACCTCAGTTTCTTGAACTTTGATCCTTTTCTCCTCAATTAGTTCATGCCTTTCTCCCCTTGGTGGCTGGTTCATACTTTTGCAGCTCTCCTTGCTATGTCCTTGTGTTTTACATTCAATACAATACCTTGGAACATAATCATATTTTAACTGAACGACTTCTATCCTAGTCTTTCCTGTAGCTTCATCTTCAATATTCATTAGAACTTGACTAGGGAAAGCTCTTTTTAGGTCCACCATCACCTTTACTCTTGCACAACTTGGCCTAGTCTTGTTGATTGTGGCTAGGTCAAGTTGAACCTACTCCCCTACTGCCAAAGCTTATTGAAAAAAGACACCCTATAACGAAGAAAGTAAACAATAGATTAGGGAACGAAATCCAAGCTATAACTTTAGTCATTTCTTCATTTATCCTAAATTTCACATCATATATGAGTGTCTACATTAGATTAAATAACCATCTTTGCAAGTTATATAGAAAGCTCCTTTAAAAATTAAATTTATGAAATCTTCCTCAAGACTTAGACATCATCCGATATTTGTTGCTCCATTCAATTTTATCTACTTGCTTAATCACTTCCTTTTATCGGTAAAATATGAACCTAATAAGTTAAATCAAGATTCGTGTCCTTGAACTCATAAATTCAGCTAAATCAATTTCTCGATAAACATTACTATAAATATGAATCATCAATCAAATATAGTTTCAAATTATTTTGAAATAAATACTTTGCCTTTTCATAATCTCGTCATAAAGTAAATCAAAATGTATGTATTTTGGTTCTTACAATATTTCGTGTAAATGCTTGTGAGGAAAAAAAATTATGCATTAGGCTTATGGACCCTTTATTCATTGGGATACTTTAAAAAACAACAAACATTAGGCTGTAAATAGGACTACTTAGCTATAGTTTCACTAATTATAATTCGCAGGTACATTTTTGGTTCGCTATACAGTACATTATATTTATTGTATTTTTTCGCGGATTTTGGAGAAAAAAATACTAATACAAATTGATTTGTATCAAAATGAACAAATGAATACATATTAGAAGGAAAGAGGCGAGCAAGATCGAGAGAGGGAGGAGAGAGGCGAGCGAAATCGAGAGAGGGAGGAGAGAGGCGAGCGAGATCGAGAAAGGGAGGAAAAAGGATGAATACATATTGTATTTGTTGTATAACGAATACAATTGACACATAATACAAATACAATTGAATACAAATTTAGTTTTTCGAATACAATCGATGTAAAATACAAATATCTCACTTATATTTGATTGGATACAATTGATACATAATACATGTGATAGAGAGGATGAATGCATATTGTATTCGTATGAATACAAATACAATTGATACAAAAATACAAATATAATTTTTCGAATACAATTGATATAAAATACAAAACTCTCACCTATATTTGATTGAGTACAATTGATACATATACATTTTAATGAATTTCTTCTTATTGGCAAGGAGAGAGAGGGAGAGGAGTGGCAAGGGAGAAAGTGAGAGAGTTTTGCTATAAAAGGTGGTTTTTTTTTGTAATTTTTTTAAACTATAATTATTTTCCATAAATATATTTACATTTTTGTCTTATTTCATAATTTTATTTTGTTAAAAATGCAATAGAATCGTCATAAAATTGAGGTGGAACATATTTGGGCCATTGAGTGAGAGTCTTTTGGGTCAGAGTGTGGACACGTTCACCAAATACCCATCACTAAAAAAACCGAATCAACCCAATCAACATTCAGAAAAACATCTGTGTAGATAAAACATCATAACCCAAAAATGGCTAACCGTTTTGGTGTCAAGTTACAGAGTCGGCTGCCAAATTTGGCGGGATTTTATCTATTTTCAACCCCAATAACATGTACCAATTCAGTTCAATGTTGTTCAAAGGCTCAAACAAGAATTGTTGGTAAGAGGAGAGCAATTCGGTGCAGAAATATTCATCGTAGAGTTGTCTTGGGAATTGGGGTATCGTTGTGGTCTCAGTTCATGAGTATGGCTGGCAATGTCGGTGCTAAATCCTTCGTGGCTTCTGCAAGACAGAAGGGTGCAATTGAACAGGTAAATTCTGCATCTTCATCTTCTGCAAGACAGAATTTGCTAAAAATGACAATGGAAGTTACTAGTGAAAGCATTAGATAATTAAACTTTCATTGCAATGTGAACTAGGTGGTGATTACGCCTAAAGTATCTAGATAGAAATTGAGTGAATCACAATAACTTAATTCAGCGTTTTTTTTTTTTTGGATGTCTTGATAAGCTCAATGCATTAAGTCAAGTGTATATAGCCAAGGCGTTTAACCCCTAGGCCACTAAAGTCATCGCTTGGGCCCCATATATTTTGGGATCCTATTTAAAAAAAACAATTACTTATCCATGTTATTTTTAAAAAAAAATTATATATACTATGAGAGTTATGATTTATACTAATGAAATTGCATATGAGATGAGAATAAATTTGAATTTCGTAAGAAACAATTTGATGAAAATATAGATAGCGAAATCACAAAGTCCCTTGAAGAATCATTTAGAGTTGTTTGCTTTATATATGTAGAGTAGATCAAACTATTTTTTCGCTTCAAAATAGATTTGAACCAATTGAAACATATGAAAATATTTTTGATTTCTTATTTAGTGGTAAAATACTGAGATCACTAGATGATGAGAATTTTAAAAAATATAGTTATTATGATATTGATAGTTTAGATTTATTTTTTGAATTATAAGTGTTAAGGGAAATTATGCAACTAGAAGATAATGATCTAATGAAAATACTCAATCAAATAAAAAGATTTGATTCTTTTTCAAATACACATATTGCTTATAGAATAATGTTAACAGTTCTTGTAACCGTTGCCTCAGCGAAAGAAGTTTTTTCGAGATTAAAATTGATTAAATCTTCTTTAAGATCAACAATGTCTAAGAGAGAATGAATGAATTATCTATATTACCATTTAAAATGGAATTATTAAAACAAATTGATTATAAAATAGTACATAAAAATAGTTAGAGAAGTAGATTTTAAATAAAAGTATATATGATGAAAAAAAAATAAGTATTAGGCCCCTCTCTTAAGTTTCACTTTAGGCCCCCAATGTTGTTGAGTCGGCCCTGTATATAGCAACAGATGAAATAACTCGAAGATGTTTGTTGTCATTGGCATCAATTCTTGGAAAACTTATATTTTTCTTTCAATGAAGTGTTGTATGCAATAGATATGTCCATGCTTCAGGGTTATGCAGTAGAAGAGTAGAGATGTATTAAGGTAGTAATTAATTTGTTCGGCAGATACTTGCCCAAGAAAAGCATGAACTTTGTCTGCTTTTTGATGAGATTGTGGAGAGAGAGGTGTTAATAATTTTACAGATAGTGGCCAGTGATGTGAGTGCAAACCTTGGAGACTAAGGTTTCTGATCCCAATAGAGACAAAAGATATTAGGTGGTTATATTTCATCTACCTAAATTTTGGTGGACAAAGTTATTCAGTACCTAGTGGTAGTGATAGTAGGTATTCAATGAAATAGTCGAGGTGCATGGAAACTAGCCCAAACACCACATCATAAAGTAGTTTTACTAGATAAATCATTCTTGGAAGGGCATATCAAATTTCTTTCCATGTACATCTTATAGAAGATTTAGAGATATTGGTCAAAAAAATACATACCTCAACTATTACTTTTTTGCGAGTTTCACACCCCAACTATCAGTATAGATGGTGATAGTTCAGATAGGAAAAAGATACAACGGATAATTGGGATGTGAAATTCGTGAAAAAAGTGATAGTTCAAGTGTGTATCAACCATTATGCCACCTAAAAAGTAAGAAATTGAAGCACCCAAAAGTATGATCTAGTAGTCAATTAAGTGGATTAAGAACCATATGGTCTCAGATTCAAATCCCAAGAGATCATTGACAAAGAAGAAGAAGGTTTGGAAAGGGATCAAACATGTTGAGGAAGAGCTTTAAAAACTTGGTGAATAAAGGCCTATTCCAAGAGGTCTGAGAAAGATTGCTTACGCCAAACCACTAGATGATCTCTTCCCATCTGTACAAGCCTAGTGGATAGAGTTACGCGGTAACTCTTTCTGGTTGGAGGTAGCAGGTATCCAGTGGAATTAGTCAAGGTGCAGACAAGCTAACCTAAACACCATGGTTATCGGAAAAAAAAAAAAAAAAAAGTAAGAAACTAAGGCCAGTATTGAATTACTAGAATAGGAATCAGCAATCTAAGTTCAATTTCACAGTCCAACTCGATCTTGTAGTTTCAAAACTTATCAACTGATACACCTTTGTCAAACTTACATCTCAACGTACACCAAAAGATTAATTCTGATCGATGACAAGTCTTGATCAATTCGAGTTTTCATGCATTGCTTTTATTTTCTTTTCTTGAAGGTTTTGAAGAATGTTGAATGGCCAGAACAATTTCCTTTAAAGGATGAAGATTTCCAGCGGTTTGATGAGTATAATCTATTGAACTTTTGCTTCCTTTTGTCTGTGTCTTTACTGTTCATATTTTATTAAGGGAAGAACACGAACAGTGAGCACAGAAGTCTGAAATTGGTTGCTTGGCACCATTCATTTTATTACTTTTAATCTGGAAAACACATTAGCAATACTAAAACAATTTCAGAAAAATTTGTCTAATTCCTAATGATGCATGATGCTGATCATTTTTCTGGTTTCAATTTATCGCTAACTCACTGGTTTGTGCTTTCACTAGTTATGATGTTCTTTGATAGTCACGCCTGTTGTCAAACATTGGTCAGGATTGATAAAATCAACTGCTAGGAAACAGAATTATGCTATAATTCCAAATTATCTTTGTTCTTCAAAGCCATAGAACTGTGAGGCTGAGAAATTGATTGGATTTCATCTTTGGATTGAGTTGATTTTCAGATCATCGGATACGTTATTCTATGAAATGCCGCGTTTCGTGACACATATTGATGATCAAGCTATTGCTGCACTTACCAAGTATTACTCAGAGGTCTTGCCTTCTAGTAACACTCCAGGAGTAGCAGTACTCGATATGTGCAGCAGTTGGGTAAGGTATCTCCTGCATGTAAATCTCTCCTTTTCTGAACATGTTTACATAATCGTAAACTGTTCTTTCTCCATATCTAGGTCAGTCATTACCCTGCTGGGTTCAAGCAAGAAAGGATAGTTGGAATGGGTATGAATGAAGAAGAGCTTAAGCGAAATACAGTAAGATCTAAAAAGTGCCTTCAAGTCTTAGCCTCTTATGCACTATTTTCTATTTAAATAAAACCTCCATTTGAGAATATCCTACCTCGTCCTTTTACAGGATGATGGGGAACTCACTCTTCTCTTCTTTAATTAACATGACATGTCAATTTTAAACACCACCCCCACATCCACACACACACAAAAAAAAAAAAAAAAAAAAAAAAAAGAGAGGGAGAGGAGAGTTCCAACAACTTGTGGGAGTGGGGAGTGGGGGTAGAAAGAGGAGTTCCATGACCTTTAAATTGTGGTCCACAGTAGTCAAAGATATCATTTCACAAAGTGGCCACTTGGGTGTGGTAGCTCTTTTTCCTTTGTCTGATCAAGATCCAGAAGTGGCTAGGCATCGTAAGGACTCTTTTGACGGAGTACAGGTTATTTAAGAACTTTTTCTCTCACTTCTACTTTAAAAAAAAACAGGTGCAAGCTGAAGTCATTTTTAGAATTAGAGGGAAGAAATTGAAATGGGATATATTCCTTCTGCCATTTTGTTGAATGTTTCATTGTGAAATTTGTACCTTACTTGTAAGGAGTTCTTGTTAAAGAACTATTGTGATGAGATGAATTTGCACACTTGCTTGTTTGATGTCTCTGCAGGTTCTTACAGAGTATGTAGTTCAAGACTTGAACAATAATCCTAAGCTCCCATTTGGAGACAATACTTTTGATGTTATAACCAATGTGGTATGTACATCTTTTTCTCATTCATATCTGGCCGTTGAACAAATGCTCATCTTTTCTGCATCCTATGTAGACAGGCTTAGACATGCGTATTGATGCTGTTCATTGTACTTTAAAGTTATACTCTTGCATCATTAGCTTTTCTGGGGTTTCTTCTATATGAACTGGATGGTCCATCATCCATGTCTGGTTTATTGGTTGATTTTAATGAAACAGCTCTTTGACTGGACTTCATGAAATCGCTTTTTAATTTAATGTTGAGGACTGTCTCTTCATTTATGGTTGAAATCCACAAGTTCAATTGCTTCTTTTATCACGTAAGGCTGTGAATACTTCTGATTACAACTAAAAAGTCAGTTGTGGCCTTAAGTAAACTGCATAGGATCAGAAAGTAATTTGTGCCGCGGTTAACAAGAAAAGTACGACTTACCATTTAGTCCATATTTTCTGACAATGATTTCTAATTTTTTAATTTCCTTTACTCGATTCTCAGTGATAGAAGAAACATGAAGAATTATTTTTTTGCTTAAAACATAATTGGAGTCGTTTGGTTTGAATTCAAGTTATGACGGGATTAGTTATGATGAGATAAATTATGATGGGATTAGTTTCGATGGGATAAGTTATAATAAGATTATTTTTTATTGAGTATTTGGTTTGCTGTGTTTAAAATAATAAATTTTAAGAACATTTGATTTGCTTACAAAAATGTCCTTAATGAATGTAAAAAGTGATGTATAAAAAGGGTTTAAAGAGACATTTTTGTCAGTTACTTAGTTTATCCGAGATAACTTATCCCGGGATTACTATACCACCCAAAGGGAAGAATAACTTATCCCGATACTAATTATTAATCCCGGGATAAGTTATCCCAGACTTGCCAACCAAACAACAAATTAAGTTGTGCTATAATTTAATCCCAAGACTATTTGATATTATCCTTCACACCAGACGACCCCTGAAACTATTTAAATAAAACAGCCAGCTTCTCTTTCTCAGAAATAGAAAAATCCAGCTTTTGATATCACTGTTGAAACTTGGAAATAACTCACTTTTGATTGTTTACCGGAAAAACCGTCATTTTGATTAACCGTAGAATTGTAGAAAGGGTTTTAAGGCAAGTCAAATAAGGTCGTCAAATTCATTTACTTTAGACTGAAAGTTCAAGGTGATGGATTAATACAAGAATGTAATATGTTACAAGGAAAAAGGGAATTCAATGGAGGGGAAGATTTAGAGCCTTTCCCCAAGGAAATTCTAAGGGAAGAATGTAAAAAAGACTAGTGTATCACTCTCCTAGATTTTTCGATGCCTTCTATTCTTCTAAGAGTCCTCTTTAATAGGCCATAAAAGTCGAACCATCGCGTCAATATGAAACAGAATGCATGCTTAGCACTGAAAATGCTACCTAGTAGCACGTGCCTACTCTCTGACGCTTTGCCTGGAATGATTGGGGGCAGGTTGGCCCACAACTCGAGATTGATTGTTAATTCCACCCGAGAGTCATTATAAGGGTGTCCAACTGAAGATGGCCTAACCCGGGGAAAGGTCTTGTAAGATTTCCGGTCACATGGCAACTTTATATGATCATATGTCAACACCCCAGGTCACGCCGGGAACAGTCCCTCCCAATTTCCCCGGGTTGTAACAAGCATTTCTTGGTCTTGATTTTACCACGTCACAGTCTAGTTCGTCAGACGTATTTTTTTCCCCATACAGATAGTTCCCCACTTTACAGACACCTAATGAAATGTATCCGGGAAGTGGAATTTGCTGTGCTGTTTTCGGGGCTGACGATGATTGATTGCTACTGCATATAATGGGGCTTTTGGTTCGTTGCACTTAGACCGTCCTGTCACGTACCTCTTTTCACTTGGATCATCGTAGACATTGGATTTTAAAGTCATCATGAATACCTTTTGACAAAGAATCCTGTGTTTGGTTTCCTTGTTAAAAAGATTACCGAAAAAAACTCCTCCAGGACAAAAGACCTTACCAAGGCAAAGAGTGTAACATATGCCTTTTGGCTTCCTCAAGAATTTGGCTACTACAGAATCGAGGATCAGCAGCCTGTCATCGTAAGCTATCTTCCTTAAGTCTTTTAATCTGACGTGCTTTTGGTCATCCCTTATCCTTCGGTGTCCTTGCCCGTTCCTATATTAACAACTTCTTAAAAATGGTTAGCCCAAATTAAAAGGGATTTTATTTTATCATGCGGGAGGATCCTGTCTAGCCATTGAATGGAGGTGAGCCTCTTCACTGCTCATAAAGTAATATTTGTTTCCTAATAACTGATGGGATTTCCCCGTGGACACTTAGTCAGCCTTTCAAAGTTTTGGTTGTTGATCTGGTGACCCCCCCTGCCCAGAGTTGTCCCAGATGCGTTTGAATTTGCGTCTGTCTTAGCAATCGGGGAAAAAACCCTCAATTTGTTTGAGAGTGTTTGGGCATTAGTGTCAGACTTTTTTTCTAAAGGAGAATACTTTACCGTAAGGGTCAACCGTCTCAAACCAATTCAAATCTATATTCATTTTAGAGTATTGGGGGATGATCATCTGAATAGCATGAGAGAACACTTAACCATAAAGATCAGCCGCTTCCATCCTTGTTCGGAATTATGTTTTGTATTAACTTGTTGGCAAGAGTACTCCTGCATTAGAAGGATGATCCCTTGGCAGGTCGCAAAAGACCCATTTCATTCCATGGCTTTCTTCCTTGGGGTCGAGTTCTTGACTAAATCTGAGTATGTGACATCAGCCACGAATTATTCTTGGGAAATGACCATTCGGTACATAAAGAAGAAAGATAGGGGAGGGACCCCGTTTCTTCATAAAGAAGAGACCTTTATTTTGTTTAGGTGCTCTCGAGCAGGAAGTCTTGACTCCATTTTTAGGCACAAGGTTTCTTGGAACCTTCTTACGGTATGAGTCCAGAGGCTGCATCATTTAGCGGGAGCTTTTACGATTTTGAGTATGTAGTCTGTATCATTTGGCGATTTGAGTCCAGAGACAACATCATGGGTGGGAGCTTTTACAATCTGAGTTCTGAGATTTTATTTGTTGGCGATTTGAATCTGGAGAATGCACCTTGCAAGTTAGACAACTATCCTACCCTGATGTTGAGAGCCTGTGATAAGTTATAGACAACACTTGGGATGATTCAACACCACATCATGTACTTCAAATCTTAAGTTTGCGTCATTGTCATAAATGTATCATTGTTCTAGCAAAAACAAAATTCAAAGCTAATGAACTTTGATTCTCCTTGCAGGTTAGTGTAGATTATTTAACGAAGCCTCTTGATGTTTTCAAAGAAATGTCGCGTGTTCTTAAACCTGGTGGACTTGCAATTATGAGGTAAATAATGACTATGAAGTGTAAATTTTTATTTTCTCAGATGAATACAAATCCAGAAAGTTTTTCTTGGCTTGTTTCCGCAAACCTTTTTTTTTCTTAGATATCTAAACTTGGACTAGTAGTTTCCAGTGTTAACTTAATTCTAAATTATAAGGCTTGAAAACAATCTTTTCTTCTTGGACTCTGCCTGTATACCAGTTTCTCGAACCGCTGCTTTTGGACAAAGGCTATCTCGATATGGACATCAACTGGAGATGCTGATCATGTTATGATTGTTGGGTCCTATTTCCATTATGCTGGTGGATTTGAACCTCCACAGGTAACTTCTAGGTTCTCTACTTAGAGCATTTGTTAAAGTTGTTCATCTTCAACAAATTAAACTTACGAAGAAGCGATTTCTCTTCAATCAATATGATAGACTGATCTGGTTGTCAGCATAAATTGTATTGAAGTAGTAGAGTTTTTCCTTTCAGAAAACTCAAGTTCATTGGTGCTGATTTCTTTTGACCTTGCTTGTGTATAGGCTGTGGATATATCTCCTAACCCTGGCCGCTCAGACCCCATGTATATAGTCTATTCCAGGAAGATAGCGACAGCCTGAAATTCAACGCTCGTCCAGCTATAGAGTTTTCTTGTGCCATTGATCACATCATAATGTATAGTGAGGAGTAAGTGAAAGGTGATTGATAACATTTTCCTTCATAAAATGTGATCACGATCCCGTTTTAACTATCATAACTTGATGGAGTTGTGTATATTTTTAAGTTGAGGATAAGTTTTGAGGAAAGAAACAAGTCCAACATCACACATCACAAACACCTAATTCAAGACGCCATCTAGTTTTAACAATAATAACTTCATTAAGGGTGGGTTTGGAATGAATCCAATTTTATCATGGTTGGTTGTGTTTTGGAAAATGTTTTTTCAAATCAACTCATTTTCCTCAAATTTAAAAAAAATGACTTTTCTTCAAAAATTAAGGAAAACATCTTCCCAAACTCTTCTCCAACTTCATATTAGTACAATTTTTTTGTTGAAAAAATAAATTTAAAGTTTATTTTCAAAAAAATATTTTCAACTTCAATGTCAGCCCCTAACCCCCCCCCCCCCCTCCTCCCCCACAAAAACAAAATTATAGTTTGTTTTTAAAAAATATTTCAATTTTTTTATTTTTTCACTCCAACCCTACCCTGACCCCCCATCAGCCCCCCACGCCCACCAAAAAATAATATTTTAACTTCGTTTTTTAAAAATATTTTCAACTTCAATTTCTTATTTGTTTGACCCCACCCTCACCCCTACCGCCCCCAGCCCCCTACCACCTCCCCCCTCCAAAAAAAAAAAATATAAAAAAAATTAAAATTTATTTTTAAAAAATATTTCCAATTTCAAATTTTTATTTTTCACCCCCACCCCACTACTCCCCTACTCTCCCCCTCCCCACCCAAAAAAAAATTTAAAAAAATTCAATTTTGTTTTTAATAAATATTTTCAATTTAAAATATTTATCTTTCATCCCACCCCCTATCCTCGATCCCCCCCGTCAGCCCCCCCACCATCCCCCCCTCCCAAAAAAAACAAATTAAAGTTTTTTTAAAAAAAATATTTTCAATTTGAAATTTTTAATTTTTCACCCCACACCACTCCTACCCGCGACCCCCCCCCCCAATCAGCCCCCCACCCCTCTACAAAAAATAATTAAGTTTATTTTTAAAAAAATATTTTCAATTTCAATAATTATTTTCTACTCTCTAGTAAAAGTAAAAGATATTTTCTCAAAATTATTTTTCATTCGTAAATTAAACACTAAAATATATTTTTTCAGAAAATATTTTCTACTCACCAGCCAAACATGAAAAAATAAGTCAAAAATCTATTTATTTTTTAAGAAAACATTTTCTATGAAAACATTTTCCTTCCCACCAAACACACCCTGAATGTCTCCAATAGTCATGACCTTCTAGTTGACGATACTCTTTTGTCATAAGACTAAAATTTGTAATGCTTGATGCTCGCATATGAGATTCTTTTGATGTGAAATATCCATGTTCACCCTAAAACAATTCATAAAGGAATTATATGAAACTAAGGACCAAGAATAGTACTAAGCATAACATCCATCTCAATGGCTATGACTGCCTACCACTCTTTAGAATTATTTGCCTCTAGATTTGTCACGATCCGAGTCTATATTCTAGACGTGGCTGGCACTCGAGAACCATTGTTGGTCCCCAAGCAAACCCTCATCCTGATTGACTACAAGCAGAAGACTAACTCAAGCATACAAAGCTTAAAACTGAATAAAATTCATTGAATTCAAATACAAAGCTTTTAATTCTGAATATAATAGAATATTCAACTAGCCAAAAATAGGCAACTCAAGTCTTTAAAACATTTAACAAAATAAATGAACAGACTTCTCAAACTCTATTATCTATCTATGAAGCCTCTAAATGACAAATATAGAAGTCGGGACAAGACCCACGACATCCTGACAAAATTGAAAAGTAAATGGAATCCTTCGGAAGCAAAGAGGCTCACCATAGATAACTCGAACTGCAAGTGGTATCAACGAAGCGCATGTTGATGACCCTAGCTACCTGTATCTGCATCATGAAACGATGCAGTCCTAATGACTCAGTACATGGAATGTACGGGCATGTAAGGGGAATTCTAAAGCATAAACATAAACTTGAATTTTATAATAAGGAAACATACTTACCTCTTCTCAACTCAATCAATTCAACTCAACTCAAAGAAACATAGTTCAACTCAACTCAGAGAAAATAGGACTCGACTCAATAACAGGATATTCAACTCAGTGAAACGTAGTTCAACTCAACTCAGAGAAAGTAGAGTTCAACTCAATAACATGATATTCAACTCAGTGAAACGTAGTTCAACTCAACTAAGAGAAAATAGGGCTCAACTCAACAATAAGGTACTCAATTCTGACTCAAGATACTCAACTCAAACTCAAGATACTCAACAACAATAAAAGATGCAATATCGGAAAAGCTTTTAAAACAATAGGCAATAACTCAGTTGTATGCAAAAATACAATAATAGCTCAATTGTATGAAAATACAACAATAACTTTGTTTGTATATAAAAGTACAAAGTAACTTTGTGGGAGATTCTCTAATCGACAACCATCATTATGAGCTATGTGATGATACAACGTCTAGCTCACGCTGCCAGAATTGTCCTATAGTTTGTCAGGGTATAAAACTTACTACTAAGTGGATCCACTAGTCTATGCTAAAAAGAAATAATGAATCATCTAAAAAGTATGACCCTTTCTACCCACGTTGGCTATATGGTTTATGGGGGTTGTGAGTTGTATGAACTCTTCCCCATATCAGTGCTCAATACTACTCCCAAAAATATACTAGCTCATATGTTTTTAAGAAAACATAACTCTTTCTGTGGTTTGAGATTATTACTCAAAAATCTTTCTCATAAAAAAGATGGTACTCAAAACTGCTTATGAAAACTCTTTTGAAAATCGGTGTTTTGTCTGCTTAAATGTAAAAACATTTACTCTTGGGAATACTTAGTTCCCATATATCATTTTAAAGAAAATGAACTCAATTCTACTCTTCTTCAAACTCATATGCTCAAGTATTTAAAAAAAAAAAAATGTTTGCAAAAGACTTCTCAAAATAGGGTTCATGCAAGATTATGGGCATGAACTACTCAACTCAAGGACTCAATGATATTTCTCATCTCAAGATTGCTCGACTCATAGGGTTTATGTGGAATTATGGGCATGAACTACTCAACTCAAGGACCTTCATGGGTAACATGTAGTAGTCTCATGACTAGGAATATAATTCCAAAAGGATTAGGAACGCAGCACTCAAGACTTAGAACTTGAAGATACTACTCCTCTCAAAGATACTCAAATTATGGAGTTCATGCGAAATTTATGGGCATGAACGACTCCACTCAAGGATCTCAATGATAATGTAGACTTATGAATACATTGTCCTCATTCTCATACTTACTTACTCGAGTCTTGAAACAAGTTATTAGAAATTGTAGAAAGCTTCTCAAAAAGACTCAAAGGGACTTTCTCAAAATGTTCGAAACAACTCTTAAGACTCAACTCTTAACTCTACCTTCAATTTGAATTCTGAATTCAAGGTTATGATTCATGTTATGAATGATTTCTAGGTGTTTAGAAGTAATTTAGAGTGTTTAGAATCAATAGGGATTGAAGGAATCCTTTTATAGAACTCAAATTGATAGTTGATCTCGAAGGATTCACAATTTAACTCAAAGACTTTCTTGAACTCTACTATTGAATCTTCCTTGAATTTGAATTATGAATTCAAGGATCGTGACTTGATATATAGGATTTCTTGATGATTGGATGTAGGTTGGAGAATAAAAATCACTAAGAGAGCGAATACATGTTTTGGAAGATCGAATACGAAATGAAGAACGGAAGCGGAAAGGACCTGACATCCCTCGCGCGCAGTGGCGCACCGCGCCAGCCCTCAGTTGGCTGAGGCTTGTCTGGGGCGCACTGCAGGCGCAGGGCGCCAGCCCCTCAGGCACAACAGGGGCGTGCCGCCCCAGCCACGTTCCAAACGAATCTGACGAACTTTTCCTCAATTATTCCATCCCTACCTCGTCTAAACTCGAATGATTTTCTCCAAACTCTTTTGAATCCTTAAACCCAACCTAATTACAACGAATTCTACACCAAAAACCCACCAAGAACAACACTCATTCGCAACACTCACCTCAAGAACTCAACAAGAACTTCATTATAAAAAATGAAGCACAAAACTTCAAGAACTCAACAAGATTATCAATATACTCAATCTCATGGATGAAATTCATAAGAGAAACTCATGATTGGTGTGTGGACAAACAAACACAACACTATGGAAACTTACATACCTCTTAGAATAAAATTCTTGGCGAAATCCCTCGAAGAATCACAAGAATCTTGACGAACGCCTTGAACCTTCCCTCTTTTTCTCCCCTTCTCTTCTTGAACTCCTCTAAAAACCCTAAGAGTATTTTAGGAATAACTAAAACTGATTCCAATCAGTTTAGACTCCTAAAACCTTACCAAAAACGTTTAAATCTGATTGGGTAAGGAAAAGACCAAAATATCCCTCATATTTTCGGGTAACTTTTCTTAATTGGACAATCAAATGGACATATCTCCCTCATACGAGCTCAAAAATTAGCAAACTCAGTGGCGTTGGAAAGAGGATTCCAAGACCTTTCATTAGATATCTTATGGGTCTCCTAACTCATTCTGTGTTGAAAGTTATGGTCGTTTGAAGTTGACCCAAAAATTAAAAGAACTTAGGAATGACTTGAATGAACTTTCTTCTAAAACCCTAAGCGTATTTGGATTTATGAAAACTGACCCAAATCAAATTTGTCACCAAAATATTACTCAAGTTTGTTTTAAGCTGATTGGGTAAGGAAAAGATCAAAATACCCCTCATATTTTCGGGTAACTTTCCTTAGTTGGACAGCCCGACTTCAAATGGGCATATCTCCCTCATACGAGCTCAAAAATTAGCAAACTTGGTGGTGTTGGAAAGAGGACTATTTTCGGGTAACTTTCCTTAGTTGGACAGCCCGACTTCAAACGGGCATATCTCTCTCATACGAGCTCAAAAATTAGCAAATTTGGTGGCGTTGGAAAGAGGATTCAGAGATCTTTCATTTGATATCTTATGGGCCACCTAACTCATCATGTACCGAAAGTTATGGTCATTTGAAGTTGATCCCAAACTTATAAGAACTTAGGAATAACTTGAATGAACTTTCTTCAATTGTTTTTGGAACTCAAGGTGCTACATCTAGTGACCTTAACACTTAAGAATTTTAAATTCCTCCGTAAAATCTTACTCACCACGAATAATGGTTCGAGTCTTAGCTCAAAAAATTTTCGGAGTGTTACAAGATCATTTTATTTTTAAAATAGAGGGAGTAATAGCATATTGTATTATGGAACAAACCGGTTTTATATCCTTTTATTCTTTTCCTTTTCTTTTGGGGTCATTGCTCTAATTTTTGTGTTGAAGGTAATAAACTGACTCTAACATGGCGTTTGCCACAAATTTCTAAATATTTTTGGCAAGTCATTTTTGGATGATGTTTTAGGTGAAGTTTCATCATGCATTTGATTATAAATTTTGGAAGAAATATTTGACTTTCAAAAAAATTATAATGTCTACAAGCTAAGTTCTAAAAATTATTAAAAATATCCATAAGTATGGAACGTCTTTTTATAATGAAAATGTTTTGTGAAAAGTCATGACAACAGACATAGTTATTATAAATTTGAAAAATGAGGAAGAAAACAAAAGGAAAATATCATTGATTTGTATACGAAAAACGACTATTACTAGTTGTAATTGAGTGTGACTTTGGAGAGCAAGCTCGAATAAAAATTATATAAAATATGTATATAACGGTATAAATTTTGTACAACAAACTAGAAATGAAACTTAGTTCAAAACTATAAATGATGGGTATTAGTAAAATATAAAAGTTTGAGATAACTTTTAAATATTTTCAAATACTAGAATTTCGCCCAAATTCTAATTTTGTCTAGAACTTGGGATGTTTGCCAAGTAATGACAAATTACATGACCAAAAACTAGTTCTCAATTTTTTTCAAAGTATATTGGTGGTCAAACAGACCCTAAATGGTATAAGTCTCACTTGAAGTGTCTGAACATGGCATAATACATAAATATGTCATTAAACTTTGCTTCAGCTGATATCTATGTCCTTTAATTTTGAGTGTGCAGAAATAAATACATAAATTTGTATAAAATTGAATAAGTAGACACACACATCATATGTAACACAATACACATAGAGCATAAAATTGTCATGCATAATACGATTTAAGATCAACGTGTATATTTATAATTTATACAAATTTAAGTATTTATTTATGGTGAAAATTACAAAAGTATACTACTTGAGACTTTAATTAACAATATATGCACATATTTATATTTAACGGAAAAGAGCCAAAAATACCCTTGGACTATCCGAAAAGGTTCAAATATACCATTCATCCACCTATTTGTCTAAAAATACCCATCAATCCACCTTTTTGGTCCACCCTTACCCTTAAAACTAACATTTTTTTCTTAAATTATTATTATTATTTTTTTAGTATAAATTATAGGAACCACATATTATAAGTACTAAATAACATCCTATCCCTTCTAGTTTTCTATTTACCAAAAATCCCTTAAAAATGATGTTTGCAGGATACATAGCTTTGTGCACGGGATACATTAGGTTTGAAACATTTCACATAGCGGGATACATAGCGTTGTGCACGGGATACATTAGGTTTGATACATTCCACATAGCAGGATACATAGCGTTGTGCACGGGATACATGCGGGATACATAGGTAAATAAGGGATTTTTGAAATTTTTGAAATAAGTAGGGATAAATGGATATTAAGGTAAGTAAATGAGTGTAGTTAAGTAATTTGTCCTTATTTTTATTATTTGGTAGATTTCTATTTGCTAAAGTTAAAACCCCACCTTCAGCCCTTTATTTAACCCACCCCATGACCCAATTACCCATCTAATTAAAACACCCGACCCTTTACTGATAACATTATTTTGTAAAAATTAGGCAAATGACATAGTATAAGAAAGAAATTACTTCATTTTCCTACTCTTTCATTAATTACCAAAAATTCCTTTTTTAGTGTTTTTCGGATACATAATATAGCAGTGTGGATACTTAATATAGCAACGCGGATACTTTAATTAATAACGGGCGGATACTTAAATTATTAAGTTGTTAGCAGCACAAATACTTAATTAACGGGCGGATGCATAATATAGCAGCGCGGATACTTTAATTAATAACGAGTGGATACTTAAATTATTAAGTTGTTAGCAGCACGGATACTTAATTAACGGGCGGATGCATAATATAGCAGCGCGGATACTTTAATTAATAACGGACGGATACTTAAACTAATAAAGTATCCGATTAAGTTGAATTGGGGGAAAATAAGGGGATTTTGTATTTTAGTAAAAGAGTAGGGAAATATTGAGAATAGGTAAAGAAGTGTTGTGTATTTAAGTAATTTTTCCTATTTTATATAACTGAATTTATAAATATTACAAAAGCTTATTTGTAGAATTTTAACCTAATATTGTTTAATTTTAATTTTTGTATCTAGCCAAATACTGATATTAATGAAAATTTAATTTTTGCTTGTAATTTTTTTCGTACCTACACTTATTATAGAAACTTTCACTAAAATATAAATGAGAGTTAAAATTTTTCTTTATTATTTATGATAATTTAATATTGAAATTTTGTTCCCAACCCATAATTTTGAAGTAACAATTTTTTTTTTTTTTTTTTTTATATATGCCATGTAATTTTTTCGAGAAAATTTTAGTGAACCACTTGCCACCGTCTCCCATGAAGAACTCTATGCGGCTCCTTCTCAGAAAACAAAAGAAGTACATTTTAGTTTTCTTTTTGTGCAGAAATATCATTCTGATTTACTCAATACAACAACAGTTCAAAAAATGATGCAAGAGAGATTTGTTCTTCTCATACAGAAACAAAAGATTTTAGACATAAATGAATAGGGAAAATACATTCCGTATAACTTCACAACTCAAATCATACAATGCTCCTTTCGTGATGCATATAATGAAACATGCCCAATATTTTCCCCAGAAACCAGTCAATTCAAGAACCATTCACCATAAATGTTTCAAAATGAAAGAGACGGGTGTTTGAATTAAATGGGTAATTGGGTCATAGAGTGGGTTAAATCAAGGGGTGAAGGTGGGGTTTTAATTTCAGCAAATAGAAATCCACCACATAATAAATAGTAACAATAAAATTAATTTAATAAAAATCTGATAGTTTTAAGGGTAAGGGTACACCAAAAAGGTAGAATAATGGGTATTTTTAGCCAAATAGGTGGATGAAGGGTATATTTGAATCATTTCGAATAGTCCAAAAGTATTTTTGGCCCTTTTTCGTATATTTAATTATAAATGAAGTTTCTAAATTACAAACATAGCAGATTAAATTAATTTTTGATTTTAATTATTTATTTTTTATTTTGGTGTCTCATTTTTTGGGATTCGGTGCCTATTTTTGGGGAATGATAATCATGTATTAAATTTTCTTATATTATTTCACCAATTACCGTTTTAATTGTGCTTTGCAATTTTTTTTTTACTTTGTCTCCCTTTTTTATTTAATCGATGTAAAAAGTAAAAGATTTTTTTTTATCTTTCGACCTCTTTAGTTTTCCAAGCAATTGTTATTTCCTACACACTTTTATTTTCTTGAATTTTTTTAAAACTTCTCTCTTTCGTCCGGGTTCTTCTTCTCTCCGAGTTCTGTTCATCTGCATATTTCGTCATTGTTTTATTTCATAAGTCCATCACTTACAATAGGTTTGTTATCTTTTACCTTTAGTTCTTCCCTCAATACTATGGATAGGACGCTTCGGAAAAAGCCCTAGGCTTAATAAACCAATTGTAGTTGTTGATAATCCCCCTATAGTTGTTGATACTTAATAGTAGTTTCACTGTGGTGCCATTGGCTGATATTGTGGTGTCAAACTGACAAAGTTTTGGTATTTTCATTAGTTGTTTTACAGATTCGTTGGTGTGAGTTTGGTATATAATATCAATAATTCAGACATTACATACCACCAATTACTATGAACATTGTGACTATTACACCAATATTATGAAAATATATCAGCATTGGTTCTTATACTATTGTCAAGTAACTGAAATATGCATTTAATCCTTTGTGTATATATTCGTCAAAATGTTGTGTTCCATTGTGGTGTCAAACTACCTTTTTAAATTTAAGTAGTGGTTTCATAGATTCAATGTTTGAGGTTAGTATATTAACAAGTTCGTCTTAATCTCTAGGCCACTAAAGTCATCGCTTAAGGCCCATATATTTTGGGCTCCCATTTTAAAAAAACAATTACTTATCTATGCTATTTTAAAAAATAAATAAATTATATGTACTATGAGAGTTATGATTTATACTAATGAAATTGCGTATGAGATGAGAATAAATCTGAATTTCGTAAGAAACAATTTAATGAAAATATAGATAGCGAAATCACAAAGTCCCTTGAAGAATCTTTTAGAGTTGTTTGCTTTATATATGTAGAGTAGATCAAATTATTTTTTTGCTTCAAAATAGATTTGAACCAATTGAAGCATATGAAAATATTTTTTATTTCTTATTTAGTGGTAAAATACTGAGATCACTAGATGATGAGAATTTTAAAAAATATTGCCTTAACCTTGAACTTTGTTTAACATGTAAAAGTTATTCTGATATTGGTGGTTTAGATTTATTTTTTGAATTATAAGTGTTAAGGGAAATTATGCAAGTAGAAGATAATGATCTAATGAAAATACTCAATCAAATAAAAAGACTTGATTCTTTTTCAAATACACATATTGCTTATAGAATAATGTTAACAGTTCTTGTAACTGTTGCTTCAGCCGAAAGAAGTTTTTTTCGAAATTAAAATTGATTAAACCTTCTTTAAGATCAACAATGTCTCAAGAGAGAACGAATGAATTAGCTATATTACCATTTAAAAAGGAATTATTAAAACAAATTGATTATAAAATAGTACGTAATGACTTAGCATCTAAAATAGTTAGAGAAGTAGATTTTAAATAAAAGTATATATGATGGAAAAAAAATATTAGGGCCCCTCTCTTAAGTTTCGCTTTAGGCCCCAATGTTGTTGAGTCGGCCCTGAGTATATAATACCAATAATTCAAATTATATACCAATAATTATTATGAACAGTGTGATTGTTGCAGAAATATATCAATATTGATGCTTATATTGTTGTCAAGTAACTGACATATACATTTAATTATTTGTGTATATTATTGTCAAAATGTTGTGTCTCATTATGGTGTCAAATTAACTTTCTTGAGTTAAATAGTTGTTTACAAATTCATTGTGAGAGGTTGGTATACAATGCCTTCAATTCGGCCGGTATATACCACCAATTATCAGGAACATTTGTATTGTATTTTCACCAAGAAAACAACGACGTATTAAACTAATATGCAATAACCAGCGTTGCAACGAGAATTACACCCATTAATTAGCCATTTACTTTTAAATATTACACCAATGCTACGAAAATCTAACTTTCTATTGCATAAAATTTAACTTTGTTACATAACCATATATATCAGTCTTTACATTACCAATTAATTATACAAATTTGTGTATAACAAGGTAAGTTTATATAACAAGCATTCAAACACCAACCCTATAACAATTAATTCACCAACAATTCTAAACAGTCAATCAAACATCAATCTATGTTGGATTAAAGTGTAATTAACATTCACCAAAAACATTCGAATTTCAACAAAAATCTTCAAAATTCGACTGCATAATTTTTTAATTATAACCAAAAATAATAATAATAACACACCAATGCTAATTCTGATTCACAAATTTGGGGCAAGTCTTCTTGTTATGACCGGATGTACCACATTTACTACGAGTGACTTTACTCCTCTTGTATTTTTCTTCGTTGAATCACTTCTTACGGTCGTTATGTGGTGGCCTACCTAGTTGTTTTCTTGCAATTGGTGGTAACATTATCAAAATTGCATTTTTTTTATCTAAATAAACTTGGACACCCATATCGTTATGAATCTTCATTGGTGGAGATGGGCCACTCACAACATATTTGAGTTCTAAATGAAAAATGGTCATGTCCACACCCAATTGAAAAGCAATACTAGTAATTAAGCCTTTGTATTTGGTGTTCGCATCATATATCACTCCTTCAATATTATAATCCACGTACTTACCTGTGTAGATTACATCTCGTTGTTAACCAAACTCAAAAATAATTAGTGAAATTATTAAATAAGTATTACATATATAATATATGACAATTTAAAATATACAAAAAAAATTAATACATATATAAATAGAATGGTTTTTTTGCTGTAACCAAATTACGCAAATTGTTATGCAGAATGGCGTTTCTAGATTCGTTTTTGTTTTTTGCTTATGAAATATACCAACAGAATGTTTTTTTTTGCTTATGAAATATAGCAACACAAAAATAAGTAGTATAACCAATTAAAATTTCTTCGACCAAAAGTCATACACCTTAATCACATACACAAAAGACTACAAAGTTTTTAACAACAAATTCATATACCCCAATTACGATTTTTACAAAAGACCTAAAATCTATCAATTACTCCAATAGATGTACCTTAAAAATATCACTACTTTTGGTGTTTATAAACGGTTGGAAAACTATATGCACATCGTAAGCATATCAGGAGAAAACTGCTTCCATGAATAATAGATAACCAATACCGTTTATGCTAGAACACATAAACTTGCTGAAATTTAATTCGATAAATACCTCTTGAAGCGTGATCAGATACCTTCAAGCAAATCCCCAAATTAGATTGATCTTCAAACGAATCCATAAGATAGACAGCAGCTATGCTCTTCTACATTGATCTCAAGTTCACATCCAAACTCTCTCAATACTTGAGTGGGCAAGTATCAAAAATAGAAAACTAATCATCTTTCTCTAGGTTAGGAGAATCCCTATTTATAGAGATTTCTTCCCCAATCCAAAAAGGAGAAGAAAACCCAGTTTTCTTGAAAAACAAGAAAAACACACGCCTACTCCTTTTTCCCTTAAGAAATAAGATTCTGAGTTCTAGTTAAATATGAGTACGGGAGGGAACACATAATTAATTACTGAGTCTTCCTATTATGAAAATAATTCCAAATAATTAATTTGAATTATTCTTACCATAATAAATTACAAATCATTTCACTAGAAATTCATAATTGCACTCCTCTATTTATATTTCGTAATTCCCCATTAAACACTTATGTAATTCCCCATGTTAAGATTTCATTTACTAATCAACAAATTAAATTACTGACGAATTTAACTTAATGATTAATTTCCTTTAGAGCACTACTTAACTTATTTCATGTGTCGGATTCATAAATCCACTTGCAAGGTTTGATACGATGAAAACTTATAAGTTTCTCAAAAAGGCATATCAATCAATCTCTATAACGAGACATGGATTCCATCAACTAACTTATTATTTCACCAATATATATTATTATCATCCAACTTACCAGGCATATTGACCCATCTCAGAATCTCACCTTTTAATAAATCAAAACGATAATTAATATATACAGATCATAATAGTTATATCGGGATTAAGAATATAAGTACATTTTATAGTTTAGAGAATATGTTTTGTCAGTCAGTCTAAAACAACTATCTCTACTCGGTCTCGTTCAATACATACAAAATGCACTAGCACAAGAAGTTGGAACTATACCATTTCCATAATCAAGATAAATTACATATAATCTTGTGCTACAATCGTACCGATGGCATGTCCAATTTCCATCCTAGATTGTGAACAAAAAACTTTATACTTATAAGAACCAATGATTTAATCCTCTGTGTATAAGCTAAAACTCTACACACTAAATCATCTACTATATAAGTAAACATACACCATAAACGAATATATGATCTATTAGAATTGAGCAAATATTTATTCTATAATAAATATTATTTCTTAACACATGGTTAATAGTATATATCCCAACAATCTCCCACTTAGACTTTTAACCATCACAATTGTTATAATGTACTATATCTAAATGCATGGTTAATAGTATATATCCTAACAATCTCCCACTTAGATATTTAATCTTGAAAATTGTTAGAATACTATGTCTAAACACACGATTAATAGTATATATCCTAACAATCTCCCACTTAGACTCTTAACTATGCATTTACAACTTTCACAAGCATTCCTTTATTTCTATTTTCCCATGCAATTTTTTCTAGTAGTGCTTCGTCGTAACAAATCGATTTTGTACTAGATCTTGAGAGAGCTTCTCATGAAACCTTCCAAGAGTGTACTTCTTTTCAGATCATAAAAGTTCTCTCAAGCATACAAAACAAATCAATCTTCACTATGATTCTCCCACTACGACTAAGCACTACATAATCACACTTTCATGATCTTGAGTCTTAATATTTTCTTCAAAATCTTTCGATATTGAAATATTAACAACTTTTCATGTAGTGTTCTTCAATTTGCTCAACATCACTTCCACTACTTGAGGTAGTAGTTTTCTTATGTCTAGCAACGTTTCTCCCACTACTTAAATGCAATGGAACGTCATTTTTGACATACCGATTAGATATTTTTGAGCGTCTGAATTTATAATTGACTTATTTGTTATTTTTTTGTTCAATTCCTGTAAAACTAGTTTACTTTTAGGAACATAGTTTACTAAATGATCCTTTTCTAGAAATCAGACAGTTGTGTTAACAATTGTCTTATTTTCTTTAGGACACTATAATAAACCTTCTTTCATTCTTTAGGATATCTAATTAACACACACATTCCATTCTTAATTCTAATTTTCTTATTCTCCCACTCAGCACATGTGCTGAACAATCCTATATCTGAACATGTCACATATTAGACTTACGTCAAATCCAACTAGTTCTATAATTGTTCAAGGTACTGATTTGAAAGAAATTGAATTCAGAATGTGATATGTAGTTATTAGAACCTATCCCAAAAGAAACAAAATAACTAATAATAAGTCAATAATTAGTCTTATCATCTTCATAAGAGTCTACTTCTTTTCTCTTCTACACCAATCTATTATAGAGTGTCTGGTGTAGACAGTTGAAATGCAATTATTCTATAAGATAAATGACTTATGAGCTATGCAGAGAGGTTTACGTCACTACAATCAGATTGCAGTGACTTTATATATTTTTCATGATGCTATTTTCATGTGTCTTAAATATTTTGATCAATTTATCTAGACATTCAGACTAACAAAACATCAAAAAATATATATTCATATTATGAGTAACCGTTTGTGGAAATCTCAGAATACTCAAATTCACCTCTTGCTTGAATGTTCATTTACCTCACAAATCAAAATAGAATAATTCTAACTTATCACTACCTCTTTTTCCTTTTTAAGAGGAAAGGTCTCTTAGTTATTTTTTCTTCTGAACAGAACTCACATGTTGGTAATGACTTCACTTTCAATGAACCGTTATGTCCATCCATTAACCAACTTCGAAGTTCTATTCAAAATAAATAACTTAGACACTAATGTACAATAAGTTTCATTCAATCTAAAAGATACTTTCTCTTATGAGATAGATTAATAAAATTCAGTTTATGCGAGATAATATTAATAAAAAAAATCACTCATCAATATACCACAAGAAATGAAATATTCATCAAACTCAATGATAGGAGAGTTACAAATAAATATATCAAATATTCATCTCTTATCTAGTTAGAAACTGAAAATAATTCCTTCTAACATAAGGTATATGTACAATGCATTCTTTAAATTAATATCTTATCTCTATCAAAAGAAAAGCTTAAGTAGTACAAAGTGGGTGTGTAAAGTCTATTGAGAATATGAGATATAATACATTAAATAGATCATAATATTTCGAATAATCCCAAATAACAAAATTCAAGGCTCATTTATACATATATATCCATGCATCTTGAATAACCAATCGATGGGATTGGAGAACTACTCATGCAATACACATATATAATGACCGATTATTCACTCCATAAACTTTTACAGACCTAACTCAGATGGAGAGTCTACTGTTAGTTTAAGTCAAGTGAAAATCCTCTAGTTACATTGATCCAATCTTATATTACTCAGTTTAGGAGAGTTAATATAGATTATCAAAACTAGAAGATTAAATACATAGTGACTTGTATCAATTTCATCTGATAGGGAGGAAGGTCTAAGCCAGCACATAAAACTAATACTTCACTACTATTTAATCAAATATGACCAAAAAAACTCATATAACGATCCGAATTTTTTTTAAAATTTCTTACTAGGTTGTTCTTATGAATCTACCAAATTTCAGATCAATCAGAGTTTTCTTTTTTTCGAATTTCAAAACTATGATCAATTTGGTTAAAAACTTTGTTTGGCCAAAATAGAATTTTAGATTTTCCCGCTCAATAATTCTTATCATATATCATCATTTTGTGAAATATATACACGAATTAAGAATAAAGAACGAAATTCTAAAATTCCAAAAGAAAAGCATGTTTATGTATACATTGAATATTAAAATTCAAAACACACCTCATAGATATCAATGCATCTTGAACAATAAATTTTGATGAAAAAATGACTACTCATGCAACATACATATGTGGTGTCAGATATTCACTTCGACAAATATAGAACAAAAGCTAACTCAGATGGAGAGTATATGTTAATTTAGGTCAAATGAATATCATTATCCCTAGATCCATTGATCCAATCAAATATTACTCAGATAGGGAGAGTCAATACAGATAATCAAAACAAGAGATTAAATTTTAATGACTTGTATTAATTTCATCCAATAGGGAGGAAGGTCTAAGCCAACACATGAACTTAATACTTCACTAAAATTTAGTCATGAAGACCACATAGAGAATAATCTCTATCACCACTATATCTTAGTCGAGTAATTTTTTGTTAAAATTAATTTTTCAAGGTACAAAAATTATCTAAAAACATCATTTGAACGACCTCAAATTACCAAACTATATAACAATGAGTGTTTTAAATTTGATCATTTTTGATGAACCTACCGAATTTCAGATCAATCAGAGTTCAAAATTAATATTTATCTCCAAAGCTATGATCAAATTCAGATTCAAAAGATTTGAGGAAAAATGAACAGATCTACATCCTTATCATATATCAATTTATGTTAACTCATCACGTGTAATCATGTACCACATATAACATAAATAAAACCAATATAAAGGATGCCATTCATACTAAATCACATTTTAATTCCAAAGAACAACTTTAAAATCATTTTAACGACCTCAAAAAAAATATAACCACATAGCAATGAGTACTTCTTACTAGGCCGTTATCAATGAACGTACCAAATTTCAGGTCAATTGGAGTCTATAAAGAATCTTTATTTCCAAAGCTTTGACCAAATTCAAATTCGGGTGATTTAAGCATTTTTAGGAATTAAAACAGTATGACCTACATTCTTATCACATATCAATTCATATTAAATCATCACGTGCAATCATGTTCTAGATTTTACATGAACATAACTGACATTAAGAATGATCTTATCATATTCAAATCAAATTTTAATCCGACAAACTATTTAAAACCATCTAAACAATTTTCTTTGGAACCATCAAATTTCAAGTCAATCAGATATCATAAAATTCATGACCACCTTAACTATGACCAAATTTGAAAAAATAATCGTTTCAAGCATAGTTAAAGATTAAAATGACTTGATTCACATTTTTATTCTCTTTTTAATAATTATCTCATGAGCACAAAACATACTTGTGTCCTGTCTTTTGGCTAAGACACACAACTAAACTCCTTACAGCAAATTGTTCTCTCAATTAAAACACTTGAGAATCTAAGATATTATGTTTTCTCCTTTTCAGATCGGTGAAAACCTTTAATATCTTTTCTCATGAATTAATTAAGTGTTACTAGAATCTCAAGGTAAATCTCCATTCAAATAAATAAATATTCACCACTAGTATTCACTAAGGACAATTTATACATGATGTATTGAGAATATTCTATATGACTCAAATAAATAGATTACTATGGTAAATCTTATTTATTAATCATAATTCTCAATTCATATATTGTTATCTCAAATAATTAAATATTAAAAACTTATCATAATTCCAAATAAACAAACCACTTAATGGTAACCATTTATTAATTATAAAATTCTTAATATGTATACGTGTCAATATATTAACACGAGGAAGAGAAATTCTATGCCCATGTAATTAAAATAAACTAATTCTCGGGCAATCATAAATTTTATCAATTATTCTTTTTTACATTTCAACACTTTTTTGTCACCTATAATTCATTCTCCCAAGATACTTCTAGAGTGAAGTAAAGCTTCTAGAATGAACATAAAAAATCTTTATGATGGCAACAAATCATAATTACATTTTTGCCCTTGTACGATTAGTATAATATCTGTTTTGTCCAGTAATCGTCCTCTCCATCACATTTCTATATAATAGAAAAAATTCTTAATATGTATACGTGCCAATATACTAACACGAGGAAGAGAAATTCTATGCCCATATAATTAAAATAAACTAATTCTCGGCCAATCATAAATTTTATCAATTATTTGGCCAAGAATTAATTAAGCGCATAATCACAGTGAAAACAAAGATGCCCTATGTGTACAACTGATGCCGCCGACACATGGATAATAACTTCACAATTCACAAATTGCAAGTTTGCAACCATCAGTAAAACTTAACTAATCAATACAAGATTAATTACATTACTGTAATACCACGTCCTTATTTACTTCTTGTTATGCGTATAACAAAATAATGCCTCTTTTTTTTTTTTTTTTACAATAACAAGAAATTCTTGTGACAAGTAAAGATTTGTCCCACTTTATAAAGTTATCTTTACTGCCGCCACCAATTCCTTTTAACATAATTATCCTTTATTATTAAAACCATCTCATATGAGCACTTTAATAATCAACTAGGCACAAAGCTATAAATTATCCCATAGGTCAAGACTATCGTCATCACCAAAATATTTAACAGGGAACTAATTTAATATTGAAATAGGCGACAACAACATGGAAGACTCGACGGCTTCTTTTCATGAAACATATATATCAAATCTAACATATATATATATATATATATATATATATATCAATCTAGGTTATCTAAATAGACGTAAGCATGGCTCTTGATGCCAATTGTTGAAAAACTATTTGCACAGCGTAAGGATATTAGGATCAAACTGCTTACATGAATAATAAATAACCAATACCGTTTATGCTAGAACACACAATCATGTTAGAACACTTAAACTTGTTGAAATTTAATTCGATAAATACCTCTTGAAGCGTGATCAAATACCTTCAAGCAAATCCCCAAATTAGATTGATCTTCAAACGAATCCGCAAGATAGACAACATCTATGATCTTCTACAGTGATCCCAAGTTCACATCCGAACTCTCTCAATACTTGGGTGGGCAAGTATCAAAAATAGAAAACTAATCATCTTTCTCTAGGCTAGGATAATCTCTATTTATAGAGATTTCTTCCCCAATCCAAAAAGAAGAAGAAAACTCTGTTTTCTTGAAAAACAAGAAAAACACACGCCTACTCCTTTTTCCCTTAAGAAATAGGATTTTGAAATCTAGTTAAATATGGGCACTGGAGGGACCACAAAATTAATTATTGAGGCTTCCTATTATGGAAATAATTCCAAATAATTAATTTGAATTATTCTTACCATAATAAATTACAAATCATTTCACTAGAAATTCGTAATTGCACTCCTCTATTTATATTTCATAATTCCCCATTAAACACTTATGTAATTCCCCATGTTAAGATTTCATAAACTAATCAATAAATTAAATTACTGACGAATTTAACTTAATGATTAATTTCCTTTAGAGCACTACTTAACTTATTTCATGTGTCGGATTCATAAATCCACTTGCAAGGTTTGGCACGATGAAAACTTATAAGTTTCTCAAAAAGACATATCAATCAATCTCTATAACGAGACATGGATTCCATCAACTAACTTATTATTTCACCAATATATATTATTATCATCCAACTTACCAGTCATATTGACCCATCTCAGAATCTCACCTTTTAATAAATCAAAACGATAATTAATATATACAGATCATAATAGTTATATCAGGATTAAGAATATAAGTACATTTAATAGTTTAGAGAGTATGTTTTGTCAGTCAGTCTAAAACAACTATCTCTACTCGGTCCCGTTCAATACATACAAAATGCACTAGCACAAGAAGTTGGAACTATACCATTCCCATAATCAAGATAAATTACATATAATCTTGTGCTACAATCATACCGATGGCATGTTCAATTTCCATCCTAGATTGTGAATAAAAAACTTTATACTTATAAGAACCGATGATTTAATCCTCTGTGTATAAGCTAAAACTCTACACACTAAATCATCTACTATATAAGTAAACAGACACCATAAATGAATATATGATCTATTAGAATTGAGCAAATATTTATTCTATAATAAATATTATTTCTTAACACATGGTTAATAATATATATCCCAACAATTTCCCACTTAGACTTTTAACCATCACAATTGTTATAATGTACTATATCTAAATGCATGATTAATGGTATATACCCTAACAATCTCTCACTTAGATATCTAGTCTTGAAAATTGTTAGAATACTATGTCTAAACACATGATTAATAGTATATACCCTAACAATAACCCAAAACACACACCAATAGATGTATCCAAAAAATATTTCACCAAACTTGGTGTTCATGTACGACCTAAAATATATCATTTACACCAGAATATATACAAAATAATAATGCTATTAATTACTACACCTAATGATATACCACTAACACTATCAATGACAGCAAATAATATACCAATAATTTTTCATGAAATTTGTCTTTAATACATGACCTAAAATAGACTATCAATTTCACCAAATCATCTACCAAAATACAATCACGTAATTTGATTTTTATAATCAACTAAAAAAACTCCACAAATACGCCAAAACAAATACTAAAATTTATTCACTGAGTTTGGCGGAGATACATGACTTAACATAGACTATCAATATCACCAAAACCGTCGTAAAGACACCAAGACAAATACCAAAAAAACAATCACGAATTGGAAGATTAATAACGAAGTAATATAAACTATCTATTAACTACATTATATACCTAATTTCAATCCTGTTTTATGAAGTTTTAAACGACATTAAATACACCATCTAATACAATACAAAAATACACATCATATAAAATCATAATATGGTTAGATTTCGACTTAAATTTCAAGAACTAAACAACCACTTTCCACTGTAATACAAAAACTCATACCTACCAAATAGATTAAAAGTTAAAGATCACGGAAAAAAATCAAATAGATTACAATTCCGTCGTGATTTATTACACATGTTAGAACGTGATATTCTCCATCAGCAAGTGTTGGGATATATACTATTAACCATGTGTTAAGATGTAATATTTATTATAGAATAACTATTTACTCAGTTTTAATTGATCATATATTCGTTTATGGTGTCTGTTTACTTATATAGTAGATGATTTAGTGTGTAGAGTTTTAGCTTATACACAAAGGATTAAATCATCGGTTCTTATAAGTATAAAATTTTTTGTTCACAATCTAGGATGGAAATTGGACATGCCATCGGTACGATTGTAGCACAAGATTATATGTAATTTATCTTGATTATGGGAATGGTATAGTTCCAACTTCTTGTGCTAGTGCATTTTGTATGTATTGAACGGGATCGAGTAGAGATAATTGTTTTAGACTGACTGACAAAAACATATTCTCTAAACTATTAAATGTACTTATATTCTTAATCCTGATATAACTATTATGATCTGTATATATTAATTATCGTTTTGATTTATTAAAAGGTGAGATTCTGAGATGAGTCAATATGCCTGGTAGATTGGATGATAATAATATATATTGGTGAAATAATAAGTTAGTTGATGGAATTCATGTCTCGTTATAGAGATTGATTGATATGCCTTTTTGAGAAACTTATAAGTTTTTATCGTGTTAAACCTTGCAAGTGGATTTATGAATTCGACACATGAAATAAGTTAAGTAGTGCTCTAAAGGAAATTAATTATTGAATTAAATTCGTCAGTAATTTAATTTATTGATTAATATCTGTAATCTTAACATGAGGAATTACATAAGTGTTTAATGGGGAATTTCGAAATATAAATAGAGGAGTGCAATTATGAATTTCTAGTGGAATGATTTGTAATTTATTATGGTAAGAATAATTCAAATTAATTATTTGGAATTATTTCCATAATAGGAAGCCTCAATAATTAATTATGTGGTCCCTACAATGCCCATATTTAATTAGAACTCAGAATCCTATTTCTAAAGGGAAAAGAGGAAAATATCGTTAGTTTTATTCAAGAGAAAACTAATGTGTGTTTTTCTAGTTTTCTAGAAAAACGAGGTTTTCTAATCCTTTTTAGATTGAGAAGAAATCTCTATAAATAAGGATTCTCTTAACCTAGAAAAGAGATCGTAGGTTTTCTATTCATACTTGTCCACCCAAGTATTGAGAGAATTTGGATGTGAACTTGGGATCATTGTAGAAGACCGCAAAGATGTTGTCTATCGTGTGGATTCGCTCGAAGGTCTGCGTAACTTGTGGATTCGCTTGAAGGTATCTCTGCTCTTGCTTGAAGAGGTAATTCTTGAATTAAATTTCTGTAAGTTTATGTGTTTTTGCATAAACGATTTGGTTATTTATATATTATTCATGTAAGCAGTAAGATTTTGGTATGCTTCCGTTGTGCATATAGTTTTCCAACAATTGGCATCAAGAGTCATGCTTGCATCTAAATAGATAACTCTAATAATATGTATATGGTTAATTATACATATGTTTTCGTTGAAAAATCAAGAGGTGAATTTTTTTTTTATGTTTGACGGGGAGTTTGGCGGTAATTGGGTAGGGTTAATCTGGGTTTTTTGTGACTTCTTACATTATAAAAGTTAACAAAATAGATTTCGCCTATTGCCGAATTGAAGTTGCCGGCGTCAGAAAGAAAATTCTTGCCAACATATATGTTAATCACATAAATTTATATCAACATTAATTATGGGTCAATTGAACTATGACTAATTGCATGATTTGATGTTTGGTTTAATTATCAGTGGATTGTTTGAAGAATTTTTTTTTTATTCAAACTTGTTTCACGCGATTAAAGGGTGGTGACAACCACTATTAATTAGAAAATATTGTTTTCATATTCATATCTCGCAGATCCTGATTCTTCTATTACATAATACCTATCAGCAGGCTGGGTGTTTGTGGAAGCAGTTAACCAAACTGCAACCACAATCGTTCTTTTTTGCCAAATAATTATGTGAGCTGAACATTATAATTAATAAATGGTTTCCATTAAGTGGTTTGTTTATTTGGAATTATTAGAAGTTCTTAATATTATATATACTTGAGATTACAATATGTGAATTGAGAATTATGATAAATAAATAGGATTTATGAAAGTGGTCTATTTATTTGAGTCGTTAGAATATCCTCAATGTATCATGTATGGATTGTTCTTCATAAATGTATACTACTAAAGGTTTGTTTACTAGGAAGGAGATTTACCTTTAGATACTAGTAGCACTTGAATCAATTCATGAGAAGAGATATTAAAGATTTTCACCGGTTTAAAGGGAGAAATATAATATCTTAAATTCTCAAGTGTATTAATTGAGAGAACAATATGTTGTAAAGGGGTTAGTTGTGTGTCTTAGCCAAAAGACAAGACACAAGTATGTTTTGTGCTCATGAAATAATTATTAAAAAGAGAATAAAAATGTGAATCATGTTATTTTAGTCATTAACTATACCTACAACGGTTATTTTTCAAATTTGGTCATAGTTTAAGTGGTCATGAATTTTTATTATCTCTGATTGACTTGAAATTTGATGGTTCCATCGAAAATCGTTTAGATGGGTTTGGGTAGTTTGTCGGATTAAAATTTGATTTGAATATATGATAAGATCATTTTTTATGTCAATTATGTTTATGTTAAATTTGAAACATGATTGCACATGGTTATTTAACATGAATTGATATAAGAATGCAGGTCATATTGTTTTAATTCCTAAAAGAAAATTAAATTACTTGAATTTGAATTTGGTCATAGCTTTGGAAATAAAGATTCTTTATAGGCTCCAATTGACCTGAAATTTGGTAAGTTCATTGATAAACGTCCTAGTAAGAAGTATTCATTGTTATGTGGTTATGATTCTTTGAGGTCGTTAAAATGATTTAAAGTTGTTCTTTAGAATTAAAATGTGATTTAGTATGAATGACATCCTTTATATTGTTTTTATTTATGTTATATGTGGTACATGATTACACGTGATGAGTTAATATCAATTGATACTCCCTCCATTCCATATTAACTTAAGCTTTGAGGTGTTTCACACCCTTTAAGAAAAGTAGGTTAGGACATAAATTGAACACAATTTTCCATTTTTACCCTTATTAAGTATTGTAAAAAATAACTAAACATTAATTATAATAACTAATTCCAATACTAACTTAAAGGGTAAAATTGGCAGAATATTTTAAAAATAGTCTTGAAGATTAAAAACTTAAGTTAATTTGAAAAATAGAAAAGGGCTCAAAGCTTAAGTTAATATGGAATGGAGGGAGTATATGATAAGGATGTAGATCTGATTATTTTTCCTCAAATCGTTTGAATCTGAATTTGATCATAGCTTTGGAGATAAATATTATTTTTGAACTCTAATTGATCTGAAATTCGGTAGGTTCTTCAGAAACGATCAGATTTAAAATACTCATTGTTATGAAATGGTTTGGCAATTGGTTTAGATATTTCTTTGTATTTTGAAAATTAATTTTAATGAAAAATTACTCGACTATGATATAATGGTGATAGACATTATTCTCTATGGTCTTCATGACTAAATTTTAGTGAAGTATTAAGTTCATGTGTTGGCTTCAGACCTTCCTCCATATCAGATTTAATACGAGTCACTATATTTAATCTGATCTCTAGTTTTGATAATATGTATTGACTCTCTCTATCTGAGTAATATATGATTGAATCAATGGATCTAGGGATAATGATATTCACTTGGCTTAAATTAACATATACTCTCCATCTGAGTTAGCTTTTGTTCTAAATTTGTTGAAGTGAATATCTGACACCACATATGTATGTTGCATGAGTAGTCATTTTTTCATCAAAATTTATTATTCAAGATGCATGGATATCTATGAGTGTGTTTTGATTCTTTTTTTTCATTCATAACACATGCTGATTTTTGGAAAATAGTATTTAGATAAAGTAAATAGTTTTTAGAATTTTGTTCTTTGTTCTTGATTTGTGTATCTATTTCACAAATGATGATATGTGTCATGCGATAAGAATTTTTGAATGGAAAAATTTTAAATTCTATTTTGACCATATAACGTTTTCAACCAAATTGATCATAGTTTTGTAATTTGAAAAAAAGGAACTCTGATTGATCTGAAATTTAGTAGATTCATAAGAACGACCTAGTAAGAAATTAATTTTTTTTTTGGATCGTTATATGAGTTTTTGGTCATATTTGATTAAATAGTAGTGAAGTATTAGTTTTATGTGTTGGCTTAGACCTTCCTCCCTATCAGATGAAATTGATACAAGTCACTATGTATTTAATCTTCTAGTTTTGATAATCTATATTAACTCTCCTAAACTGAGTAATATAAGATTGGATCAATGTAACTAGAGGATTTTCACTTGACTTAAACTAACAGTAGACTCTCCATCTGAGTTAGGTCTGTAAAAGTTTATGGAGTGAATAATTGGTCATTATATATGTGTATTGCATGAGTAGTTCTCCAATCCCATCGATTGGTTATTCAAGATGCATGGATATATATGTATAAATGAGCCCTGAATTTTGTTATTTGGGATTATTCGAAATATTATGATCTATTTAATGTATTATATCTCATATTCTCAATAGACTTTTGATGAGTCCACGAATTGGACTCATTTAGGGCTATATTTTGATAGAAATTATGTCATGAAATGCCTCTTTTATCTCAATACCTGATGAAAACTCTTAAGTTTCAGGTATTTGAAGTTTAAAGGAAAGCATGGACACCACGTAGGAAAAGGGGACAAAAAGGGTAAAAAGAACGAAGAAATAAAGGCTTGAGGATCACCGAGTCTACTTGGCGAATTGCCGAAGGGTCACACTTCGCCTTTTGTTCCAGTGTGTTGAGCTTTGAAGAAAATGATCAAATTTGTGGAAAAAGGAGTAGTCTGCGCATCGCCGAGTAGTTCCGCAAAACAGTACCTCATCGCCCAATGGACCAAAGCACGACGATGCTGAAGGCTGTGACAGATGGCGATGAACACTACCGGTGGGCGAATCGCCGAATTGATCGGCGATTTTGACTAACGCCGCCAAAGGATCACTGCAACATATTTTTTGAAAAACTATAAATACTAGTTTAATATCAGTTTTTAGAGAGTTGAACACTATTACAATTTTTAGTACTTTTTCATATTTTGCTCTGAGTTTGAGAAGGTTTTTGAAGACTTGAAGAAGAAGAGGGTTTTCATCTTCAAGATTTGGAGTTGGATCTCTTTGATTCTTCATTCTTGGCCTGTAACAAGACTTAAATTTTCATACCCATTTGAATGCAAGCCCATTTAGGTATAAATTTCTATCTCTTGATGAGTGGCTAAAAACTCCAATTCTTGGGTTGTGATTTTGTGAATATGGGTTAAGATAATTATTGAGTCTTGTTTGCTGATAGTGTAAATGTAGTTTAATGGTGATTTCGTCTAGTAGTTGTGTTTGAATCTAATGGATTAGTAGTTGCAAATAAAAGTTCACTCATGTATTTTCGGCTTGCTTGAGAGAGAAGTCGCAAAACCAAGATCACTAGATTGATGGCCTAAGGAGTGAGTTGACATGAGGCTCAGCCCGAGAGGGTAAGCCCTAGTCACATATCCTAACACTCAGCTCGAGAGAGTGAGTGGGGAAAGGCGTAGGCTGGTCTTCATACGGCAAGTGGGTGTCTGAGAGGAACCCATTTGAAACGGGGTAAGTTGCTCGACAGAAAACTTGTTTCCATTTAAAGCTTAGCCTAGTCACAATTACTCTATAGATTCTCTATCAAAAGCATGTACCCAATAATTTAGTCTATCCCGTATTCCTAATCACATCCCAAGAATCTCCCTCTCATTCTATATCTCTTTGTTAATTTCGTTGTTTTTGCTTACTTGTGACAAAACCCCCAATTTGATATTTGACACTTTCGTGTCACCCATTCAATTTAAAATGTTTTTAATCGTTAATTTCTTTAGCTACGACTAGTTAGAATGAAATTCTAATTTTCTCCTAATTTTCAAAACCACTCCCTTGGGACAATCCCAACCCTTGGTTGTGTTACTATACTATTGCACGATCGTAGACACTCGTACTGGAAGTTGTGTAGTTGATTACGTAAATATTAAAATGGCGCTGCTGCCGCTGCCGCTGAGTGGTGTTGTTTGAGAATATGTAGTTAAGAAGAAGTTTTGTTCTTAATTAGTTGTAGTTTTACTAACCTTATTTTTAGCTTTGTTTTCTTTTGAGTTGTTTGTGTATGCAGGCACCCTAAGCATGGCCGAGGAAAGTGGTGGTAAGTTGGTTGAGAAGAACCAAGAAGTCAAAGGTGACTTCAAGCTAATTGCACTGGTAACTCAACTGAACGACTTAGCCACCAAAATCTCTAAGGTGGAAAATTGCTGCAACATCAAGGGAAGGTACATGCCCTCACATAAGCGGAACAAGTCGAGAGACAGAGAGAACAATCGTGTCGAGAACACGCTTCAAATCATTCTTCAAAAGATCATCGATCAAGATCGAATGCTGGAAGAAATGAAAGAGAATATTGAATCGTTAAATCAAATGATTGGCTGTCATTCTAGATCCCTCCAGCTAATCAAGTCACTCCTAAGCTTTGCAGTGCCTCAGCTCCACCCAAATGATCTATTGGGGTCACCTAGTGATGCTAGGGCCAACCCCAATAATGAAGAGTGAGAAAGAACTTACGTCGTGCCACAACGTTAACTAAGGCGCTTATTGGGAGGCAACCCAAGATTTTAAAGGATTTAGTTTTACCTTTATAAATAATTGTGTGTTGGTTATGCAGGTCAAAGTATGGAGAGTGTAAGGAAATTTCATTTGGCGAACTAAAAGCCCATTCCGTGAATCGCGAAAAATGGTTAATCCTTCTAATGTCTGCCATTTGGATCTCCATTTACACTGGAAGTCATGTAAAATCGGCGAAGTAGGTGACCACTCGGTGTGTCGCCGAATGGACACGCACTGAAAGGTTTATAATGGCCAAAGGTCTTAAAATTTTAACTCTTTCACTCTCTCTCTCACTTTTAACCTTCACAACCTCACACCAAGGTATTATCGTCCATATTTTTACTTTCGAGTGGTGTTTTTTGTGGTTGATTTATGCTCAGAACTGGTACTTCTTTGCCACCTAGCATCTCAATTTCATCTTACTCAGCATCTAAGGTTGGTTTCCGAACTCTTAGTCCCTTTTATCAATAGTTGTGTTCAAATGCAATGACAATACTTTTATGATGTGTGCTAGTCGCTGCTGGTAAAAGTATAGATTTTGTTTTCCTGCGTTGATTCGATAATATTGAATTTAATGAGTTAAGAAGTTGATCCCTGAAAATCATGCATTATACTGGATTAAGGTTAGGCATAAGTATCGTTGGGTGTGAGCCTAATTTAGTTACTGCATGAGTTGAATTTGTTTTCGAGGATTGCAGAGCTGAATTCAAGAAGATAGGTTGAAAATAGGCACGTTGAGTAATTTGGTGAGCTGGGTCGAGCTCGCCAAACCGCTAGACGATTCATTTAACGTCCCCATCTCGCCTTTCATTTAATGCTAAATGTTCTGATGATTCTGTAACTCTCGACGAAAAACTTGGACAATTTCCGCAAGTCAATTTCCACTGAATCTTCTAAAGAAGCTCCGGGGACAATCATCCTAGACCAGGCCGGGACATCGGGCACTGATGCCTAGACATACGAAGATACTGTGTAGATAGGACCCCTCTCTACCTTCTTCTCTTTTTTTCTCTACTATTGACGTTTGAATTTTTGTTATTTGCATTTGAGGACAAATATTTTTATTTTTGGTGGGGTGGGGCCCACTTTTGTGTCCTACTCGTGAATCGTGTTTTGTTTGTATATGTGGGCTGTTCTGCTTAACATGTGTTTTATACTGTTTTCGTGGATGTTTAAGCTTATGGCTCCCTTTTTGGTTTTGTTTATGAAATGATTTTGACCCTTTCGAAAGATTTCAAAATTTTCGCACATTTTCGCCACCCGTTGTATGCGCTTAATTGTGGTTGTTCATTAGAAAATTTGAGTCTCGGTTTCGATCAATATCGATGACTTAAATAGTGCTTGCAATCGAACGAACATGAAGGTACGACTATGATGAGACCAAATGAAATTGCATAGACAATATGTGAACTCTTTGCATCTCATTGTGATTAGCCATATGTCAAATTTATTCTCTTGCAATGACCGTTGCACACTAGCAAAAGTGTGGAGTCTTGTTTGACTTAAGCGTTGATTCCTTGTGTGATAAGCTTACTTTGAACTATGCATGACAACACCTAGAATTTGCCTCGTTGGTCCAGTTGATTATGTGAGGCTTTTGCTTGAGATGATCTTAGGCAATTTTGAAGAGTGTGAGCCAATTTGACATATACCTCTTTTGTGACCTCCTATGTGAGTGTGTGAACCTCTCTTGAACACCCATTGAACGTTACCCTTCTTTGGAAGAAACTTGATGAAAAAAAAACCTTTCTTGATCTAGTTCCCATAATCCTCATGATTGTTAGTTTGATTGAAATAGCCAACTTAGGCTTTTGGTGTTAGTTGGGGGTGTGGTAAAAAAAAATGGAAAAGTCAAGAAGTGTAAAGAAAGTCTCCTTTAACCCATGGTGTTGAGAAAGATGATGTTGAGAAAAATTGGAACCACTCCATATAACAAAAAAAAAAAAGAAGAGAAAAAGAAAAGAAAGGAATGAAAAAGAAACTTGTGGAATAAAAGCACAAAAGAAAGGGGGTTTCCAACACACCATGGGAAAATGAATAATAGGTTGACATATGAACACTAAAGAGAAAGATGAAGGAGAAGAAAATGAAGTGTTAAAGACACCACATTTCATGAGGATCATAGTCACTGAGCCCAAATAATCATACCTTTGCACTCAGCCCCGCTACAAGCCTTAAAAAGACCTTTTAGATTTTGATAAAGCTGAAACAAATGTTGACTGGAAAATATGGGTAAACCTATGGGTGAAAACATGCATTGTGTTACTCTTTGTGAAAGTGAGCGTTGTATCTGATTCTTGAAATTTAATTGATTATACCTATGTGTGTGAGAATGGAATCATCATTTGTGTGAGGGCATCAAAATGCTTTTGTTGAGCTTGAACTTGCATTTGAAACAAGTATTGCGAGCTTGAGAATCTTGGATAATGGTGTGTCACAACATGAATCTTTGAGTACACAATTGATCCTTGCATGAGTAATTTGAGTTTTGTCGTGTACATTAATGATTGAATCTTGTACAACACTGTTTGAGACATCCTTATTGAACTACTGAACTTGAGTTTTACTTGAGGACAAACAAAAGTTTAAGTTGGGAGTGTTGATGAGTCCACGAATTGTACTCATTTAGGGCTATATTTTAACATAAATTATGTCCTCAAATGCCTCTTTTATCTCAATATCTGATGAAAATTCTTAAGTTTCAGATATTTAAAGTTTAAATGAAAGCATGGACACCACGTAGCAAAAGGGGACAAAAATGGTGAAAAGAACGAAGAAATGAAGGCCTAAGGATCACCGAGTCCACTTGGCGAATCGCCGAAGGTCTCACTTCACCTTTTGTTCCAGCGTGCTGAGCTCTGAATAAACGGATCAAATCTGTGGAAAAAAGAGCAATCAGCGCATCGCTGAGTAGTTCCTCGAAGCAGTACCTCATCTCCTAATGGACCAAAACACGACGATGCTGAAGGATGTGATGGGTGGCGATGAACACTACCGGTGGGCGAATCGCCAAGTTGAACGGCGATTCCGACTAACGCTGCCGAAGGATCCACTGTAGCACATTTTCTGAAAAACTATAAATACTAGCTTAATATCAGTGTTTAGGGAGTCGAATACTATTACAATTTTTAGTACTTTTTCATATTTTGTTCTGAGTTTGAGAGGGTTTTTGAAGACTTGAAGAAGAAGAGGGTTTTCATCTTCAAGATTTGGAGTTGGGACTCTTTGATTCTTCATTCTTGGCCTGTAACAAGACTTAAAATTTTTATACCCATTTGAATGCAAGCTCATTTAGGTATAAATTTCTATCTCTTGATGTGTGGCTAAAAACCCAATTCTTGGGGTGTGATTTTATGAATATGGGTTAAGATAACTGTTGGGTCTTGCTTGTTGATAGTTTTAATGCAGTTTAATGGTGATTTCGTCTAGTAGTTGTGGTTGAATCTAGCAGATTTGTAGTTGCAAATACAAGTTTACTCATGTGTTTTCGGCTTGCTCGAGAGAGAAGTCGCGAAACCAAGACCACTAGATTGATGGCCTAAGGAATGGGTCGACATGAGGCTCAGCCTGAGAGGGTGAGCCCTAGTCACATATCCTAACACTCAGCTCGAGAGAGTGAATGGGGTAAGGCGTAGATTGGTCTTCATGTGGCAAATGGGTGTCCAAAAGGAATCCATTTGAAAGGGGGTAAGTTGCTCGACAGAGAACTTATTTCCATTTAAAGCTTAGCCTAGTCACAATTACTCTATAGATTCTCTGTCAAAAGCATGTACCCAATAATTTAGTCTATCCCGTATTCCTTATCACATCCCAAGAATCTCCCTCTTATTCTATATCTCTTTCTTAATTTCGCTGTTTTTGTTTAATTGTGACAAAACCCCCAATTTGATATTTGACACTTTCGTGTCACCCATTCAATTTAAAATGTTTTTAATCGTTAATTTCTTTAGCTACGACTAGTTAGAGTGAAATTCTAATTTTCTACTAATTTTCAAAACCACTCTCTTGGGACGATCCCAACCCTTGGTTGGGTTACTATACTATTGCACGATCGTAGACACTCGTACTGGAAGTTATGTCGTTGATTACGCAAACATCAAAATAGCGCTGCTACCGGGGAGTGGTTTTGTTTGAGAATATATAGTTAAGAATAATTTTTGTTCTTAACTACTTGTAGTTTTACTAACCTTATTTTTAGCTTTGTTTTCTTTTGAGTTTTTTGTGTATGTAGGCACCCTAAGGATGGCTGAGGGAAGTGCTGGTAAGTCGGTTGAGAAGAACCAAGAAGTCGAAGGTGACTTCAAGCTAACTGCACTGGTAACTCCTGAACAACTTAGCCACCAAAGTCTCTAAGGTGGAAAACCAGTTCAACAGTAAGGGAAAGTACATGCCCCCACACGAGCGGAATAAGTCGAGAGACAGGGAGAACAATCGTGTCGAGAACACGCTTCAAATCATTCTCCAAAAGATCAGCGATTAAGATCGAGTGCTGGAAGAAATGAAAGTGACTATTGAATCGTTAAATCGAATGATTGGTTGTCATTCTAGATCCCTCCAGCTAAACAGGTCACTCCTGAGCTTTGTAGTGCCTCATCTCAACCCAAATGATCTATTGGGGTCACCTAGTGATGCTAGGGCCAACCCTAATAATGGAGAGTGAGAAAGAACTTACGTCGTGCCACGACGTTAACTAAGGCGCTTCTTGGGAGGCAACCCAAGATTTTAAATGCTTTAGTTTTACCTTTATAAATAATGGTGTGTTGGTTATGCAGGTCAAAGTATGGGGAGTGTAAGGAAATTGCATTTGGCGAACTAAAAGCCTATTCCGCGAATCACGGAAAATGGTTAATCCTGCTATTGTCCGCCGTTTGGATCTCCATCTACACTGGAAGTCCTGTAAAACTCGACGAAATAGGTGACCACTTGGTGTGTCGCTGAGTGGATCGACGAGTGCGACTAACGTCGTCGAATAGACGTGTACTGAAAGGTTTATAATGGCAAAGGTCTCAAAATTTGAATTGGTTTACTTTCTCTCTCGCTTTTAACCTTCACAACTTCACACCAAGGTATTATCGTCCATATTTTTGCTTTCTAGTGGTGTTTTTAGTGGTTGATTTGTGCTCAGAACTGGTACTTCTTTGCCGCCTAGCATCTCAATTTCAGTTTACTCAGGATCTAAGGTTGGTTTCCAAACTCTTAGTCCCTTTTATCAATAGTTGTGTTCAAATGCAATGACAATACTTTTATGATGTGTGCTAGTCGTTGTTGGTAAAAATAGAGTTTTTGTTTTCCTGCGTTGATTTGATAATATTGAATTTAATGAGTTAAGAAGTTGATCCCTGAAAATCATGCATTATATTGCATTAAGGTTAGGCATAAGTATCGTTGGGTGTGAGCCTAATTTAGTTACTGCATGAGTTGAATTTGTTTTCGAGGATTGCAGAGCTGAATTCAAGAAGATAGGTTGAAAATAGGTACGTTGAGCAATTTGGCGAGCTGGGTCGAGTTCGCCAAACTGCTAGACGGTTCACCTAACGTCCCTATCTCGCCTTTAATTTAATGCTAAGTGTTCTGATGATTCTGTAACTCTCAGCGAAAGACTTGGACAATTTTCGCAAGTCAGTTGCCACTGAATCTTTTGAAGAATCTCCGGGGACAATCATCCCAGACCAGGCCGACACATCGGGAATTGATGCCCAGACAGATGAAGATACTGTGTAGACAGGACCCGTTTCTACCTTCTTCTCTATTTTTCTCTACTATTGACTTTTGAATTTTTGTTATTTGCATTTGAGGACAAATGTTTTTATTAGTGGTGGGGTGAGGCCCTCTTTTGTGTGCTACTCGTGAATCGTGTTTTGTTTGTATATTTGGGCTGTTCTGCTTAAAATGTGTTTTATACTGTTTTCGTTGATGTTTAAGCTTATGACTCCTTTTTTGGTTTAAATTGTGAAATAATTTTGACCCTTCCGAAAAATTTTAATTTTTTCGCACATTTTCGCCATCCCTTGTATGCGCTTAATTGTGGCTGTTCATTAGCAAATTTGAGTCTCGACTTTGATTAATATCGATGACTTACATAGTGCTTGCAATCCAACGAAAATGAAGGCATGGCTACGATGAGACCAAATGAATTCACATAGACACTATGTGAACTCTTTGCATCTCGCTGTGATTAGCCATGTGTAAAATTGATTCTCTTGTAATGTACGCTGTACATTAGCAAAAGTGTGGAGTCTTGTTTGACTTAAGTGTCGATGCCTTGTGTGATAAGCTTACTTTGAACTATGCATGACAACACCTAGAATTTGCCCCATTGGTCCAGCTGATTATGTGAGGCTTTCGCTTGAGATGATCTTATGCAATTTTGAAGAGTGTGAGCCAATTTGACATATACCTTTTTGTGACCTCCTTTGTGAGTGTGAGCCAATTTGACATATACCTCTCTGGTACCCCTCCATATAACAAAAAAGAAGAAAGAGAAAAAGAAAAGAAAGGAATGAAAAAGAAAGTTGTGGAATAAAAGCACAAAAGAAAGGGGGTTTCCAACACACCATGGGAAAATGAATAATAGGATGACTTATGAACACTAACGAGAAAGATGAAGGAGAAGAAAAGGAAGTGTTAAAGACACAACATTTCATGAGGATCATAGTCGCTGAGCCCAACTGACCATACCTTTGCACTCAGCCCCGCTACAAGCCTTAAAAAGACGTTTTTGATCTTGAGAAAGCTGAAATAAATGTTGACTGGAAAATATGGGTAAACTTATGGTGAAAGCATGCATTGTGTTACTCTTTGTGAGAGTGAGCGTTGTATCTGATTCCTGAACTTTAATTGATTATACCTATGTGTGAGAGTGAAATCATCATTTGTATGAGGGCATCATAATGCTTTTGTTGAGCTTGAACTTGCATTTGAAGCAAGTACTGCGAGCTCGAGAATATTTGATAATGGTGTGCCACAACTTGAATCTTTGAGTACACAATTGATCCTTGCATGAGTAATTTGAGTTTTGTTTTGTACATTAATGATGGAATCTTGTACAACATTGTTTGAGATATCCTTATTGAACTGCTGAACATGAGTTTTACTTGAACACAAGCAAAAGTTTAAGTTGGTGGTATTGATGAGTCCACAAATTGTACTCATTTAGGGTGATATTTTAATTGAAATTATGTCCTTAAATGCCTCTTTTATCTCAATATCTGATGAAAACTCTTAAATTTCAGGTATTTGAAGTTTAAAGGAAAGCATAGATACCACGTAGCAAAAGGGGACAAAAAGGCTGAAAAGAATGAAGAATTGAAGGCTCGAGGATCACCGAGTCCACTTGGCAAATTGCTGAAGGGTCTCACTTTGCCATTTGTTCCAGTGTGCTGAGCTCTGAAGAAAAAGATCAAATCTACGGAAAAAAGAGCAGTTGACGCATCGCCGAGTAGTTCTGCGAAGCAGTACCTCATCGCCCAATGGACCAAAGCACGACGATGCTGAAGGCTGTGACTGATGGTGATGAACACTACCGATGGGCGAATCACCGAGTTGATCAGCGATTCCGACTTACGCTGCCGAAGGATCCACTGCAGCCTATTTTTTGAAAAACTATAAATACTAGTTTAATATCAGTTTTTAGGGAGTCGAATACTATTACAATTTTTAGTACTTTTTCATAGTTTGCTATGAGTTTGAGAGGGTTTTTGAAGACTTGAAGAAGAAGAGGGTTTTCATCTTCAAGATTTGGGGTTGGGTCTCGTTGATTCCTCATTCTTGGCCTGTAGCAAGACTTAAATTTTCATACCCATTTGAATGCAAGCTCATTTAGGTATAAATTTCTATCTCTTGATGTGTGGCTAAAAACCCCAATTCTTGGGGTGTGATTTTGTGAATATGGGTTAAGATAATTGTTGGGTCTTGCTTGCTGATAGTTTAAATATAGTTTAATGGTGATTTCTTCTAGTAGTTGTGGTTAAATGTAATGGATTTGTAGTTGCAAATATAAGTTCACTCATGTGTTTTTGGCTTTCTCGAGAGAGAGGTCGCGAAACCAAGACCACTAGATTGATGGCCTAAGGAGTGGGACAACATGAGGCTCAGCCCGAAAGGGTGAGCCCTAGTCCCATATCCTAACACTCAGCTCGAGAGAGTAAGGCGTAGGCTGGTCTTCATGCGATTAGTGGGTGTCCGAGAGTAACCCATTTGAAACGGGGTAAATTGCTCGACAGAGAACTTATTTCCATTTAAAGCTTAGCCTAGTCACAATTACTCTATAGATTCTCTATCAAAAGCATGTACCCAATACTTTAGTCTATCCCGTATTCCTTATCACATCCCAAGAATCTCCCTCTCATTCTATATCTCTTTGTTAATTTCACTGTTTTAGCTTACTTGTGACAAAACCCCCAATTTGATATTTGACACTTTCGTGTCACCCATTCAATTTAAAATGTTTTTAATCGTTAATTTCTTTAGCTACGACTAGTTAGAATGAAATTCTAATTTTCTGTTTCAAAACCACTCCCTTGGGACGATCCCAACCTTTGGTTGGGTTACTATACTATTGCACGATCGTAGACACTCGTATTGGAAGTTGTGTCATTGATTACAAAAACATCAACTTTACGCACCCATCAACTTTACGTACCCACTTAGTACTATTTAACCTTTTCTTTTGGTAGAGATAGTATATTAATTCAAAGAATGCATTGTACATGTACCTTATGCTAGAAGAAATTATTTTTCAGTTTCTAACTATAGATAAGAGATAAGTATTTAATATATTTGTTTGTAACTCTCCTATCATTGAGTTTGATGGATATTTTATCTCTTGTGGTATATTACTGCGTGATTCTTTTATTAATATTATCTCTCATAAATTGAATTTTATTAATCTGTATCATAAGGAAAAATATCTTTTAAATTGAATGAAACATATCAATACATTAGCGTTTCAGTCATTTATTCTGAATAGAATTTCGAGCTTGGTTAATGGATGGACATAACGGTTCTTTGAAAGTGAAGTCACTACCAACATGTAAGTCTTGTTTAGAAGGAAAAATGACTAAGAGACCTTTCCTCTTAAAAAGGAAAAAGAGGTAATGATAAGTTATAATTAATCTATTCTGATTTGTGTGGTAAATGAACATTTGGGCAAGATGTGAATTTTATTATTGTAAGTTTTTTCAAGAAGGTTACTCATGATATGATTTTTTTTTATGTTTTGTAAGTCTAAATGTCTTGATAAACTCAAAATATTTAAGGCAAATGAAAATAGCATCATGAAAAATACATAAAGTCACTGTAATTTGATTGTAGTGACGTAAACCTCTCTGCAGAGCTCATGAGTCACTTATCTTATAGAATAATTGCACTTCAATTGTCTACACCAGATACTCTATAATAAATTGGTGTAGAAGAAAAAAGAAGTAGACTCTTATGAAGATGATAAGATTAATTATTGACTTATTATAAGTTATTTTGTTTTTTTTGGGATATGTTCTACTAACTACATATCACATTCTGAATTCAATTTCTTTCAAATCAGTACCTTGAACAACTATAGAACTAGTTGAATTTGACGTAAGTCTAATTTGTGTCATGTTCAGATATATGATTGTCCAGTACATGTGCTGAGTGAGAGAATAAGAAAATTGGAATTAAGAACAGAATGTGTGTGTTAATTGGATATCCTAAAGAAGGAAAGAAGGTTTATTATAGTGTCCTTAAGGAAATTGTTAACACAACTGTCTGATTTATAGAAAAAGATCATTTAGTAAACCATGTTCCTAGAAGTAAACTAGTTTTACAGGAATTGAACAAAGAAATAACAAATAAGTCAATTGTAAATTCAGACGCTCAAAAACATCTAATCGATATGTCAGAAATGACGTTCCATTGCATTTAAGTAGTGGGAGAAACGTTACTAGACATAAGAAAACTACTACCTCAAGTAGTGGAAGTGATGTTGATCAAATTAAAGAACACTACATGAAAAGTTGTTAATATTTCAACATCGAAAGATTTTGAAGAAAATATTAAAACTCAACATCATAAAAGTGTGATTATGTAGTAGTGCTTAGTCGTAGTGGGAGAATCATAGCGAAGATTGAATTGTTTTGTACGCTTGAGAGAACTATTATGATAGATTTCCTGAAAAGAAGTACACTCTTGGAAGGTTTCATGACAAGCTCTCTCAAGATCTAGTACAAAATCGATTTGTTACGATGAAGCACTACTAGACAAAATTGCATGAGAAAATAACTTGGTAAATTTCTTTTGATAAGAAATAAAGGAATGCTTGTGAAAGTTGTAAATGCATAGTTAAGAGTCTCAGTAGGAGATATTTAGGGTATATACTATTAATCATGTGTTTAGACATAGTATTCTAACAATATTTAAGATTAAATATCTAAGTGGGAGATTGGTAGGGTATATACTATTAACCATGTATTTAGATATAGTACATTATAACAATTGTGATGGTTAAAAGTCTAAGTAGGAGATTGTTGGGATATATACTATTAACTATGTGTTAAGATATAATATTTATTATAGAATAAATATTTGCTCAGGTTTAATAGATCATATATTCGTTTATGATGTCTGTTAACTTATATAGTAGATGATTTATTGTGTAGAGTTTTAGCTTATACATAGAGGATTAAATCATCGATTCTTATAAGTATAAAGTTTTTTGTTCACAATCTAGGATGGAAATTGGACATGCCATCGGTACGCTTGTAGCACAAGAGTATATGTAATTTATCTTGATTATGGGAATGGTATAGTTCCAACTTCTTGTGGTAGTGCATTTTGTATGTATTGAACGGGATCGAGTAGATATAGTTGTTTTAGACTGGCGGACAAAAACATATTCTCTAAACTATTAAATATACTTATATTCTTAATTCTGATATAACTATTATGAGCTGTATATATTAATTATCGTTTTGATTTATTAAAAGGTAAGATTCTGAGATGGGTCAATATGCCTGGTTGATTGGATGATAATAATATATATTGGTGAAATAATAAGTTAGTTGATGGAATACATGTCTCGTTATAGAGATTGATTGATATGCCTTTTTAAGAAGCTTATAAGATTTCATCGTGTCAAACCATGCAAGTGGATTTATGAATCCGACATATGAAATAAGTTAAGTAGTGCTCTAAAGGAAATTAATCATTGAATTAAATTTGTCAGTAATTTAATTTATTGATTAGTACCTGTAATCTTAACATGGGAATTACATAAGTATTTAATGGGAAATTTCAAAATATAAATAGAAGAGTGCAATTATGAATTTCTAGTGGAATGATTTGTAATTTATTATGGTAAGAGTAATTCAAATTAATTATTTGGAATTATTTCCATAATATGAAGCCTCAGTAATTAATTCTGTGGTCCCTATAGTGCCCATATTTAACTAGAACTCAGAATCCTATTTCTAAGGGGAAAAGAGGAAAATAGCATTAGTTTTATTCAAGAGAAAACTAACATGTGTTTTTCTAGTTTTCTAGAAAAATGAGGTTTTCTAATCCTTTTTGGATTGGGAAGAAATCTCTATAAATAGGGATTTTCCTAACCTAGAAAAGAGATCGAAGGTTTTCTGTTCATACTTGCCCACCCAAGTATTGAGAGAGTTCGAATGTGAACTTGGAATCATTGTAGAAGATCGCAAAGATGTTGTCTATCGTGTGGATTCGCTCGAAGGTCTATGTAACTTGTGGATTCGCTTGAAGGTATCTGCTCACGCTTCAATAGGTAATTCTTGAAGTAAATTTCAGCAACTTTATGTGTTCTAGCATATTATGTGTTCCAGCATAAACTATTTGGTTATCTATTATTCATGTAAAGCAGAAAGATTCTAGTATGCTTCCGCTATGCATATATTTTTCCAACAGCAAGAACCAAAGGATATATTATCTATATCGCTCTTACAATGTGTTTTGTCTACTCCCGTATTTATATACAAAGATAGTAGTATAGTTATATGTGACTTAGGAGATCTAATTATACTAAAACTAAGTTATCCCTTGTCTTTAGGATTACTAGTTGACGTAGGAGTCGAACTCTTCAAAGAAGTCATAAGAGTAGTTCCAATACTCCCCTTGCAAGCTGAAGGTGGAGGAATGACATTCAGCTTTGAGCAAAGAAACTCAAACCGCGTTGAAGCAAGAGGCTTGGTAAGAACATCGACAAGTTGATCTTTGGTGGATAGAAATTGAACAGAGAGATCCTTGCGAGCTACCTTGTCATGGACAAAGTGAAAATCTATCTCCACATGCTTGGTGCGGGCATGAAAAATTGGATTGATGGACATATAGGCTGCACCAAGATTGTCACACCACAACATAGGAGATGTGCGAAGCGGAATGTTGAGCTCAAAGAGCAAGGACTGCGACCACGTGAGCTCAGCTGCAGCATCAGCAAGAGCTTTATATTCAGATTCGGTTGACGAGCAAGCGACAGTCCGTTGCTTCTTAGATGACCAAGAGATCAATGTATTTCCAAAGAAATATTGCGTAACCACCCGTGGACTTTCTGTCATCCAAAGAGCCTGCCCAATCCGAATAAGTGAAAGCCTGTAGCACTAAGTTGGATGAACAAGGAATGATAAATTGATGATGCATAGTGAGCTTGAGATATCGAAGGATACTCTTTACAACAACCCATTGATTTTGACTTGGAGAGTGCATAAATTGACAAATCTCGTTAACAACAAATGCAAGATCCGGCCGAGTCATGGTGACATATTGCAAAGCTGCAACAATAGTTCAATACAAAGTTGGGTCATCAAATAAAGGACTATTACCGGCATGGAGCTTAGTATTTAGTGCCATAGGAGTGTGCACTGGTTTGCAATTGTGCATTGCGGCCCAGGTGAGCAAGTTTGTAATATATTGTTGTTGAGAAAGAAAAAGTCTAGTGGCAGTGTGCTTCACTTCAATACCTAAAAAAAAACTTAAGCAACCTAAGTCACGAATAGAAAATTCATCTCCTAACTTGTATATAATTGATTCCAAAAATGAGGGATGGCTATTGGTTATGATAATATCATCAACATAAACAAGCAAATAAGTTCTGACACCATGAGCTTGATAGAAAAATAGAGATGTGTCTGTTTTGGAAGGAGAAAATCTGACAACCATGAGAAATTGATGAAGGCACATGTACCATGCTCTCGGTGCCTTTTTGAGACCATATAGGGATTTCTGCAGCAACCATACATGATGAACAAATCCAGCAGGTTGAGCCATATATACACGTTCCTGAAGGTGTCCATGTAAGAATGCATTTTGGACATCTAACTGGCACAATTGGCATCCTCTAGACGCAGCAACAGTGGGGACAACCCGAATGGTTGCAGGTTTGACAACTGGGCTAAATGTCTCAAAATAATCTTGACCCTCTAGTTGATGAAATCCTTTGGCAACTAAACGAGATTTGTAACGCTCGATATTTTCCAAAGAATTTTTCTTAATTCAAAAAATCCACTTATTGCCTAGCACATTCATGGATGAGTTAAAAGGGACAAGTGTCCAAGTTCCATTGCGTAGAAGAGCATTCATCTTCGCAGACATAGCATCTCGCCAAACTTTATGTTTATTTGCTTCAGTGAAGCTAGTAGGTTCGATAGATGGAGGGATGATAACTTGGAAGATGGAACTATGGATAAATGGGAAGAGGGAGGCATATGTCTAAGACGCATGTGGTGAGTGCGTTGTGGAATTTCTACAGGCTGAGATCGATAACGGAGTAGATTGGTGTGGCGGGGAGAAGTCGTAAGATCGACAACCACAGGAATGACCGGTTGGGATGATGGAGCACTGGTGTTACTAGATGACTGATCGATTACTAGGCATCGAAGAGTAGATAATGGATTGGGCAGATTTGAGGTAGGTGGCGATGCAACTGGATTAGCTGGTGGATGGGGAATAGGGGAAGATACCCAAGGGATCAAATCTGCTAGAGTAGAGGGATGAGGACCTAGAATTGAGTTTGAAGTAAATGGAAATATAGTTTCGTCGAAGCAAACATGCCTGGCTATATAGAAATGGCCAGAGACTCTATTAAGACAACGATACCCGATGTGTTTGGGGCTGTAACCAAGGAATACACAAGGCGTGCTACGAAAATCAAATTTGTATTTTTTATAAGGTCGAAGATATGGAAAACAAAGGCATCCGAAGGCTTTTAGGAGAGAGTAATCTGGTGATTTGTGAAATGCAAGTTCAAATAGAGACTTACCACTATTCGAGGGTGATGGAAGTTGATTTATTAGATATACATCGGTGTCTAAGGAAAAGTGCCAGTAATGGGATGGGGTGGAACTATGAGCTAAGAGACTTAAGCCCGTTTCAACTATATGGCAATGTTTCCGTTCAACTTTGCCTTGTTGTTCATGGGTGTAAGGACATGAGACTCTGTGAGAGATGCCGAATTGCGAGAGGATAGGTGAAAGAGCACGAAACTTGCCACCCTAATCTGATTGAATTGATTTAATTTTGGTGTGAAAGTGATTTTCAACCAGAAGCTTAAACTGATGGAAAATTGAGGTGACTTCTGATTTTAATTTCATTGGAAATCCCCAAGAAAAATTAGAAAAATTATCAACAAACACGAGAAAATATTTATGACCCTCGGAAGATAAGTGAGGAGCAGGACCCCAAACATCGACAAATAATAATTGCAAAATAGAGGAGCTTTTATCAATTGAAGTTGGAAGATGCGACTTTTGTGACTTGCCAAGTTGGAAAGCACTACAAATATGATTAAAATTAAACCTAGACCAAGGTAAACTATGCTTCTGGATGACTTGATGGAGCACTCATTTGTGGGGATGACCTAGACGAAGATGCCAACACGTGGATGCCGTTCTGGAAGATATAAAAGCGGATAGTGACTTAGAGATTGCTCGTGGTTGGGAAGGTTGAAGCTTGAGTGAGTACAGATCATCATTACTCTTCCCTGAAAGAAGAGGCTTCTTGGATGCTCAATCTTTAACAATAAAATGAGAGGGATGAAATTAAAAAAAATAATCATTATCACGAGCAAATCTCCGAACAGAAAGTAAACGTTTTGTGATTGAAGGGACATGAAGAATATTAGTAAGAGCTAAGGATTTGGAAGGGAGAGAGAGCATGGAATTAACAGTGTGATGAATAGGAAGCCCTTGCCCGTTCCCAACTTGAACTTGATCAATACCGTTGTAGTCCTCCACATGATGCAAGCTAGCAAGATCAGGTGTGATGTGATGGCTAGGACCGCTGTTTGGATACCAATTTTGGGGTTCAATATGAGGTGATTGATGAGTCAAATAAGCTGACGGATTGATCGTGTGATTGTATCGCTGAAAACAATTTGGTGCAAGATGATTTACACCATTACAAATTTGACAACGCGAGCAAGAGGCCGGTCAGGACCACTGATTTCCGGTGGATGAATTGTTGTGATAACCTTTTCTGCCACCACGATTTCCTCCTTTACCTCTCTTGTTGTTGCAACCTCGTCCTTTGCGATTTTGCTAGTTGTATTGGCTCTCATTTTGGGAAGCACGCTGGCTGAAATTTGCAGAAGGATTGCCAGGCAAGTCCGATATAGTAGATGGTGAAATAGATAAGGATGAGAGTGCCTGACCATGAATAAATTCATGGCTTAACAAAAGGCTGTGTAACTCGCTAAAGGTGACAGGTTCTTGTCGAGCAGAGAGAGCAGTTACAATATCTTTAAATTCACTTCGAAGAGCCTTGAACATATAAATATTTTGATTACGAAGGCAAACTGGACGGCCAACAACTGCTAGTTTATCGATAAGTAGTTTGACCTTGTGAATATATATTGAGTGATGCTCAAATCCTCTTATTTAAGATTCCGAAGCTGCATATGAGGGTTTAGAATTCGAGTATTCGATGGTGACAAGAAGGCTGCCTCTAGAGCATCCCAAATAGATTTTGCCGTGGGTATCCCTATAACGATTGGAATAGTCCCCTCCGAGAGAGATGAGATAATGAGACTCATAATCAATTGATCTTGTTTGATCCACTGAAGATATGCCGGATTGAAAACATCTTGTTCACCATCTTTGCATGCCATATGAGAGGGTGGGCATACATAACTTCCATCTACGTAACCAAAAAACTCTTGTCCTCGAAGAAATGAACAAATTTGTGTTTTCCAAAATATATAATTCGTAGATTTTAATTTTATGGAAATAAAGTGATGAGCGTTGGTGAGAGGAGAAGGAGATGGGTTGCTTGTTTGAGCCATGACTGCCGTTCGAGAAGTGGACGATGAGTCCGAAGTATGGTCTGATACCATGTTAGAACGTGATATTCTCCAGAAGCAAGAACCAAAGGATATATTATTTATATCACTCTTACAATGTGTTATGTCTACTCTAGTATTTATATACAACGATAGCAGTATAGTTATATGTGACTTAGGAGATCTAATTATATACTAAAACTAAGTTATCCCTTGTCTTTAGGATTACTAGTTGACGTAGGAGTCGAACTCTTCAAAGGAGTCATAAGAGTAGTTCCAATAACACATACCTGATACTTTCCATTGTCCGTTGTGTTGAATTAGAATTGAAACACTGTTGATATCCATAATTAAAAAATCGTTCAAGATAGGGAGGTAGAGAGATTTATTTTGGTTAAAAAACCTTTTTTGATGGAAGAGAATATATAACCAATCTAAGTATGTTGTGGAAGGTAAAATAATGGGAGAAAATCAGTAATTTGAGAAAATCGTGTGTTATTATTTCTATGATTTTTTTATATATAATATTATTTTCTATATTTGAAAAAAAAAACTATTGTTATATAGGTGTAAAAAAAGCTATTGCTATATACTGGTTATTAAGATACTTAATTTGTATACTTAAGTATTTTGCCTTTATTTATGCACACCCAAAATTAAAAAATATAGATGTCAGTTGAAGTCAAGTTGAAGGTGACATTTATGTATTATGCTGTATGAAAAATGATGTCAGCTTTGAATGTGTGTTGATATGTTCAGCCTTCACTTTACAAATCATTTCGGCTAAAATAGTGATTTTTTTTTTAGGATTGCAAAGATAATAATCATATATCAGTGCTCTATACTAGAGTTTTGTTATTTACGCTCTATAGCTATATTTTGTTTGCTATGGAGTCTCTGATATGTACAAATCGCGGCACTAATTCATTTGTGTTTATGAAAACCACGTTTATATATTTATTTCAATTATATATGTATGTTTTCTGTGTTAGGCTTATCAATTATATATATAAATACAATTTTTTATTTGTTGTTATTTGTATATGTATATGTTCTTTGGGTTAGACTTGTCAATTCTATATGTATAGTAATATACAAGTTCCAACCGAATGGCAAGAAAAAGTGAAATATAGGCTACGGAATAGAATTAAACGAAGAGCAACTTTCACATATAGCAAACACAAAAATCATATTTGTATGCTATAGCTATAGTTTGCATAATTGTGCTCCATAGCAAACATAAATATGTATATTTCGCTATACATATACAAATGAAAGCTATGACTATTTCGCTATACATATATACAAAAGAAGCAATTGTATAATTTGTTTCGGCATACATATACAAAAGAATCAATTGTATAATCTATTTTGTATAAAGCGAGAAAGAGAGAAAGACAAAAGAAAATTGGGCAGGGAAAAATCGTATTTGTATAATCATATGTGTATAGGATGAAAATATAAGTATTTGTATTTGTATAGACAATTTTCTCTCGCTTTATACAAACACAAACACAATGTATACATTTGTGTTTGTATAGAGTGAGAGAGGCGAGTGAGAGTGGCGAGCGAGATCTGGAGAGTGGCGAGCGAGATTTGGGAGAGGGGAGATAGGGGAGCGAAAATATATGTATATATACAATTTTCTCTCGCTTTATACAAACACAAATACATTTTATACATTTGTGTTTGTATAAAAGCGAGAGAGGCGAGCGAGACTGGCAGCGCAACATGAGAGTGGCGAGTGAGATTCCACCAGGGAGAGGTGAAAATAACAATAATTTGCTATGGGGTACAATTAAATCAAACTATGTTTATAACATTTAATTTAAATTAATAGTTTTCTATTATATACAATTTTTCCTTAAATGAAACCATAATTATAACATTTAATTTGATCTAAATATATGATAATATGTACATTTTTCACAAAAATAATTGACCCGCATCCATGGAAAATGTTATTCTCTCTTAGAAAAATGAAAAGACCCAATCTACGAGGGTAAAATGCTCTTTCGGTACACTTCTCAGTATATCCATCTAATCTAGTATGGAATAGAGGGAGTAAAAACAAAGAAGCACTAACTAGTTTTGCACAATGCCACATATGACTTAACAAAGATAAGATGGTACAAATAATATGTGCAAATGAAATACAAAAAGTAGAACCTAAAATGCAAGAGTCAACCAAACTGCATTACTACAACCGTTTTGAGAAGTGGAAAGGGGGAAGAATAATATCAAGCCCAACCCTGTTTGTAACGTTCGAAAAGTTGTTCAGTTTGGGCATTTCTGTAAGCACTGCAAGCAATGAGATATACCCAAATAAGAACTACCACAGTTAAAATGAGAATGAGATTTGCTTTCCTCCATTCTTTTCTCAGATTTCCTAACAAACCAGCTTTGCACGCATCACAGTTATAGCAAAGCTGGTTTGGGTTGTTGTTCCAAATGGAGAAATCTGCATCTGCTATTGTGTTTGTTGGGTTATTCCACACAGTTGGGTTCACATACTGGTACCCACAAATTGTTGGAGGTTTACAACATCCTGACTGCAAAATTTACACAACACCAACACTTGTGTGAGTAAATAGCTAAATATACTTGTAAACTAGTTATCTCATTATTTATGATCGACCCTCAATCCGTATGATTTGACTATAAAGTTATAATTGAGGCCATTTGAGGGCAATGAATATGTATGAGCAACATTTATATCGGCCAATAGTTATTTCTTGCGACACAAATAGAATCTAGCATTTGGCACCAAGTACATATATATTACATTATCAGATAGATAAATCTAGATTATTCATCATTCTAAAACCAGCTGATAAATTGGACAAGTGGGTCAAAATCACCATGTATATATAAATACCTTGTATTGATGGTATGGGCAATAATGCAGTTTTTGCACTCTATTAGGATGACAAACTCAACTAATTGTCTTCCAAAATCATGGACTCATCCTTTCATTCACCAACAATTTCTCATGGTAGGTCCCATCTCATCCCATCATTACTCTTCTTGAGTTTGAATATTGCAACATCTTTTCTTCATTTTTTAAAATTATATTTGCATAACTAACACACACTTAATTATTAAGATTAGTAATATCCTAATGTAATGATTAACCAATAGAAGTCAAATTATCTTTTCTTCATTTTTTAAAATTATATTTGCATAACTAACGCACACTTAATTATTAAGATTAGTAATATCCTAATGTAATGATTAACCAATTGAAGTCAAATTAAACCTCCAATAACTTGTCAAAAAATATTTAATTATACTCCCATCGTTCATATAAAATATGTCAGCATTTTAGATTTCACGCCTATTAAGAAACTAATTAGTAAGTCTATCATTGTATTCTTATTTAGTGTTCTCTTAAAAGTAAGTTTTCAATAAATAAACATAGATAATTTATTTTCTGGTGAAGAATTGACAAATGAACTTGAATTAATCATTTAATTTACCTATGTTGATCAAATTCATACTATTAAGACTAGTAACTCTCAAAGGGTAAAATAGGAATAACATTGTCATTGATACATTGATTTTATAAAATAACAAATATTAAACACGAAATATAAATAAGAACAAATGAAATGGTAGAGTAGTAGATTTTAATTTATGCCTAACCACTTTTATCTTTTGCCTTCTCAAACTCTGAAGAACCACCAAATAATTCTTTTATTTCCACTTTATTCATGCCCTTTTGACAAATAACAAAAGCACAGACGCTGATGCCCCAACTACCCACTCTGCCTTCTTTTGGCGATAATATTTAATAATAAAATAAAACCTCCACTTTATTCATATGCCCTTGTAACATAAAATCTTACTCTATTAAGTAATAATTCTTGGCTAAATTTATGGGGATAATATTAATTAAAAAAAAACAAGGTGAGATAAATTTACCTTGATAGGAGATAGATGAGCAGCAAAGAATTGATCAGCAGTAATAATCTCAGTATTAAGCTTAGGACAAATATCAGAAACAGCCAAACACGCCCTTATATTCCCCCAACTATCACCATCTGTAATTCGATTCCTCAGCCATGATGAGAAACCTGCAAGCCTGTACTCTCTATAACCCTTACCGGGTACAGAATACTCGCCGTTAGGGCGCGTGACGACAAAAGCAAGAACAAGGAGCACGAGCAAGAGGATGATGAGAATCACCATACACACCAAATAAACACCCAATAATCCCTCTTTTTTCCAATAAGCACCGACGAATCCAGCTAAGGAGACAAGCATAACGGCGAGACCCATGAAGACAACCGGCCATCGAAGCCAGTGGATACATTCGTTGTCGGGCTTTGAAGCCAGCCATGTACCGGCGGCGATTATAGGGATGGAGCACATAAATGCCACAAAATTCAAGAAAGCTGTAATGTTATTGCTCATAGACATGGCTACCTTAGATTCGAAGAAGAAAGTGTAGTGTGAACTGTGAAAGTGTTGCCACTTCTTCCAAGGAAAACGCGGTGGAGGCACGGCTACATCTATAAATAGCATTGACAGAAGCAGAAGCAGAAGCAGGGACATACTTGTAAATACACTTTTGGGTCAATTTAAGTGATGATGTTTAATTGAGGGAAAATAATATTTTTTGGTAACAACTACAGTCTACTCCTTCGGACTCATTTATGTAACACTCTTAAATTTGTATGAGTTTTAAGAAAAATAAAATAAAGACTTTTTAATTTATTATTTAAAACAACCTTTGGATATTTGTGTAGTTAATATTTATTTTATTTAAGGTAAAAAACAATTAAAATTAAACGGACATTCTTTATGAGACGGACTAAATTTTAATTCACTCTAATTCCTTTATAAATTTTTAGTTCTTTGTACTCCAAATATGATAAACTGCAGCATTCCATATTGTTGCTAGGTACGTCTCTTGAAACTATTTTCAATGCTTGGTCTTTATCTTTCTTAGAACTTGATGAACTTCCTTGATTGAAATTTACATTCTAGCCCACTCTGACAGAGCTATTTTAACTTCATATATCTACTTTCAATAAAAAAAGATAAGTAAAGAAGTTTCTTTAAACTGCTCGGCGCATAAACAAGAACTATCATTCTCCACAGAGATGCATAATTCTTTCATAGAGATGAGTAATTCTTTCAACACTCTAAGGGGTCGTTTGGTAGAGTGTATAAGAATAATGCAAAATAGGGTGTATTAGTAATGCTTGCATTAGTAGTGCTTGCATTAGTAATGCCTGCATTATTTCTTATACACTGTTTGATTTGATGTATTAGAAATAATAAATCTTGCATAATTTCTATTAAAAAAATGTATGTTTACAAAAATACCCTTCACATTTTATTTCTTTCTACACTTCCTTTGCAACAAGGTTCTTTGCTAAAACATCAAAAAATATTTCTTTGCTAAAACATCATTTACTCCTATTCTTTTTTTTTTTTCAAATATAAAATTATATAGTTGTTACTATATTGAAATAAGATTTGAAAAAAAGAAGAAGAAGAAGATGTCAAACTTCTTCACATTTTTGCCACCATATTTCCCAACTATTTTCTAAATTAAAATTAACAAAACACTTTGATTGCATTCTAAAATGGTTGGCAAACTCAAAATCGTTGATATTGACAGAGAAAGAATTATACCCAATTGTGAAATAGAGGTAGAAAAATCAAATAATAATGAAAGATATAGATTTTAATGAAAGATAAGAGTACTAACCTTGTGGAGATGAGCAAACAATGTTTGATTGAGCAGAAGGAAGAAGAAACTCACTCTTGAATTTCCATTGACAAAGTACAAGAAGATGAAAGGTTTCTAAAACAAGTACTATGGAAAATGTTTTTTTAATAGACTTTGAGGGTAGTTTTGTAATTATATAATCTAATGCAAGTGTGTTATGCATTACTAATACCTAGAATTTCTTGGTATTAGTAATACACAACCTTATACACAATATAGTGTATAACTAATGCTTGCATTAGTTATACATGACTTAAAAAAGTGTACCAAACAAGGTATTACTAATACACACACCTAATGCATGCATTAGTTTTCTCTAATACACTCTACCAAACGACCCCTAAGTGATGGTATAATCCCTTTCTGTCACTATCCAAAGTGTACCCTAGGAGTAGCATGGCGTATAGGACCTCGAAACTGCACAAGCCACTTAGCATATATCATACAAAATAATGGAAATTAACAAATTTAAAAGATAGCATTTTATATTTCAAAGAGTTCCGACAAAATGGAAGTCTATCATACGTCTCAATAAGCCATCTAATACATCATAAGGAAAGTAATTGAGATGTAACCAATACATCACATACAAAGTCTGAAAATGAAAATGACATAAAGCTATAAAAGTATCTCGATCCTCGAATCATGAGGAGAGGATTCACAAATTTTTGAAACCAATGAAAACCAACTAGCCACGAGTATGGGAGGTAGGAGCGTCAAACCCTGCATTAGTGAAACAATGTAAGCACAAGTATGCATTAGTACATGGAATGTACTAAGTATGGGACAATATGCATAAAATAGACATGATAGCATGAAGACTTAAAAACATGCCAGCGTGATCTTTTTTTGAACATTTAAGGACTTAAACAAGAAATGATATGTGAATCATGAAATATGGTCAAATACATTAACATAAAGGACATAAGAAAAGCTTTGTAGATACATAGTCATTTTGCGGGATATTAGCTTTAACTGACAATAAGACAATGAGAGTTATATCATGAAATCCGGTATATCCCTTATACCAAAAGAAGGAGAATCTACTTGCCAAGATAAAATCCGTACATATCATCTTTAGATAAAGTGGATCCACTAGCTAGGTCATTTAAGACAATTCTACGGGGGCATGTAGTTTGGGACTAGAGGTTGCTACAAGACACTACCCTAATTAAGCCTCCACCTCAAAGCCCTCTCAGTGCTAAGTCTTAATCCCAATAGAATTGATAAAAGTCAAATATCGATATAACATAAGAAAGGAAATGATCAATACCAAACCCCATCTTTCAAGATCAAAACATAGAGTAGATCCTTAAACATAATTCAACATAGATGAGAAAACTTTTCACCAATGTGGGTCCATAAGTGAGAATTACCTTTCGCAACTATGATCATAATCGCATGTGAGAAAACCTTTCACAATAACATTAATTCTTTCCTTTAAAAGCAACCCAAAATTATAAAGAATAATTTCATAAAATATGCATATCTTGATAAATTGATAGTTCATAGGTTCATGAGTTCATCATAGGTTTATAGTCGAAAATCATAATTTAGACAAGGGTCAACATAGTTTCAACTCAATATCATGTATTAACATTGAATCATACATAAGAAGACTTAATTAACAATAATCAATCATAATTAAATGAAACCCTTAAAGGTTGAATTGAAACCCTAACTTAACTATTGAATTTGAGATTGAGAAATTGGAAGCTTTGGGGCCCCATGAATGAATGGACTCCATGAATGAATATCCACATATCTTGATGCTTGAAGCCCCAAAAAGAATGGAGGATTGATGAACTTGAATTGACCCTAGCTTCTTCTCCTTCCTTAGTCTTGAGATAATTTGGGGAAGATGATTTTGGTTAGGTTTTTCTTTTTAGGGGGATGGGGTTGAAGTGGGTAGTTTTAGGATCTAAAATCCTTATATAGGTCTTAGGATAAAGGACAAAACCACTTAGTTTTTATTTAAAATAATTAGGGAAAAGACTCAAAAGACCCTTAAAATAACTGTAAGATCCCGTACTTTTTCTCTAATTGGGCATAATATATGTGGCGTAGTATGGCATGGTTATATTAGGTGTATATGACTTTGTATCATACATTGGAGATTAATATTGCAAGTAGGTGGAAAAATCAAGGAACTAAACTAAAGTTTTAGGTCAAAGGGACCCCTCAAAAAAAGTTCATGATAAAAGAAATGCCTCAGGTAGAACTTCACCCGTTTGAAAGGTTTAACTTGTCCCATACCTTGTGGATAAGCCTATGAGTGTACAACATTCTAAGAATAGTGTGTTATGAGGTATTATAATAGCACAAGGGTCGTATGTTAAGTTTGGAAGTCAAGAAAATTAGTGAAACAAAAGTCGGCAAAAGTTATAGAAGTTTCTCTAATAATATTTTCTTAACTTTAGGTCAAATGTCTTGGATGTTTTCTCCCAATATATAAAGAGTTAGAAGGCCTATCACCCACTAAATCGAAGGCCTACGAGTCTAGTTTACAACGCACAAAACCCTATATCCAACCGACATCGGAGTAAACAATTATGAGGGTTTTACTACGGACTGCCGGAGCAGAATCCGGGTCGGGTAAAAAATGTGGTATGTCGACATTTCATTTTCTTCCAAACCAGAAAGAAAGCTCAAGAGAGGGTTCCTATGGAGTAATTGCATTATGAAGGTCAGTTTTTGACGATTTTTACCATTAAATATTTTCCCCGTGCCTAGAAACGTGATCTCTACACGTGGCAATCATTTTCCCCTTCTATTAGCTGCATTTGGAGCAAGTTTTTGAAGATATAAATTTGTAGTTATTGGTGTTTCTTCAAGGTTTACACTCGTTTAACTAAGGTAATCATCCCGGGACTCTTTTATGATTGTTTTTATGAAGTTCTACAGACATTTCGTCAAGTTGAGGCCATTTGGCAAATCTGCCGATTTAAGAACAATTATGAACTGTTTATATGTGTGTACCAACTGTGTATATATAGTGTTTGTAAAGTTTAGGACGGAAGGAACAACTTTCATTAAGAAGCTACGGCCATTCGAGCGTTCATTAAAAAGGTATGTTAAGGCGAAGCTACGTCCCTTATTTTAGCACCACTCCTGGGAAATTCCTAAAACACCGAATGTGATATTTTGCTATTCTCTTGCTAGAAAGACCTTCGGTGAAAGGCATTGGGATCTCAGCTGAATTATTTTCATGATTCTATAATTTTGATATTTCACTCGTTCGGATAAATAGAGTGTTCGACATCTACATGTCATTTTATCAGTTTCCTTGATTATATGTCCGCACGTATGAATTCGTATTCTTCCTTGAGTGATGTGACTTAAAATGTCTCGCGAGACCCTTACTACTTGTGACCAGCCCTCTTTCTCCACTAAGATTATTATTAAAAAATATCTTTAAAGTAGCTCAGGATCTTCAAAACTCTCAAATATAATTTAAATGTAAACTATTAGAACACTTGGTTTTTGAAATATTTCTTTTATAAATTATCTAGGAACCAAGTTAGGAAATAAGTAAGTCACCTTAAAGTTGTTATGAATTTCAACAAGGTTAGGTTATCCTTCTAAAATTCAAGTTAACTTTTCAAGCTTATTTGGAAGAACATATAAAGTTCCATGAGATTGTTATATGTTATACGAAAGTTATTATGGGGTTATGAGAATAAGACTACAAACGGGCCAAGATTGGCAACATGACAACAGTGACTCATAGGTGTTATAAATCCATGACATGACATGCTATGCATTCTACTCCCGAGCTATAATCGGGAGTTTTGAGGCCTATTATCTATATTTATACGTATGAGACACAGATGGCCACAAGTTGGCGAATATGATGCCGGTTCGCTACCGGAAAGCACTACCATTGCTAGCATTTGGTTGGGTATGTCATGCATCTGCATCTATATATATATGTATTCACGACATACGATTATACGAGCACACCATGTATATTTAAGTAGTAGGGGGTATATATATATGTATTCACGACATACGATTATACGAGCACACCATGCATATTTAAGTAGTAGGGGGTTAAAGGTCAGCCATGGAGATTATTTGGGTTTCAGTTTCAGGTGGTATCTCAATTACCCTTTTACAGTAAATGTTTATGATTTTACTTTTCCCTTTACGTACCAGTACATTTTTATTCGTATTGACGTCCCTTTGCCTGTTGACACTGCTTTTTGTTTTGTGCGAGTAAGTACTGGCAGGGACTCTAATCGACCCACCCTCTAAGATTCAGGTTCAGGTGAATTGGTAACCTCCATCTTATCCTGAGGCTATCAGAGGATATTTACTTTTGTTGTACAGTTTGGGTATAGTCGGGGCCTTGTCCCGACAGTGCTTATGTCACTCATAGAGGCTATTGTGGTCACAATATTTTGGGTTTTCTTTTTGTATGTTTCAACCTCCAGCCAATAGTCTTGGCATGTATATATATGTGTGTGTGTAAGTAGGTATGTTTTCGTTTGTGGCCTCGTCGGCTAGATAGTACATCTTTATTTATTTTTTCGGTCTGTCTATCATTGTTTGTATGGTTATTCTCTTTCAGGTCATCACCTCTGGGTGCAGGCTTCACTTTTTAGAGGTTGTACTGCCAAATCTTTTTACCTGACAAGTTTGGTTTAGCTAGTTTGTTTCATTGGATAACTTGATGTATTCGAGTATCGAGTGCCAGTTAGGCCCCCTTTTTCGGGGTGTGACAAACTTGGTATCAGAGCAGGTCGTATCTCGGGGGTTCCACAAGCCGTGTCTAGTAGAGTATTGTTTATGGGTGTGTTGTGCACCACACTTATAATCAAGAGGCTACAGGGCATTTAGGAATGGTTACATTTCATTAAACTGATAGATCGTATAGTGCAAAATTATAAGAACATTTGAAATCTAAATCATGCTTTATGTTTCTTACTAACATGCTACACTTGCTCCGGATATGGCAGATCGAGAGATAGGTATCGATCCAAGGGAAGGTATTAGTCGTTCCCCACTGGGTCGAAGAGATAGATTTCCCTCGAATGCACATGGTGGATCTCCAGTACCCCTAGTACCAGCCTCCCCGACACCTGTTGAAGCCCGAAGAGATGCAGTACCCCCAGCCTCACCAGTTCCATTGGTACCTGAGGAAGCTAAGGACACAGGACCTCCAGTACCTATTGTTCCTCCACCAGAGATCTTTAGGGAGCAGGGGATGAGAGAGGAAGTTCAGTTGCTGACTAGGATGGTTTGTATTCATAAGCGACAACTGGAGTCAGGAGTAGATATTCAGAGAGACCGGTCGGAAAGTTTGAAGGTACGAGAGTGTCTTCATTTGGCCCCTCCGTTATTTACATGATCTAGTCTTACTGAGGATCCCCAGGACTTTATAGACCATATATATAGAGTATTGAGGGTGATGCATGCCTCCGTCACAGAGTCTGTGGAGTTAGCTTCTTTTCTGCTACGTGATGTAGCTATCCTTTGGTATGAGGCATGTGAGAGATCTAGAGGACCTGATGCTCTGCCATCAGAGTGAAAGGAATTTTCTGAGGCCTTCCTTTCCCACTATTTGCCACGGGATGTTCGAGAGGCCCGTCTTGACCAGTTTATCAACCTGAAGCAAGGAACCATGAGTGTGAGGGATTATAGCCACATGTTTAATTCTTTGGCAAGATATGCACCAGATATTGTACGTACCATGAGAGCCAGAGTTCATCGTTATGTTGATGGTTTGGCAGATCATTTGATCAAAGATTGGGGTAGCATCCCTATCAGATGATGTTGATATTTCCCGCATACAGGCTTTCACTCAGACTACAGAGGACCTTTCTAAACAAATTCGTGATACCCGCAGGGATAGGGAGCAGAGTAAGAGGGCCTGTACTATGTGGTCTTATAAGGAGCCACATGGTGATTTTAGGCCCCCTTTCCATCGATATCCACCTCGGCCAGCGGGTAGTGTCTCACCACAGGTGCAAGGACGCGGTTTGATCGTTATAGTCAGTCAGGACCAGGTCAGAGCTCAGGCCAGCCTGAAGGTAGTCGACAGGATCGTTCCGTACAGATAAGACATCCCACTCCTCATTGTACATAGTGTGGTAAGCCACACACTGGGTAGTGTAGACAGGGTTCAGGTGTATGTTATCATTATGGGAAGATAGGACATTTTATTAGTCGGTGCCCGAGGTTAAGCAGATGTGATCTACCTCAGCCTTCAGGATCCACCACAACATCTTCACCCTCAGTCCGTGCCCCACGACCAGGACCACAGTCTACTCAAGGTCGTGGTAGAGGGAGAGGTGAAGGATATACATGTTCGAGCAGTGGTCAAAATCACTTTTATGCACTCACATGACGATAGGATTCAGAGGCATCCCCTGATGTTGTTACAAGTATATTGACGATATCTTCTCAAGCTATTTACGAATTGATAGACCCTGGCTCTACATTTTCATATATTACTCCATTTATTGCTCGTAAGATTGATATGAAATCTGAGTTATTGCCACAACCAGTTGAGGTGTCTACACCGGTTGGCGATTCTATTTTAGCTAGTCGTGTCTATCAGGGTTGTACAGTATTAATTAATGATCGTCCAACCTCCGCTGATTTAGTTGAGTTGATTATGCTAGATTTTGATGTTATCATGGGTATGGATTGGTTGGAATCTTGCTATGCTAATATTGATTGTCGTGCAAAGATAATCCGATTTTACTTTCCATGTGAGCTAGTCCATGAGTGGAAGGGTAATGCAGACACACCTACGGGTAAGTTTATTTCATACCTTAGGGCTCGGAAGTTGATTGCTAAAGGTTGTATATACCATATAGTTCATGTGCAGGATATTGACAAGGAGCCCATGACTCTTCATTCAATTCCTATCGTGAATGAATTTCTAATGGTATTCCCTGATGATCTTCCAGGAATTCCCCCAAAAAGGGAAATTGATTTTACTATAGACTTGCTTCCTGATACGCAACCTATATCGATTCCTCCCTATAGAATGGCACCTGCAGAGCTTAGAGAATTGAAGGAACAACTGAAGGACTTGCTCGATAAAGTCTTTATCAGGCCAAGTACTTCCCCATGAGGTGCCCCAGTGCTCTTTGTTCGAAAGAAAGATGGATCCTTGCGGATGTGTATTGACTGTAGACAATTAAATAAAGTCACTATAAATAATAAATATCCTCTTCCACGGATTGATGACTTATTCGATCAGTTACAAGGTGCCAAATGCTTTTCCAAGATTGACTTGCGGTCTGGTTATCATCAGTTGCGAGTCAGGGAAGTTGATATCCCAAAAACAATATTTAGGATGAGGTATGGCCATTTTGAGTTCCTTGTCATGTCTTTCAGGCTTACAAATTCCCCAGCAGCCTTTATGGATCTTATGAATCTGGTCTTCAAACCGTTATTGGATGAATTTGTGGTTGTGTTTATTGGTGATATTCTTATATATTCACGATCGGAAGCAGAACATACAGACCACTTGCGAGCTGTATTGTAGACTCTCCAAAATTGCAGGTTATACTCTAAATGTGATTTTTGGCTTACCTTAGTAGCTTTTCTTAGTCATGTTATTACAAGTGAGTGTATTAAGTTTGATGGACACAAGATTAAAGCAGTGATGACTTGATTGAGGCCCTTGAATTCGATGGAGGTTCGCAACTTTTTAGGCTTGGCGGGGTATTACCGAAGGTTTGTGGAGGGATTCTCTTCTATTTCTACACCACTGACAAAATTGACACACAAGGCAACGAAGTTTCAGTGGATCGAGGCATGCGAGCAGAGCTTTCATGAACTAAAAATAGGCTTACCACTGCACCTGTCCTAACTCTTCCAGATGGTAATGAGGGCTATGTTGTTTATTATGATGCCTCAAGAATTGGCCTAGGTTGTGTTCTTATGCAGTATGGTAAGGTTATTGCATATGCCTATAGACAGTTGCGGAAGCATGGGCAGAATTATCCTACACACGATCTTGAGTTGGCTGCAGTTGTCTTTGCCCTAAAAATTTGGCGGCATTATCTATACGTGGTTCATATAGATGTGTTTACCGATCACCAAAGCCTTCAGTATTTACTTAAGAAGAGGGAGTTGAACCTACGACAAAGGAGATGGGCTAGAATTATTAAAGGACTACGATGTTGACATTTTATATCATCCCGACAAAGCTAATGTTGTTGCTGATGCGCTCAGCTGGAAATCCATGGGTAGACTAAGTCATGTTGAAGCTGATAAGGCTGGAGTTACACAAGACATATGCCAGCTAGTTAATTTGCAAGTACGCTTGGTAGATGCAGGAGGCAGATGTGTTGTCGTTAAGAATATGGCAGAATCTTCCTTTGTGACTGAAGTGAAAAGGCGGCAATATGAGGATCCTAAGCTTAGGAAATTGGGGGAAAATATTCCACAGCAGCAACACCCCTTATTTGAGCTAACTGGAGATGGAGTCCTTATATACCAGGGTCGCTTATGTGTATCGGCAGATGGGAAGCTCCGTACAAATATTCTTTCAGAGGCCCATTATTCTAGATATGCATCTCACCCTGGAGTGACGAAGATGTATCAGAACCTTCAACAGATCTATTGGTGGAATGGCATGAAAAAATATATTGCGGAGATTGTAGTTGAATGTCTCAACTGTCATCAAGTTAAAGCAGAGCATCAGAGGCCTAGAGGCCTAACCCAGTATATTGAGCTTCCGTTATGGAAATGGGATATGATAAATATGACTTCATCACTAGTTTGCCTCGCACTCCATGAAAGATTGATTCCATTTGGGTAATTATCGATAGGCTGACAACGTCTGCTCATTTCTTGCCAGTTAGGACGACTATTCAGCTGAAGATTATGTTGGGCTTTACATTCTGGAGATTGTTCGCCTTCACGGAGTTCCATTATCTATTATCTCAGATTGAGGAGCTCAATTTACAGCACATTTTTGGAGATCGTTTCAAAAAGGTCTAGTCACTCAGGTAAATCTTAGCACCGCTTTTCATCCACAAATTAATGGACATGCAGAACGTACTATTCAGACGGTTGAGGATATGTTACGTGCTTGTGTGTTGGATTTTAAAAGAAGTTGGGATCAACATCTACCTCTTATCGAGTTCGCTTATAATAACAACTTTCAAGCTAGTATTCAGATGGCCCCTTACGAAGCACTATACGAGCGGAAGTGTAGGTCCCCAATCGGTTGGTTTGAGCTCGGGGAAGCAGAGTTGCTAAGTCCCAATCTAGTCCAACAAATGATTGAAAAGGTTAAGCTCATTAGAGATCGACTTCATACAACACAGTGTCGACAAAAAGTCTTATGCATATGTTCACCGATGGAACTTAGAGTTTGAGGTAGAAGATTGGGTTTTCCTGAAAGTATCGCCTATGAAGGGCATCATGCGATTTGGAAAGAAAGGGAAGCTCAGTCCGAGGTACGTTGGACCGTATAGGGTTATTCAAAAGATCGATATGGTGGCATACGAGCTTGATTTGCCTTCAGAATTGGAAGAAGTTCATCCTATATTTCATGTTTCTATGTTGCGGAAGTGCATTGGAGATCCTTCACGTATTATGCCCATTGAAAATATTGTATCGCTGAGGATTTATCTTATGCAGAGGTACCAATAGAGATTTTAGATCGGCAAGTAAGAAAGCTTCGAAATAAATATGTAGCTTCTGTGAAAGTGTTATGGATAAATAACAACGTCGAGGAAATGACTTGGGAAGCGGAAGAGGAAATGAGGAAGGAGTACCCCCAACTGTTTACGACTTAAGGAGAGTCACATTTCGATTATTGGCAATGATTTCTTCACAACGACTTAGTTAGATTTTAAGTAGGTTGAAGGTGAAATTTATATGTCTTCTTACGAGATAGCTATGCAAAGCTTAGTAGTTAAAATTTTCAGAATTTGACTTCAGGTTTGCGACTGTAACAAATATAGACTCGCAAATCAAGTACTGTGAGAAAAAAAGAAAATACAACCAAGGTAATTTCTAGATCCATTCGCGGGCGAATGTTCATAAGGGGGGGGGGGAGAATGTAAGATCCCGTACTTTTTCTCTAATCGTGCATAATATATGTGGCGTAGTATGGCATGGTTATATGAGCTGTAAATGACTTTGTATCGTACATTGGAGATTAAGATTGCAAGTAGGTGGAAAAATCAAGGAACTAAACTAAAGTTTTAGGTCAAAGGGACCCCTCAAAAAAAGTTCATGATAAAATAAATGGCTCGGGTAGAACTTCACCCGTTTGAAAGGTTTAACTTTTCCCATACCTTGTGGATAAGCCTATGAGTGTACAACATGCTAAGAATAGTGTGATATGAGGTATTATAATAGCACAAGGGTTGTATGCTAAGTTTGGAAGTCAAGAAAAGTAGTGAAACTAAAGTCGGCAAAAGTTATCGAAGTTTCTCTAATAATATTTTCTTAACCTTGGTTCAAATTTCTTGGATGTTTTCTCCCAAAATATAAAGAGTTAGAAGGCCTATCACCCATTAAATCGAAGACCTACAAGTCTAGCTTGCAACTTATAAAACCCCGTATCCAACCGACATCAGAGGAAATGGTTATGAGGGTTTTACTACGGACTGCCGGGGAAGAATTTGGGTCGGATAAAAAATGTGGTATGTCGGCTTACTGAATGTTTTAAGCCATGAAAACATTTCATTTTACTTCCAAACCAGAAAAAAAGCTTAAGAGAGGGTTCCTATGGAGTACTTGCATGATGAAGGTCAGTTTTTGACGATTTCTACCATTAAAGATTTTCGCCGTGCCTAGAAACATGATCTCTACACGTGGCAATCATTTTCCCTTTCTATTAGCTGCATTTGGAGCAAGTTTTTGAAGATATAAATTTGTAGTTATTAGTGTTTCTTCAAGGTTTACACTTGGTTAACTGAGTTATCATCCGGGGACTCTTTTATGATTGCTCTTATGAAGTTCTACGGACATTTCGTCAAGTTGAGGCCATTTGGCAAATCTGCCGATTTAAGAACAATTATGAACTGTTTATATGTGTGTACCAGCTGTGTATATATAGTGTTTGCGAAGTTTAGGACGTAAGGAACAACTTTTGTGAAGAAGCTACGACCATTCGTGCGTTCAGTGAAAAGGTATGTTTAGGCGAAGTTAGCACCACTCCTGGGAAATTCCTAAAACACCGAATGTGATATTTATCTATTCTCTTGCTAGAAGGACCTTCAGTGAAACGTATTGGGATCTCAGCTGAATTATTTTCATGATTCTGTTATTTTGATATTTCACTCGTTCGGATAGATAGAGTGTTCGACATCTACATGTCATTTTATCAGTTTCCTTGATTATATGTCCGCACGTATGATTTTGTATTCTTCCTTGGGTGATGTGAATTAAAATGTCACGTGAGACCCTTACTACTTATGACCAACCCTCTTTCTCCACTAAGGTTATTATTAAATTTTTTTTAAAAAGTAGCTCACGATCTTTAAAACTCTCAAATATAATTTAAATTTAAACTATCAGAACACTTGGTTTTTGAAATATTTCTTTTATAAATTATCTAGGAACCAAGTTAGGAACTAAGTAAGTCACCTTAAACTTGTTATGAATTTCAACAAGGTTAGGTTATCCTTCTAAAATTCAAGTTAACTTTTCAAGCTTATTTGGAAGAACATATCAAGTTCCATGAGATTGTTATATGATATACGAAAGTTATTATGGGGTTATGAGAACAAGACTACAAATGGGCCAAGATTGGCAACATGACAACAGTGACTCATAGGTGTTATAAATCCATGACATGACATGCTATGCATTCTACTCCCGAGCTATAATCGAGAGGTATGGGGCCTATTGCCTATATTTATACGTATGAGACACAGATGGCGACAAAGTTGGCGAATATGATGCTGGTTCGCTACCGAAAAGCACCACCATTGCTAGCATTTGGTTGGGTATGTCATGCATTGGAATATATATATATATATATGTATGTATTCACGACATACGATTATAAGGGCACACGAAGCATATTTAAGTAGTATGGAGCTAAAGGTCAGCCATGAAGATTATTTGGGTTTCAGTTTCAGGTGGTATCTCAATTACCCTTTTACAGTAAATGTTTATGATTTCAGTTTTCGCTTTACATACCAGTACATTTTATTTGTACTGATGTCTCTTTGCCTGGGGTTGCTGCTCTTTGTTTTGTGCGAGCAGGTATAGGCAGGGACGATAATCGACCCACCTACTAGGATTCAGGTTCAGCTGTGAGTTGGTAAGCTCCATCTTATCCTGGGGATATCAGAGGATGTTTACTTTTGTTGTACAATTTGGGTATAGTCGGGGCCTTGTCCCGACAGTGCTTATGTCACTCATAGAGGCTATTGTGGACCTAATATTCTAGGTTTTCTTTTTGTATGTTTCAACCTCCAACCAATAGTCTCGGCATGTATATATTTGTGTGTTTGTAAGTAGGTATGCTTTCGGTTGTAGCCTCATCGGCTAGGTAGCACATCTTTTTTTTATTTTTTTGGTTTGTCTACCATTGTTTGTATGGTTATTCTCTTTCCAGTCGTGACCTCTGGGTGCAAACTTCACTTTTTAGAGGTTGTGCTGCCCAATCATTTTGCCTCACAAGTTCGTTTTAGCTAGTTTGTTTCGGTGGGTAACTCGATGTTTTAAGGTATTGAGTGCTAGTTACGCCCCCTATTTCGAGGCGTGACAATAACCGTCGAACCTTTTCTACGGTTTGAACCTACGGTCTATAGAAGTTCCTACGGACCATACAGGTAAATCGTAGAAAAAATCAGAAACCTTAATTATGGACAAAATTTTGACAGACCCAGTCTACGATTCGTTGGTCTTCCTTTGGTCCATAGACATAAATCGTAGAAACCAACTTGACCCTTTAAAATGTCATTAAGTCTAGGACGTACCTTTGAGACCTATCTACGACTCTTACAAAGATGATTGACTATCACCACCCGAGTCTACACCCTGGATGTGACCGACATTTGAGAACTATTTCTAATCCCCAATCAAACCCTTGGTCTGGCTACATGACTTTCATGTCTCTAAACAATACGCGGAAGCTTAACAATAGATGAACATTTAGACATTTCGAGAAGGTCTTAAAATACTATCTTGTAAATACTCTAACATAAGTCATAAATAGAGTGAACATCCTTAGATAATAATGGAACGTCTAATTCTTTCTGAGTATGAAGCCTCTAACAAATTTAAGATAGATGTTGGGACAAGACCCACGACACCTCAAATACTACTAAAACAGAATATAAATTGAGTCTCCTGAAAGCAAGGAGCCCTCACAAAATACTGTCTACGAGTGTGAGATTATCTCAAGGAAACGCCTGTTGATGATCCTGAACACTTGTATCTGCATCATAAAAAATGCAGGTCGAATGATGTCAGTACATTGAATATATGAGTATGTATTATAGCTGAGTAAAATAGAAACTAAACTGAAAGACTGAAAGCAACTCAACTGCATCAATGTATGAGTAAGACATGAAAACCCTTTTAGCTTTACAATAAGATATGCAATAAAAGCATATGAAAGTAACATACTTTACTTATGGAGAGTTTCTCTAACTGACAATCATTACTATGAGCCTAGCAATGATGCAACATTTCGCCCACATTGCATGGGTCATCCTATACCTTGTCGGGGAATAGGATGATATTGTGACTATGGATCCATCTAATAGCCCTTCTCAAAGGAAGTGAAGAGTCGCATGAAGAATTAATGATATCCTATCCTACACTGACTATGTAGTTTTATGGGACTTCTGAGTTATAAAAGACTCTAACCCAATTCGTTGCTCGATACTACTCCCTGAACAATTAATATAACTTTATGCTCAATTCACCCTTTACAAAGAAAGGACTTTATACCTTACTAAAGTGCTTTTGAAACTTTAGACATACTTAGATTCTTAAAACATGCACTTATTAACGTATCTTTCATGCCCAAGATCGATATAGGTACATATATATATATATATATATATATAACTCTTTCAAAGTTTGAGGTGTTACAATATCTCCCCCTTTGGGAACAATCGTCCTCGAATGAGATCACACTAAGTAGAACAGGGGTGTGAAGCGTCTAACAACCGAACTCAAGCACACAACATGCAATAAACATAACTCAACATATCAACTTAAAGAGTACTTTACAAAGTGTTAGTACCTTGGTCTGGAATTGGTTCGAAAGGAAAGAGATAAGGGTATCTCTTCTTCATATCCTCCTTAATCTCCCAAGTAGCTTCCTCAATAAATTGGTTCCTCCATAAAACCTTGACTGATGCAACTCCCTTGGTTCTCAACTTGCGAACCTGACGATAAAAAATCTGAACGGGCAGCTCCTCATATGATAGGTTGTCCTTGATACCAATATTTTCATTCGGTACAATAAGTGAAGGATTGCCCAAACACTTCTTTAGCATAGATATGTGAAATACCGGATGAACTTATGCTAATTCTGACAGTAGCTCCAACTCATAAGCTATGTTGCCAACCCACTTAGATATCATGTAAGGACCAATGCACCGGGGACTAAGTTTTTGTTTCTTACCAAATCTCATAACACCCTTCATGGGTGAAGTCTTCAAGTAGACCCAGTCATCAACCTCAAATTCTAAGTCTCTTCTTATAATATTGGTATAGGATTTCTGATTACTTTTCACCATTTTTAGCCTTTCCTGAATAATCTTCACTTTCTCCATGGCTGGATGAACCAAGTTTGGACCTATCAATTTAGCTTCACCAGCCTCAAACCAACCAATAGGCGATCTACATCTTTGCCCATAAAGAGCCTCGTAGGGAGCCATTTGAATACTGTAGTGATAGCTATTATTATATGCAAACTCTACGAGAGGCAAGTGGTCATCCCAATTACATTTGAAATCCATGACATATGCCCTCAACATGTCCTCTAGGGTCTGAATTGTGCGCTCTACTTGTCCCTCAGTCTAAGGAAGAAAAACAGTACTAAGGTTCACCTTCGAACACAAACATTTTTGGAAAGACTTCCAAAATTGAGCGGTGAATTATGCACCCCTATATGAGATTTTATGTTCTAACCCACACCATCGAGCCTTTGGTGAGAAACCTTGAATTGTTGGCAATTTGGGCACTTAGCAACGAATTCTGCAATGTACCTCTTCATGGTACTCCACAAATAGACTTCTCTCAAGTCATGGAACATCCTTGTAGAGTTAGGATGGATTGAATATCTGGAAATATGAGCTTACACCATGATCCTAACTTGGAGCTCATCCACCTTTGGTACACACAATCTACCTTGGTATGTTAAAACCCCATCTCTCCTTTGTTCAAAGACATAACCTTTTTCTTATGAACATTTGACTTTAGTTCAAGTAAAATATAGTCTTTATCTTGTTTCTCCTTCAATTCAGATACTAGTAATGATTCAGCCCCATTCATCTCCACAACTCCACCATTGCTGGAGCCTAACAGACGGACTCCTAAACAAACAAGTATGTGAACTTCCTTAGCTAACTCTTTCTTGTCTTCCTCTATATGAGCATTACCCATGAATAAAATTCTCAAAGCATCAACAAAAACATTAGCCTTACCTGAGTGATTAAGATGCTCATGTCGTAGTTCTTGAGAAACTCTAACCACCTCTTTTGCCTGAGATTAAGCTCCTTCTGATTGAAAACATACAGGAGAATCTTGTGGTCAGTACATATGCACATGAACACCATATTGATAGTGACATCATATTTTGAGAGCGAACACTACTGCTACCAACTCGAGATCATGAGTCGAGTAATTCTTTTCATGAATCTTAAGCTGTCTGGAGGCATAGGCTATAACCTTACCATTCTGCATCAATACACAACCAAGTCCAACTCTGGACACATCACAATCAACAACAAAACCTTTTATACCCTCTGGTAGGGTCAACATTGGAGTAGTAGTCAACCGAGTTTTCAATGCCTGAAAGGTTTTCTCACAAGCTTCAGACCATTGAAACTTAGTTGTTTTCCGAGTCAACTTAGTCAATGGGAACGAAATAGACAAAAAACCCTCGACGAACCTTCTGTAATAACCAACCAACCTCAAGAAACTCCTTATGTAAGTTGGAGACGTGGGTCTGGGCCAGTTTTGTGCTGCTTCAATCTTTTGAGTGTCAACTAAAATACCTTCTCCAGATACAATGTGGCCTAACAATACCACAGACTCAAAACAAAACTCACATTTAGAAAATTTGGCATATAACTCTCGATCTTAGCTTTGAGAGTCTGGAGGACTATTCTGAGATGCCTAGCATGATCCTCTTCATTTCTTGAATAAATCAGTATGTCATTAATAAATATGATAGAAAATATGTCGAGATATGACTTAAACACTATGTTCATAAGATCCATGAACGTTGCATGAGTAATGGTCAAGCCAAAAGACACCACAGGGAACTCATAATGACCATAATAGGTCCTGAATGTTGTTTTTCAGGATTTCACTTTCTCTTACTCTCAACTGATGATAGCCAGATCTAAGGTCTATCTTCGAGAAGCAAATGACACCCTGAATTTGGTAAAAAGATCATCAATTCTCAGAATGGGATACTTATTCTTTATGGTGACTTTGTTCAATCGACGGTTATCGATACACATCATTCTAAGGGAACCATCCTTCTTCCTAACAAATAAGACCGGAGTGCCTCAAGATGAGACACTTGGTCGGATGAAACCCTTATAAAAAAGATCTCTCAACTGCTCTTTTATATCCTTTAACTCTATTGAAGCCATTTTATATGGTGGAACAGAGATGTGTTGAGTATGAAGAAGAATATTTGTCACGCCCTGAAGCTACCTCTTTGACGTAACATGGGACCTAGGATCACGAGTGACCCCAAGCTAACCCTAAAACTGGCATATCATAAGTATACTGAAAGATAGTTAAATGAAAACATGAACTAATGTGGAAGCTAAATCAATTGATAACTGAAAGTGGGGAATACAAAACTAGTCTGAATGTATAAAACATACTAAGAGTTTATGTAATACCCCGGAAACTAGTAGACTAAACTAGGACCTTATATGAGGGTTCTAGAGCTTTACGTGGGGGTTAGAGTTGTAGAATTGACTTCTCAAACTTAGAATGAAGATTTTAGGGTTAGGGCATCAAGGTATGACCCCCCAAGGACCAACCAAGGGTCCTTGAAGGGAACCCAAAATAGTCCCTAAATTCTACCTAAAAAGAGGCCACTACAGTTGGGACTCACGCCCCGTAGGTGGACCCACGCCCCGTGGGAAGGGGTCATGGGTCAAGACCCTATTTGTGTAGTTTCAATCCACCACTTATGAAGGTTCAGCACACCCCATACCCACGGTCCATGGGTCAGGGTCTCATGGGTTGGGCAGTTTAGTCATTAGGTCGGTTTAAGTGATGGGTTAGTGGAAGGTTCTAGAATTAATTAGTTATTAGGTAGGTCATTTTATTAGTAATTAGACCACCTATATAAACCTAATAGACCCTTAATTAGATGATTCCAAATCATTATTTTCAATTCACAAAGAAACCCAAATTCCCTCAAGAAATTCTCTCTCTAGAAAGTGAAGAAGAAGAAGAAGAGAAGGAAGCTAGGTCAAATTCCTCCATTGTTGCAAGATTTTGTGAGGGATTTGAATCAAGGTATGTTAGCTTATTCATATATGGATTCTTTCATCCATAGATCCCCCTAGATTTTCCCCAATTGTGAAGACAAAACCCAAATCTAGCTAGGGTTTCTTCCTACATTTTTGGGAGTGTTGAGTATGATTCCAATTGAGTGGATAGTACTTGTTTATGATTGATTTAGTATTGAATTATGATATTATGGTGAATTTATGTTTTTACCATGGTTAACCCTAGTCTAATTAATTAAATTGATATTATGTGGGTTTATGCCATGAAAGGTGAAAGTGAAGACTTAGAGATGATCTTCTAGAATTGATGTTATTAGTACTAATTGTTCAAGAATCGGAACATATAGACATGAATTGAATTATATTATAGTGCATATGATGGATCATGACTAGTAAAGTTGAAATTGAACCTTTATGATGAATCATGACTAGAATCACCTATTAATGAAGAATGTGATTAGAATGCCTTGAAATCTAGGTATGAATGATGATTGTAAGAAGTAGAGCTTTGAGAGTAAGGCTTGAATTCATGAATGTTAGGGCTTTGAGAGTAAAGAAAATTTGATGTGAAATTGTTGTGTATTGTTGAAAACATATTCTCACTTACACACTTAGGCATAAATATGCTAGGAGATGCAAGGTTCTCTCATATAGAATGATTCTAGGTTGAAAGGCTTAATAACCTAAAATGAATCAAATAATGTTAGACTAGAATAACTTGAATTTGTGACATATGATCCCTTCAAGTATAACTTGACTTGGTAAGACAAGACCAAGATTGGTAGCTTAGGATGGAGGAACCATACTCTCCTAAGGGTAGGTTGAATTAACATTTTAGGATGAATTTCATGGTAGCTTAAGTTAGTGGTAGTCATGGTAGCGTAGGATTGAGGTCACATACTCTCCTAAGGGTAGCTTGAACTAGCATCATAGAATGCTTGAATGGTATCATGGCTTGGTTATACCAAGACCATTTCATGGTAGCTTAGGATTGAGGAATCATACTCTCTTAAGGGTAGCTTAGGATTGAGAAATCATACTCTTCGAAGGGTAGCTTACATTAGCTTCATAGTGTGCTTGTAAAGGTAGCATGACTTAGTTGGTATAAGACTATTTCATGGTAGCTAGGATGGAACACTTGTACCTTTCCTAGGATAGCTTGGACTTGTATGATTCATGTAGTTTCCATGGTTGCTTGTTCTAGCCTAATAGGGTGCTATTCCATCATATTCTAGAATGATAAATAGTAATCATTGAAGTATGATAGCCTAAAGGAGTACTTGTCATGTGTAGGATTATGGTGTCTTATTCATGCATTGCACAAGTATAACTTGAAGCTACTAATGAAGTATTTCTCTTATATGTTGCATGCTTAGCTTGGGGTTGAGTAATAGTACTTTTCCTTGGTAGCCTTGAATAGGTGGATTATGACCATTCATGCGTAATGACTTATCTTGGACTAGTAAATAAGTACTCTTCCATGACTATTATGAGTAGGAGGGACAAGTCCCTAATCTAGGTAGCATGTATATGATGGAACTAGATTATTTCAACGAAGTATTGTAAGCATGTCCCAATATGAGATTTTCCTATGTGATATATGCTTAGCCTGAAATATTGCCATAGTTGCCTTTCCTTGATATGTTGACTATATGTGAAGATTCCCTTGTCTATATGAAGTAAGCTAAGAATGAGACCAAATGAGGGTAAGTATGATCATGATGACTTCAAGGTTATGCTTAGTGTAAATGGGATTATGGGGTTTCATTCATACATTGCACAAGTATGCTTTGAGGTTACTTAGGAGTATAGTCCTCTTATGATATAAAAGCCTAAGACTTGACTATGGATATAGACTATGTTTATGATGACCAAAAATGGATACTTAGCTTGGATGGGATTATGAGGTCTTATTCATGCATTGCACAAGTGCTTTGAGGTTACTTGAGAAATAGTTCTCTTATGATATGAAAGACTAAGGGTTGAATAATGCTTATATGATATTTATGTTGGAGACTTTGCTTATGATTATGATATTGTTTCTTATGCTTATAGTTTATGTTTATGAAGGATTTCTTGTTCTTATGGATTATGTCTTATGTTGACTAACCCTTATGTTATGCTCTTATGATGTTATGCTAGCTAACATATTTAGTACATTTTGCACTAACACATACTTTGCCTACATTCTAATCAAATGTAGGGTTCAGAGATTTGAGTCCTATTCTTGGAGATAGATTTCTAGAAGTGCTAGGAGTTGAAGACTTGGTGAGTCCTCCTAGCTTTGAGGATAAAGACACCACTACCTTTATGTGTTTTCTCTATGTTTTAGGCTATTGTATGGGCTGCGTCCCAAATGTTTTAATCAATGTTAAGTTTAGATGGCTTGAGACAAAGTGTAGTAAAGATTTTCGCTTGCTTTTATAAAAGTATTCGATTGTATGGATAAAGTTTTTAAAATTTCCGTACTTTTCTATTATCTTATGGTATGATATGCTAAGGGATTGTACGAGACCCCTTCGGGGTCAAGTACGCCATTTTACGTCTAGGGTGTACCCCTGGGTCGTGACACTTTAATAACAACTAAAAGATGAACTTAACAAGTCAAGCTGATTCTAGTACTATGTCTGAAAAGCCTCTACTGACTAAAGTTGAGTTGCTAGGACATGCCCCCAGCTAACTCTAACAAAACTGAAACTAAAATGTAATGATTGAAATGAAAGCATGTCTATTTTCCTCGAAGTATGAGGACTCACCACTAAAGCTGCTGAATGTGGATCGAGGATCGATCTAACTGCAATTTGAATGCTGGGTACCTGAACCTACATCATAAAAGGATATAACGCAGAGTATGCATTAGTCATTTGAATGTATTGAGCATGCAGGATATAGATACTAAGCTGAACAAACATATGAAAGTTGAACAAATCATAACTGAGCAATACTGAAAAGATAACTGAAAAGCTAAACTGAATACAATGACCAAGTACTAATCATGAACATGATATGCTGAACTGAATACTGAAATATGTACTCAAAACCTGGTCAAATGCACTAAGAGTCTGACTATGGGAGCTACTACTAACCGACATAGAACCACGTAAGCTAAACGTGGAGTCAGATGTATACACCCTATCGAGAGGACCCAATATACCTTGCTTGGGGTATAAAGGCATGACTGGCATGATCACTAATTCTTGTACTCCTAAGGGGCACATAGTTCTAGGGCTATAAGGGTACGCTGAACCCTAGTCCAACTCGGTGTTAAGTCTACTCCACACTGAATATGTATATGACTAAAATGTAACTGAAATATTGAATAGCTCAAATACTGACATGCAAATATGAGAATGCAATATTTAGATAATTCGATTATACGTTTAACTAACCTAGCAAGTGCAATTCATGAACTAAGAGAATCGACACAACTAGGGTTCTGAGTTTCATACAAGGAATTAAGCAAACGTTCCAAGAAAACATGATAATTTGATTACGAATACTACAACAACTAAATCACAACAAAACTCAAAGGTTTTAGAAACCCTAGGTCTAAACAAGATATAAAGAATTAAGAATCTGACTGAGTTCTAGGGACCTAGTGGACGAAAGGAACCCATATACCTGGTGACGAAATTCACGAAGAAATCCTTTGGATTTCAGGGTTGAACTGAAGAGAATCTCCTGCTTGTTGTTGAGGGGTTGGTCAGCTCTTTTTTTTTTTTTCGCTCTAAGTTCTGGTAAATTTTGGTGAATTGTCACTTAGGGTAATATCTGTCTAGAATATTAGGCTATAACTGACCAAAACGACGTAGTGTAATGATAAAATAATTACGAAAAAACCCAACTACCTCTAAGTTGAAATTCAACTGCCGACCTACGGACCCTGACCGACAGACCGTGGTCTGACCGATGGTCCATCCTATCAGTTCGTCTTCTGGCTTCAAAGAGGGGGAAGTGGGACCTGGAATTACGGACCTGGACCACATATCATGGTCCCACCTACAGTCCGTAGGTCCTGTAGTTTTTCTGGATTCTTTGGAAATTTTTTGAGAGGTGCTGAGGTGACCAACCACGGCCCACACCTACGGTCCGTGGCTCAACCTATGGTCCGTAGGAGGCTTCCGTCGGTGGCTGATGAGTCAACAAATTAGACTCATTTAAGGCTATATTTTGATAGAAATTGTGTCCTCAAATGCTTATTTTATCTCAATATCTGATGAAAACCCTTACGTTTCAGGTATTTGAAGTATGAAGGAAAGCATGGACACTACGTCACAAAAAGGAATGAAAAGAATAAAAAGAACAAAGAAATGAAGGCCCGAGGATCGCTGAGTCCACTTGGCGAGTCACCGAAGGGTCATACTTTGCCTTTTGTTCCAGTGTGCGGAGCCCTGAAAGAAAGGATCAAGTCTGTGAAAAAAGGGAGCAGTCGGCGCATCGCAAAGAAGTTCCGCAAAGCAGTACCATGTTGCCCAATGATCCAGAGCACGACGATACTGAAGGCTTGTGCAAGACGACGGTGAACTAAACCAAAGGGCAAATCGCCAAGTTGATCGACAATTCCGACTAACGACGCCGAATGATCCGCTGCAACACAAATCCATGAAAACTATAAATTCTAGTTAGAGTTGTAGTTTTAAGAGTCTAACAATTATTATAATTTTTAGATAGAATAGTACTTTTTAATATTTTTTCTCTAAGCTTGAAAGGGTTTTGAAGACTTGAAGATCCATAGGGTTTCATCTTCAAGATTTGGGTTTGGGTCTCTTAGATTCTTCAATTTTGTCCTGTATCAAGACTTAAATTTTCATACCCAGTTGAATGCAAGCTCAATTTGGTATAAATTTCTATCTCTTATACATGTGTCGCTAAAAACTCCAATTCTTGGGGTGTTATTTAGCGAATATGTGTTAATATAATTGTTGGGTCTTGCTTGCTGATAGTTTAATTGTGATTTCGTTTAGTAGTTGTGGATGAAATTAATGAATTTGTAGTTGCAAATACAAGTTTATTTATTTGTTTTCAGCTTGCTCGAGAGAGAGGTCGTAAAACTAAGACTACTAAATTTATAGCCAGTGTGAGTGGGTCGACATCAGGTTCAACTCGAGAGAGTGAACCCTAGTCCCATGTCCACACACTCAGCTCGAGAGAGTGAGTGGGTTAAGGCGTAGTCTGGTCTTCATGCGACAAGTGGGTGTCTGAGAGGAATGCATTTGAAACGGGGTAAGTTGCTCGAGAGAGAGCTTATCACCCTTTAAGTCTAGCCTAGTCACAATTATTCTATGAAACTTCTATCGAAAGCATGTACCGAATAATCTAGCTTAACCCGTATTCCCGTCACATCCCATGAATCCCCTTTCATTACTTAGAAACCCTTGTTTATTTTGTTGTTTTTACTTACTAGTGACAAAACTCCACCATTGTTAATTGACACTCTTGTGTCCCCCTTTAATTTATAATGTTTTTAATCATTAATGTCTTTATCTACGACTAGTTAGAACTAAGTTTTATTTTTCTATTAATTCTCAAAACCACTCTCTTGGGAACGATCCCAACCCTTGGTTGGGTTACTAAACTATTGTACGATCCTAGACACTTGCATTGGAAGTTGTGTCTTGATTACACAAACATCAAAATGGCGCCACTACCGGGGAGTGGTGTTATTTGAGAATTTTTAGATTAGTAGAATTTTTGTTCTTCTTAGTTGTAGTTTACTCACCTAATTTTTAGTTTGTTTTGTTTGCTTGTGTGAATATTTTAGAAAGCACGAGTGTTAACGGTAGCCAGGTAGGCCACCAGGATGATATTGGTAATCTCAACGATGTCCAAGAGTCCAACATCAATGACCCCCATCTCATGGGAGGTGTTTGAACCATTCGTTTACCCCCAGCCGAGGGAAATACAGTGTTCCACATAACAAGCACCATGTTGCAACTCTTGCAACTAAAAAGACTTTTCAGTGGATTAGCTCATGAGGATCCTCACGAGCATCTTCGAAACTTCGTAGATGAATGCGGACCATTCTCGTTCAAAAACATCTCTTAGGAGTCAGTCCAATTAAGGTTATTCCCTTTCTCGTTGATGGGAGAGGCGTGCAAATGGCTAGCTGAGTTGCCGTGAGAATCCATCACTTCTTGGGTGAAACTGGTAACCGCATTTCAAGTGTGATTTTTCCCTCCCTCGAAGATGATGTCATTTAGGGATACCATCCAGAGCTTTAAGGTTCTGAAAGGAGAGCCTCTGCACGAGACTTGGCTATGGTTCAAAAAGTTGGTGCTACAATGCCCAACCCATGGTTTGCCTGATAACATGCTACTTCAGTACTTCTACCGGAGTTTGGACTCGGTAAACAAAGGTGTCACCGACCAACTCTCGCCTGGAGGCTAAATGCAGCAGCCATATGAAGTAGCAGCTCAACTTTTAGATGGCATGAAAACCATCAACAGAGCATGGTACACTCGTGAGGACCAAGTCTCCCCTCTCACCTTCAAGCTATCCAATGAGCAGATTGAAAAAGACAATGAGAGAGACCAGAACATGGCCAAAATCATGACACAACTTGATATTTTATCCAAAAATGTCATGGGGGCTAGTGCCCATGGTGTCAACGCTGTGGGGGTCGGGTGTGCTAGTCCTGAGAAGATAAAGTTTGAAGCCTTATATAACGAGAAACTAAATTTTTTAGCCAACCAAGGCGATGGCTACCGCTCAAATTACCCAAGGCAGGGTGGTAACCAAGGTTGGGCTAGAGACGAAGGATGGAAGGATTGAGATCGTGAATGGAGGGACCGTAATCCGAATTGGAAAGATGGGGAGAAGGATAGATATGTGCCTCCCCATGAGCGCCAGAAATCTAAGGATTCAGAAGGTGGTAGGTCTGATGATATGCTCTCACGTATCCTCAATAAATTTGAAGGGTCAGATAAAATGCTAAAAGGCATGAAAGAAGATATATCTACCCTTAGCCAGACCATCACCTCCCATTTAGTTTCAATCAAGCAGTTAGAAACCTAGATGGGTCATATCTCGTCTCACCTAAATCTGAGACATCAAGGGGGTTTGTAGAGTGATACTATGGCTAACCCCAAGAATGAGGCTTGGAGGTGGACTTACGTCGTTCCACACGTTAACTAAGGCGCTGTTTGGGAGGCAACCCAAAACCCTTTTATTGTTTTACGTTGGTTTTAGAAATAATGGTGCGTTGATTGTGCAGGATGAAGGGTGAGAAGCATTTGGAAAGAAGGAGGTTAGCGAGAGAAATGTTCGGTTGGCAAGTCACCGATTAGCTCGGTGACCCCACTTTATATCACTGTTTGGATTCCCAAATTGACTAGGGGATTCTGTAAAACTCAGCGAAGAATGTGACTACTCGGCGTGACGCCGAATGGTTCAGCGCTCTGGACAAATGTTTCAAGCTAAAGGTTTAAAAGTTTGAATCTCCTATGCTTTCCCTCATTTTCAAACGTTGCAAGCTTACACCTAGTCTTATTTTTTTAATATCACTGCATCTCTATTGTATTTTGGTTGATTGATTTGTGCGTGGAGTTGGAGTTCATTGCTTCCTAGCATCCCAATAGCACAAAATACATGGCCAGACCAAAATTTGCAGGAAGAAACATGCCATCCAGACACATAAGAGCACAAAAGTTTAGAAGAGCTGCAAGGAGCGAGAACAAATCAACTTGTTCGAGGAAGAGGATTCCCATCACCCTAATGACCCTTCATGGGCTCGAGGGTTCAGCAATGCGATACACGCCTTTGTGGCAGCTCACGAGTTGGACAATATGATCGAGGCTAATATCGCTGCAGAAGTTGAAATAGAGCGAAAAGAAAAAGAGAACCAGAAGCAGGCTAACACATCGGGTACTGATGCCCAGACAGATGGAGCGACTATGTAGACAGGATTCCTCTTTACCTCCCTCTCTGTCTTTCTTTATTTTAAATTCTGGATATTTTGTTATTTGCATTTGAGGACAAATGTTTTTGTTTGTCGTGGGGTGGGGCCCACACATTTTCTGTGCTACTTTTTTTGTGTTTTGTGTATATATTTGGGCTGTTCTGTTTAAAATTGTGTTAATACTACTTTTCTATGGATGTTTGAGCTTGCAGCTCCTTTTATTTTTAAATTGCAAAATGATTTTGACCCTTCCGAAAATTATTGAATTTTTTGCACATTTTTGCCACCCTTTATATGCTGTTGAATGTGGCTGTTCCTTGGAAAATTTGATTCTCACTTTCGATCAATATCGATAACTTGAATAGTGCCTACAATCGAATGAACATGAATGTACAACTACGATAAGGCAAATGAAGTTGCATAGACAATATGTGAACTCTTTGCATTTCGTTGTGATTGGCCATTTATCATATCGATTCTCTTGTGATGATCGTTGCACACTAGCGAAAGTGTGGAGTTTTGTTTGACTTAAGTGTCGATTCCTTGTGTGATAAGCTTACATGGAACCATGCATGACAACACCTAGAATTTACCATGTTGGTCCCGTTGACTAAGACAAACTTTCTCTTGATATGATCTTAGGCAACTTCGAAGAGTGTGAACCAATTTGACATATACCTCTTTTGTAACCTACCTTGCGAGAATGTGATTCTCTCTTGAACACCCTTTGAGCCTTACCTTTCTATGGACGAAACTTGTTGAAAACTAGACCTTTTTTAATCCATTACCTATAATCCTCTTGAATTTTGGTTTATTGAATAGACAAGTTAGGCCAAAAGCCTAAGTTGGGGGTGTGGTGAAAAAGAAAGGGGAAAAGTTAAGAAGTGCAAGGAAAGTTTCCTTTAACCCATGGTGTTGAGAAAAATGGAACCCTTCTATAAAAAAATATAAAAAAAGAGAGTTGTGGAATAAATTACCAAAGAAATAGGGTTCCGAACAACCCATGGGAGGCGAATAATAGGATGACCTATGATGCACTAATGAAAATGATGAAGGAAAAAGAAAGGAAGTATTGAGAGCACCACATTTAATGAGGATAAAAGTCGCTGAGCCTAAATGACCATACCTTTGTACTCAACCCCGTTACAAGCCTTGTTAAGACCTTTGTGATCTTGAGAAAGTCGAAACAAATGTTGATTGGAAAATACGGGCAAACCTATGGGTGAAAGCATGCATCGTGTTCATCTTTGTGAGTGTGAGTGTTGTATCTGATTCCTGAACTTTAAATTGATTATACCTTTGAGTGTGAAATGGAATCATCATTTGTGTGAGGGCATTTGAAGGCTTTTGTTGAGGTTGAACTTGCATTTGAAGCAAGTATTGCTAGCTTGAGAATCTTTGGTAATTGTGTGTCACAATTTGAATCTTTGAGTACACAATTGATCTTTGCATAAGTAAATTGAGTCTTGTTGTGTACATTCATAATTGAGTCTTGTGTAGTACTGTTTGAGACATCCTTGTTGAACTAGTGAACTTGAGGACAAGCAAACCTTTAAGTTGGAGGGGTAGATGAGTCCACAAATTGGACTCATTTAGGGCTATATTTTGATAGAAATTGTGTCCTCAAATGCTTATTTTATTTCAATATCTGATGAAAACCCTTAAGTTTCAGGTATTTGAAGTTTGAAGGAAAGCATGGATACTATGTCGCAAAAAGGAACGAAAAGGCTGAAAAGAACGAAGAAATGAAGGCCTGAGAATCACCGAGTCCACTTGGCGAGTCGCCGAAGGGTCTTACTTCGCCTTTTGTTTCTGTGTGCTGAGCCCTGAAGGAAAGGATTAAGTCAGCGAAAAAAGGGAGCAGTCGGCGCATCGCCGAGAAGTTCTGCGAAGCAGTACCATGTCGCCCAATGATCTAGAGCACAACGATGATGAAGGCTGGTGCAAGACGGAGATGAACTACACCAAAGGGCAAATCGCTGAGTTGATCGGCGATTCTAACTAACGACGCCGAATGATCCGCTGCAGCACAAATCTATGAAAACTATAAATACTAGTTAGGGTTGTAGTTGTAAGAGTCGAACAATTATTATAATTTTAAGATAGAATAGTACTTTTAATATTTTTTCTCTAAGCTTGAGAAGGTTTTGAAGATTTGAAGATCCAAAGGGTTTCATCTTCAATATTTGGGTTTGGGTCTCTTGGATTCTTCAATTTTGGCCTTTATCAAGACTTAAAATTTCATACCCAGTTGAATGCAAGCTCAATTTGGTATAAATTTCTATCTCTTATAAATGTGTGGCTAAAAACCACAATTCTTGGGGTGTGATTTAGCGAATATGGGTCAAGATAATTGTTGGGTCTTGCTTGCTGATAGTTTAGTCGTAGTTTAATTGTGATTTCATTTAGTAGTTGTGGCTGAATTTAATGAATTTGTATTTGCAAATACAAGTTTATTTATGTGTTTTCAGCTTGCTCAAGAGAGAGTTCGTAAAACTAAGACTACTAAATTGATGGCCAGTGCGAGTGGGTCGACATGAGGTTCAGCTCGAGAGAGTGAACCCTAGTCCCATGTCCACACACTCAGCTCGAGAGAGTGAGTGGGTAAAGGCATAGGCTGGTCTTCATGCGGCAAGTGGGTGTCTGAGAGGAACGCATTTGAAACGGGGTGAGTTGCTCGAGAGAGAGCTTATCCCTTTAAAGTCTAGCCTAGTCACAATTATTCTATGAATCTTCTATCGAAAGCATGTACCCAATAATCTAGCTTAACCCGTATTCTCATCACATCCCAAGGATCCCCTCTCATTACTTAGAAACCCTTGTTTATTCTGTTGTTTTTACTTACTAGTGACAAAACCCCCCATTGTTAATTGACACTCTTGTGTCCCCCTTTAATTTACAATGTTTTTAATTGTTAATGTCTTTAGGTACGACTAGTTAGAACTAAGTTTTATTTTTCTATTAATTCTCAAAACCACTCTCTTGGGAACGATCCCAACCCTTTGTTGGGTTACTAAACTATTGTACGATCGTAAACACTTGCATCGAAAGTTGTGTCTTGATTACGAAAACATCAGTGGCACCTGCAACTTCTGAAAATCTGCATTTTTTTGTCTTTCTCGAGTCTGGGGTGTTACATTTTCTCCCCTTTGGGAATATTCGTCATCGAATGAAGTTTAAACTAGCTGAGTATGGAGGGAAAGAGCTGCAATCCCTACCACTAAGTACTAGAACTGAAAATCTAACTGAACTGAGTTCCAAGAATCATGAAAATATACTGAAATGCAAGAACAACCAAAGGAATAAGATACTGAGACTGAATTAACGCAATAGTACACTAAGAGATTGGAGAGGAACTATTACCTCAAGCTGAAACAGAATCAAAATCAGAAGGAAAGAGTTGAGATACTTGGCCTTCATAGCTGCTTTTGCTTCCCAAGTAGCTCCCTCTACGTACTGACTTCTCCACGAAACCTTCACTGAAGTGGCTTCTTTTTTCCTCAACCTCGAACCTGACAATCAAGAATCTCTACTGGCACCTCTTTATAAGTGAGACTATCCTTCACAGCCACACTCTCTAATGGTATTATGTATGCTGGATCACCAACACACTTCTTCAATAAGGAAATGTGAAAGACTGGATGTATAACTGCTAGTTCTGCTGGCAACTCTAACTCATAGGCCACATTACCAACCCTTTTCAGGATTCTGTAAGGACCTACATATCTAGGACTCAACTTCCCTTTCTTTCCAAATCTCATCACCCCCTTCATAGGTGACACCTTCAGGAAAACCCAATCATCAATTTCGAACTCTAAGTCCCTTCTCCTCACATCTGCATAGGACTTCTGACGACTCTGGGTTGTCTTAAGTCTATCTCTGATGAGCTAAACTTTTTCATAGCCTCAAGAACCGAATCAGGCCCAATCAATGCTACTTGACCTACTTCAAACCAACCAATCGGAGATATACATCTACGCCCATATAGCGCCTCATACGAGGCCATCTTAATGCTGGAATGAAAGCTGTTATTATAGGCGAACTCAATGAGTAGGTGATTATCCCAAATACCCTTGAAATTGATCACGAAAGCTCTCAAAATGTCCTCTAAGGTCTGAATGGTACGTTCTTCCTGACCATCCGTCTATGGATGAAATGTTGTACTAAGATTTACTTTAGTACCAAGACCTTTCTGAAACGATTTCCAGAAATGAGAGGTAAACTGAGGACCTCTATCTTAGATGATAGACAAGGGAACCCCATGCAACTTAACTATCCCATTGATGTAGAGTTTGGCGTAGTCCTCCACTGAATCTATACTCTTGACAACCAAGAAGTGAGCGGACTTAGTAACTTTGTCCACTATCACCCAAATGTGATGGAGTCATGTTGCTTGCGAGTGCGAGGTAAACCCGTGATGAAGTCCATGTTTATCAATTCCTACTTCCATGTAGGAAAGTTAATCTCTTGAGTTATTCCTCCTGGTTTCTGATGTTCTACCTTAACCTATTGACAATTAGGACATTTAGCCACAAAATCTGCTATTTCTCTCTTCATGCCGTTCCACCAAAAGACTTCTCGCAGATCACGATACATCTTAGTGGCACCTGGGTGAATAGAATATCTAAAATTATGGGCTTCTATAAGGATCTACTTCCTCAACTGACCCACATTAGGAACACATAAGTGACCCTAATAACGAAGCACACCATCTCCCCCTTGGGGGAAAACCTCTTCTTTCTACTGATGAACTGCACCTTTCAAATGAAGTAATATAGTATCACTATCCTGTTTTTCCTTAACCTCTGCTACCAATGAAGATTCAGATCTATTCTAAACTATCACACCACCATTTGACATGTCCGTAAGACCAACTCCTAAGCGAGCAAGTCAATGAACATCTTTTGCTAATTCCTTCTATTCTTTCTCAATATGTGCCACACTACCCATAAATAGTCTATTGAGAGCATCAACCACTATATTGGCCTTACCAGGATGGTAAAGCACATTCATATCATAGTCCTTGAGGAACTCAAGCCATCTCCTCTGACGAAGATTCAAATATTTCTGGGTGAACACATACTGAAGGCTCTTATGATCTGTGAACACATCTACGTGAACACCATACAAGTAATGTCTACAAATCTTTAGGGAAAATACTACAGCTACAAGCTCGAGGTCATGAGTCGGGTATTTATTCTGATGGACCTTAAGTTTTCTAGAAGCATAAGCTATGACCTTACCTCGCTGCATCAACACACAACCAAGGCCGACCGTGGTTGCATCACAATAAATTACATACCCATCTGAACCATCTGGTAGAGTCATGATAGGAGCTATAGTCAACCCAATCTTCAGTTCTGAGAAGCTTTTCTCACACTCATCTGACCACTGAAACTTGGCCTTCTTCTGAGTCAACTTGGTCAATGGGGAAGCTATGGATGAAAATCCTTCAACAAATCTCCTGTAATAACCAGCCAAACCCAAGAAACTTTATATCTATTGGAGAGATGGTATGGCCAGTGCTGTAGTGCCTCCATTTTTTGGGAATCCACTTGGATCCCTTCGCTGGATACCACATGACCAAGGAAAGCGATGGATTGTAACCAGAATTCACATTAGCTGATCTTAGCGAATAACTGGTGATCTTTCAGAGTTTGCAGAACAACTCTCATATGAGTCACATGCTCCTCCTCACTTCGAGAATAAATGAGGATATCATCAATAAAGACGATGACAAACAAGTTCATATACTGTTTGACCACCCTGTTCTTTAAGTCCATGAAAGCTGCAAGAGAATATGTTAGTCCAAGAGACATAACTACAAATTAATAATGACCATACCGAGTCCTGAAGGCTGTCTTTGGAAACTCTGAGCTAATGATAGACATATCTGAGGTCTATCTTAGAAAAGCAATTACCACCTTGAAGACGGTCGAACAAGTCATCAATCCAGGGGATGTGATAATTATTCTTGATGGTGACTTTTTTCAACTAACGATAGTCAATGCACATTCTGAGTGAACCATCTTTCTTTAACACGAACAACACTGGAGAACCCTATGGAGAGATACTAGGTCTGAGGAAACCCTTATCTAGAAGGTCTTTCAACTACTCTTTTAATTCCTTAAGCTCAGATGAAGCCATTCTGTAAGGAGGAATCGAAATGGGCTGCATATCCGGAAGCATATCTATTCCGAAGTTGATTTCCCTTTCAGGAGGAACTCGAGAAGTTCTTCTGGAAATACATCTGGAAACTCATTTACTACTGGGATTGACTCAAGAGTTGGGGTTTCAGAGTTTGAATCCATAACCAAAACAAGATGATAAATATACCCTTTGGAAATCATTTTTCTGGCCTTAAGGTAAGAGATAAATCAACCCATAGCCACTGAGCTACTACTCTTCCATTCTAAGATTGGCTCGTTTGGAAACTGAAACTGAACAATTCTAGTTCTACAATCGACAGTGGCATAACAGGAATGTAACCAATCCATGCCTTGAATGATATCAAAATCTACCATTTCTAACTCTACAAGATTTGCTGAGGTGACTTTCTGAGAGACTGTGACACGACAATTTTTGTATACTCGTCTAGCTATAACTGGGTCACCAACTGGAGTAGAGATTGACAAGGGTTCTGATAGGGTTTCTGGACATGTATTAATATCACAAGATTCCTTCCACTGCTGGTACCAAGTGTAGGCCACTCCCTTCAACTAATATGCTGCCAAATCTGCACTCTCGACGGGAGTGACGCCCAGTTTTTTTTACATTTTAGATGTCGTCGAGAAACTCTTGTGGATCTTATTCTGACTTAGACCCATGAAATTCTATAGGGTTTATCCAAGTAAAGTCTTGGATTCTTGCTGTAGCAGTGTTAGTCTGTGGCAGAGCTGGGACCACAACCTACTGATTTACCTGGGTAGTCATGGCCTGACTAAGTACTTGGTAAGCAGCCCCAAACTTGGCATGCATGACTTGCTCTTCAATGGGTCTGCTGGCATTTTCCGAAATGTGAAGGGGAGGAGTTAGAAGGAGATTGAATAGAGTTCATACTCACGCATGATAAGAATAACAAAGAAAGTGAAGTTTTTCTTAAAACACTTAGTAGCCTCCCTCTCATAGATGTGGTGCACTTCACACCCATGAAAGAGACTCTACTTAGTGCGGCTTTCAGACATCCTAGGACTCTTGAACCTAATTCTCTGATACTAAGTTTGTCCGACCCCAAGGCTACCGCCTTGACGTAACATGGGACGTAGGATCATGAGTGACCCCAAGCTAACCCCGAAGCTGGCATATCATAAGCATACTGAAAGATATCTAAATGAAAACATGAACTAATACCAAAGCTAATTCAATTAATAAATAAAAGTGGGGAATACCCAACTTGTTTGAATGTATAAAACATACTAAGAGTTTAATAACAACTGAAAGATGAACTTAACAAGTCAAGATGATTCTAGTACTATGTCTAAAAAGCCTATACTGACTAAAGTTGAGTTGCTAGGACATGCCCCCCAGCTAACTCTAACAAAAGTGAAACTACAATGTAAAGATTGAAATGAAAGCATGTTTATTGTCCTCGAAGTGTGAGGACTCACCACTGAAGCTGTTGAATGCGGATTGAGGATCGATCTAAGCGTAGTTTGAAGGCTGAGTACCTTAACCTACATCATAAAAAGATGTAACGCAGAGTATGCATCAGTATTTTGAATGTAGTGATCATGCATGATATAGATACTAAGCTGAACAAACAGATGAAAGCTGAACAAAACATAAGTGAGCAATACTGTAAATACTAAAAAGACAACTGAAAAGATAAACTGAATACAATGACCAAGTACTAATCATGAACATGACATGTTGAACTAAATACTGAAATATGTACTGAAAACCTGGTCAAATGCACTAAGAGTCTGACTGTGGGAGCTACTATTAACCGACATAAAACCACGTGAGCTAAATGTGGAGTACGATGTGTACCTCCCATCGAGTGGACCCACTATACCTTGCTAGGGGTATAAAGGCATGACTGGCGTGCTCACTAATTTTGATGCCCACAGAGGGGACTTGTACTCCTACGGGGGAACGTAGTTCTGGGACTATAAGGGTATGCTGAACCCTAATAGCTCAAATTGTGACATGCAAATCTGAGAACATTACATTTACATAATGATAATGTAACATTCGAAACTAGAGCATGATTATATGTTTAACTAACCTAGTAAGTGAAATTCATGAACAAAGAGAATCTACATAACTAGGGTTCTAAGTTTCATACAAGGAATTAAGCAAACGTTCCAAGAAAACATGATAATTTGATTACGAATACTACAAAAGCTAAATTGCAACAAAACTCTAAGGTTTTAAAGACCCTAGGTCTAAACAAGATTAAGAGAATACAGAATCTGAGTGAGTTCTAGGGACCTAGTGGATGAAAGGAACCTTATTGTGAAATCCCACATACCTGGTGACAAATTTCATAGAGAAATCCTTTGGATATCGGGGATGAACTGAAGAAAATATCCTGCTTGTTCTTGTGGGGCTGATCGATGATACACTCAAATTACAATTCCATAAAGAAGCATACGCGATCGTTATCAAGTAAAGAACCCAACATGTAGGTTAGGGTCGATCCCACGAGGAAAATGGTTTACACTTTGCTTTAACCAACAATTATATTCAATTAGTCAAATTACTTCTAGAAACAAGTATTAAAGGGTTTTTTTTTGTGAAACAAATCGTAAGAATTCAATAAGTAATAAGTAATCAAAAGTCAATTTTTGGTTGTTATCAAGATGAAAGAAATAATTAGGGTATACGTGTTCCCCAAAAGCTCATAACGCAGTAATCCTAATAATAGCAATCCTTTCCTAGTGTACTACATGCAAAGTGATAAGTTAGGTATCTCTAAATCCTTGTCCGGCATCTAGAGAATTTCACCCTCCGGCTACGTGTGTATAATTTACTAACCCTTACCTTTACCTCATATTAGACATCATAATCGATGTTTGACTCAGTTATTACTTCGAACCAATCGACACTAGCCTGTTAGATAGTATCACACTAAATCTATGTTGATAATTCTTTTCTTGTTGATTACCTCCTTGGTCCGGCAAGTAGCAACAAGGCGAGTTCTAACGCGTGCACTCATTAAAAAGACTTCTAAATGAAAGAATTATCAATGTACGCAGAACACTATTCAAGAATTGCTTATTTACTATTCATACTTTGTTAATCGCTCATGGTTCCCACAACCCTAGTTGTGGGGTTTAGTTACCCATAATCATATGAACACAATTCATTGTTATAGATGAAAGAATTATGAACTTACTTAAGAAGAATAATAAACCCAGAAATTCAACTTGAATTGCAACACACAAATCTTCAAAACAAACTTAGGAAATTAATAATTGCTAGGTTTGCAAGAATAATCTCCCAAGTCACAAAATAGAACTAAAGTAATAATGTCTAACCCCCAAAAACGAGGTTTACATGCCCTATTTATAGTAAACAAGTCCTAAATTAAAAGGGAAACAAAATAAGGAAAGTTTGTTCAGGGACGCGTCTTCATTCCACGGGACTGACTCACGGACCGTCAATGGATCTACAGTCCGTGAGTTCCTTCCGTCAGATAGGACTTAGAGAATATTTCAGCTTCCAAAAATTAGCTTCTCTGAAGCAAACGACGGAACTGCAGCACGGATCGTAGATCCATCTATGGTTCGTCAATCCCCTTCCGTAGCTCCACACTTGGAATCTTCAAAAATCAGGTACTGGGACCCTCGCAGTATCAATCTACGTATCGTCAATGGCAACCGTGGTTGCACACTTGGTCAAATTTCCCTGATTTGCCTTCCATGCCTTGCCTGCTGATCTACGATGACTATCTACAGAGCGTCAATGGACCTACGGCCCATAGATCACCTTCGTAGATGCCCTTTTGCTGCATTTCTTTCAACTTTCTCTTTACTTCCTCGCCTGAACATCTTTCCTACAAAATATGATATAAACACATAAAAACCAATACAAAAAGGCCTTAGACACACACAACTTGTAAGTGAAATGTATTAGAAATATCGTAAACTTATGGTATATCAACACCCTCAACTTAAATTCATTGTTTGCCCTCAAGCGACGCACTAAGAGTCTAAACGACATTTGTATAGAAACAAACATTTCAAGCACAAGCAATCACATGACTCTCTATTCCACTCACTTTCCGGGTGCAAACTTTGTTCTCTTGGACTTGACAAACTAATTCATGCGGATCAAACCATGACAACGATCGACCAACCAACACACAACACACACTGTTTCACTATCCCCAAAGTACCAACTTTTCGACAACGTAACTAGTGCCCTTACTTCAAACACAATTCCTTTTCTTTCACACAATGACTATGAATTTTGAGTACAAGGATTCATTCAACACTCACACTCAGAAGTAACTTTAAGTACAATTAGTGCTCAGTACCATATGTTTGCCCTTATTTTCACTGCTTAGACTCTCCAAACTAGATTCTAGGATCACTATAGGACTTTCTTGGCTTGTAACGTAGGCTCAGGGTCAGGTGTGGTACATTTGGCTACTTCTTAGTGACTTTATGCCCTCCTTGACATTACACTAGGCTTTCAACCTCTTTTTGCCCTATTTTTTCCATCCTACCATTTTGCCTTCTTTCCCTTGATTTTATTCAACCACGGATGAGACTTTAAACCTTGTAGCTTTGTTAATTTTTTTATTTCTTTTTAATTTTTTATTATAATAATGCTTTTCTTTAGCTTTCAACAAGTCGCATCCTTTCCTCTCTTTTTCAACATCAAACTCTTTTCATACCCACAATTCTTTCGGTTTCCTCTTTCATAGCCACCCTCAACTTATGGATTTTCCATTAGTTGAGGTGCACAATACCCGATGTCGGGTCAGAGCCAAGATTGAAGTTACTTTTTACATTAGCCACCCTCAACTTAGGATTTTGGCCTAAGTCAAGGTGCATATGTCCAAGGAGGGACCGGGGCCAACATAGTCGATTATGGGAAGGTGAGTTCGGGGATTAGAAAGAAAGGGTCTAATTTTAGGCTCAAAGCATTTGGATCAAAGGGAGCATTTATTTTATTGGTTGGATCCTTCTTTTAGTCAATTTGTGGACTTATCAGAACAATGGCCTATGATCACTTCCTAACCTCTAGATTGAATTGTCTTAGTAGAACTAACCGGGTAATTTCAAGTTTTGCATAAAAACTGTTTGAACAATCAACTATTCTCACACACTCTTTGCACATAGTTTCATTATCAGATTATCAGATTACCAGTTCAAGTTTCAGCCTAAGTCATGCCATCAAGTTGATTCATTATCATGTCATACTCAGAGCCAACACATTCAACTTGTCTTAGCCAACCAATTCTAACACACATAAGCAAATTGGACAGGTATATTTTTCATAGGCCATCATCCTTCATTCTTTTTCATGCTTCTACACATACGATCCCAACACATGCCAGTTCAACAGAAATTAAACAGTCTCTTGGGGAAAAAGAACACAGGCAAGAAAACCCCAAAGAGAGGATATATGAGTTGGGTTATTCAGACTTCACCCTACCACTCACAATCTATTTACCCCACCCCCAACAAAAATAGATGCGATTGTTCCCAATGCATACAAAAATATTAAAAGATAATGGATTGGGTGAAGCAAACCTGTGGTGCATTGCGCCGAAGAATCATCAACAAATGGGTGGGTTCGGTTTCCAGGAGCCCGCTGGAACCATACTTGGGTCACCCTTAGTAGTGCCCACATCAACCATCACAGCACCCTTAGTAATGCTCTCAGTCACTCTAACCGCACCATCAGTGGTGCTCACAACGTCCCTCACGACAGGCGGGACCTCTACAACTGGGGCAGAACTCGATGCCCTTGCAATACTCTCTCACATCCTCTGTTGGCGCAACTCTTCATCTAAAATCGAAGCCTTTCTAGCCTCCTTCTCCTGCGTACACTGTCTCTTTTGGGATTTTTTTCTCCTCGGTGCGACTAGAAAGGTGCCTCTTGCCTTTGGTATGTGTAGGCTCAAGCCCCTCCTTGGTGGTCCCACTGAATAAAGCATCTAACATCGTATCATTAGCCAACGCAATTGGTGCAGCCTGAGGCTCAATAGTAGGAGTGTCAAGAATGGCATCAATGTCGGCCCAGAGACTGGCTAATTCTGACTGAAAAGAGGATAGATCTATGGTCGGGGCTGTTCACTCAAGGACTCTCAATTCAAAGGCATCGACATGATTATTAACGACCTGGATCTTCCGGTCCATCATGCCCTTCATCCTTCGCTCCATTCTGGCCTCAGACTCAACTATTGACTTTTTCATCCAAGGCTAGATGTGATGCAGCAGTGTGGCCATCTGAGCCTCTAATTTCTGTACTCTGGCCAACTGGACAACAACTGCTCCTAATGGTGGTGTGGATTGGGATGAGCTAGAAGCCTCACTAGCAGCCTGGGAAGAGGAGGCCGGGATAGTATCAGTGTGATCTGGTATAATGAGGTTACTGCCCTGTGCCTGCCCTACCGTGTCTGCAAGATCTGCACCCAAGGGAGGTACCTCAACCTGGGGCTCTCTGCGAGGTTCCTCCACATTTGCCTCATCTCGAATGAGGCCTATATCTAAAGTCCCTGTAGGGTGGATTAACCTGTCATAATGCCAGATCGGCACTCCAGAGTCCCTGCACAATTGGAAAATCAAACATGGAAAGGGGTAAGTAGTGGAGGTCTTGAATGCCCTCTCGTGAATCTCTGCCAGCAGCATGCAGGGAAAGTCAATCTCCACTCCTGCTACCAATGCTGCAACCATGACCGCTCAGTCCCATGTGAGTTGGTTGTTAGCTTTTGTAGGCGACACCCTGTTACGCACCATCAAACAGAAGAACTTGGGCACAAAATTTAATGTGGCCTTTCGAATACCCAACCGTGGTGTGGCGACCCACTCCGCATGCTCGCCGTCTGCAGCAATGTATTTAGCTAACCACTGTATAACAGCCTTTCGCTGCTCAGCATTCCTCTGGAAAGCGCCGCTCTGCACGATGTCCATCTGTAATCAAACTCCGCTGTGTTTAGTGACCAAGAGTGACTCGTGTTAGGTCCACAGAGAAAGCGGCTGATGGTGGCATGTGATATGTCCACCGGACAACCCCGGACCATAGTGGAAGTGAGAGGGTCCTGGGCTATGGGCTTTGACCGCTTAGAGATCGAACCACGGAGTGTGGCAGCATAGGAGGCATAGAACTCCTGTACAATCTCCTCACTATAAATACCTAGGTCTCGAGCCATCCAGTCACACTTGTGAAGGTTAAAAAGTCGGTGGATGTCGGGGACGGTATGCAAGCTCCCTGTGAGGACTCTAGCTCCTCTGTAACAATTCGGGCCATCTTGTCTTTGTCATTAATCATCTTGGAATCTCGATAGATTTGCCATTGGCCCTCAATACACCATCTGTTTGGCTCACTAGCCACTGGAGTAGGGTTCTCATTCCTTAGTATGGTTACTGACTCTGAGCTAGTGGCCTCATTAGATGAGGCTGCTTGTTCATTCTGGCTGGACCCTATGGCTGACTTGGCATTGGACTTCGAAGCATGGGCAAACTCGGACCCTGAAGCATGGCTAGACTCAGAGCCCGAAGCATGGGTAGACTCGGAGCCACACGCATACCAGTAGTGGAACTGGAAGCAGCCCCAATTGGTGACCCGATTAGTATGTGCTCCTCATCAGACTGGGAGACAGTGACTATGTCGGGAATCACCTTTCGGTGGGTGCCTCTAGTGGCTCGGGGTGCAGTGGGAGAAGTCCTTGTGTTGGGAGTAACATATGCTGGATGTTTTTCTGTGTCCGTGTCCTCATCGAGTAACCTGAAGCTAGGAGCAACATATTTTGACTTGCCCTGTTTTGAGTAGGTGACTATCTTCTTGGGTGCCATCGTACTTCTGGAAGCAATATTAGAGCCAAAACTAACCATAAACAAACAAACAAACAAATTTAGAACTATAAACGAACAGTAACAAAGTCCCATGAAAATTTCAGACAGAGGCTACAGTGGTCATCCACGAAGGAGACCTACGGTCCGTAGACTGATCTACGGTGCGTGGATCAGAGGACCAACAATATTGGTCGTAGATGAAAACCACAGATGTACAGAACGGTCCACAGATTGATCTATGAATCGTAGTCCACATTCGTGGTTTCACACTTGGTGAAATTTCAGGTTCATCCAACCACAAATCTAGTCTACGGTCCGTATATTGATCTATGGTCCGTAGACGGGGTATCGTGGATGTGATCTGTGCCAGATTTCAGCCATTCTTTATTTCAAGTCCACATCTTAGACCATTTTCAACAATATCCTAGTCTAACCATGTATTTCAACATTGAATCATACTAGTTTGTCATTCTCAAGATTCTGATTAATCATTTTAACCAAGTATTTAAGACAAACTTTGGAACCCTAAGTCGAAACTTACATTTAGACTTATAATAATATACAATAAGGCAACACAATCACTATCTATCGTTCCAAGGATATTGTAACTTCCAATTTTATCATGCAACTACATCTAACAATTACCCAAGGTCAAGACCCGACTCCCAACTTTCTATATTCAATCTATGAACCAAAATTCAAAGTGATGGGAAAGTCTATTACCTTACAAGTAACGAGGAGTGGGGTGATTGTGTGACGACACTAAGCTTTGCAAGACCAAAGAATTAGCTCTTCGTTACTAACCCGAACACCGAACCTTGTAGGACTTTTTGGAGAGGAAAGGGAATTTAGGGGTTTGGGGAAAAGGAAGGGAAGATTAATTGGAGAGTGATGGAGTGATTATTGAGTGATTTAAGGAGTTTGGGAAGTTATGAAACGATTTGGGAGTAAATGGAGGGAAGTGGAATGATTTAAAATTGGGGGGATTTTAAATAGGATGGGTCTGGGTTGGGTAAGGCAGTATTAGGGTTTTGGACCCACGAGACCTCGTTTACGGTCCGTGGGTCGATCTATGGTCCGTAGATTGGGACCGTAGATCACTATTACACTTGGACAAGTTGTAGAGACTTACCTGGGATCTACGCACACCATCCACGGTCCGTGGATGGATCGATGGACCGTCGAAGGGGTCCGTAGACCTCTGCACCAGACCATTTTCTACAGAATTTTCATAGCGTACCTGCATATGTAGCAACCATTAGGCTATTCTTTTTTCATTTTCTGGACACCTTTTAGAGACGGACCCTAAAAAACTAAAACACCTATCTAAATTAATACAGAGAATAAACTAAACACAAAAACTGCTAGATGGAAAACAAAAACCTATCGTTGGCTAGATTGTACATCTTGGGTTGCCTCCCAAGCAGCGCTTGATTTAATGTCACATCACGACGCATGCCTCTTGATTACTCAGACTTCATCAAGATGATAGGCCTTAATCACTTCTTGCACACTTTCAGCATTTCCTAGATAGATCTTGATCCTTTGCCCATTTACCATGAACCTATTTCCTTCACTATTTTCAAGCTTAACTGCTCCATGGGGGAGCATTTTTGTGAGCAAAAATAGCCTAATTCATTTGGACTTGAGTTTGCTTGGAAACAAGCGCAACCTAGAGTTGAATAGAAGCACAAGATCACCAACCACAAATTCTTGCTTTTCAATTCTTTGATCATGATACCTCTTCATCTTCTCTTTGTACAAGGCTGAACTTTTATAAGCTTTTAGGCGAAACTCATCAAGCATATTCAAGTCATTCATTCTTTGATTAGATGCGGCGCCCCAATCCAAATTTAGCTTCTTCATTGCCCACATCGCCTTATGCTCTAGTTTTACCGGTAAATGACAAGACTTCCCATATAGAAGTTGGTAAGGAGACATACCTATGGGGGTCTTGCATGTAGTGCGATAGGCCCATAGAGTATCATCAAGCTTCCTTGATCAATCCGTTCTATTAGCATTCACAGTCTTCGCCAAAATTTGTTTGATCTCTCTGTTGGACACTTCAACTTGTCCGCTAGTTTGTGGATGGTAAGGAGTGGCTACATTGTGGCGGACACCATACTTCTCAAATAGCACCTTGAACAACTTATTACAAAAGTGGGAACCTCCATCACTGATGATCGCCCTCGGAGTACCAAATCTGGAGAAGATATTCTTTGTCAAAAATGCGGTGACACATTTGCCTTCATTGTTGGATAGCGCAACTTCTTCTACCCACTTTGATACATAATCAACCGCAACAAGAATATACTTCATCCTATGTGAACTCACAAATGGACCCATAAAATCAATGCCCCATACATCAAACAACTTTATCACCAATATAGGATTCATATGAAGCTCTTGCCTCTTTGAAATTCCTCCTTTCTCTTTGGCAACAATCACAAGACTTGGCGAAATCATGAGCATCTTGGTGGATGGTAGGACAGTAGTACCCATACTGCAAAATCTTATGCTCAGTCTGAATATCGCTATGATGCCCACCAACAAGCGATGAATGACATGCTTCAAGTACACTCAACATCTCGACCTCGGGCACACAGCGACGAATAATCCCATCAGCATAACTACGATACACGTAAGGCTCATCCCAAAACAATTTCTTCACTTCATGCATAAACTTTTTCCTTTGGTGAAAAGACAAATTCGGGGGCACAATATCGCTTGCCAAATAATTAGCAAAGTCAGCGAACCAAGGAATCAGATCATGAGAAGCAGCCAATACCTGTTCAACTGGAAAAAGCATCATTAATTTCAGCCCTATCACCAAGCTTTAGCATTTCCTCTTCCTCTAATCTGGACAAGTGATCAACAACTTGATTTTCGGTCCCCTTTCTATCTTTTTACCACAAAATCAAACTCTTGCAGCAATAATACCCATCTAATCAACCTCGACTTTGCATCCTTCTTTGCCATCAAATATCTTAATACAGAGTGGTCAGTGTGTACTATGACCTTGGTACCAAGCAATTAGGATCGAAAATTTTCAAATGCGAAAACCCCTGCAAGAAGCTCTTGTTCACTCACAGTATAATTCTTCTGGGCCATATTTAGAGCCTTGCTAGCATAGTAAATAGGGTGAAGAATTTTTTCTCTCCTCTGTCCCAATACCACACCAAGCGCCACACCACTTGCATCACACATTACCTCAAATGGTTGTCCCTAATCTGGTGAAATAATGATAGGGGCAATAACTAACTTCTTTTTCAACTCTCCAAATGCTCTAAGACAAGCATCATCAAAGTAGAACTTACACTCTTTCTCAAGCAGTTTGCACAAAGGATGTGCAATTTTTGAGAAATCTTTGATGAATCTCTTGTAGAAACCTGCATGCCCAAGAAAACTCCTCACACCTTTTACAGAGATAGGTGGGGGAAGTTTTTCTATTACTTCAACTTTTGCTTTATCTACCTCAATGTCCTTTTCAGAAAATCTATGACCTAGAACTATCCCTTCTTTCACCATAAGTGGCACTTCTCCCAATTCAGCACCAGGTTGCAATCTTCACACCTTTTAAGTACCATAGCCAAATGATTCGGACATCGATCAAAAGAGTCCTCTACCACAGAGAAATCATCCATAAATACCTCAATAGTGTCCTTCACCATATCAGAGAATATCGACATCATACAACGCTGGAAGGTTGCTGGAGCATTGTACAACCCAAAGGGCATCCTTTTGAAGGCGAAAGTCCCATAAGGGCAAGTGAATGTGGTCTTCTCTTAGTCCTCCGGAACTATAGAAATCTGATTGTAGCCCGAATAACCATCAAGAAAACAATACCAACCTTTACCAGCAAGTCTATCTAACATCTGATCCATGAATGGCATAGGGAAATGGTCCTTTTCTCTCCAATCATTTAGCTTCCGATAGTCCATGCAGACTCTCCATCCAGTCACGAGCCGCATCGGAACAAACTCGTTTCTCTTATTAGGAACCACAGTAATCCCACCTTTATTGGGCACACATTGACCATGGCATACCCAACTACTATCTGCATTGGGATAGATAACTCCAACATCCAACCACTTGATGATCTGCTTGTTAACTACCTCTTGCATAGGTGAATTTAATCTTCTTTGGTGCTCAATACTAGGTTTGTGATCCGGCATGAGTTGTATTTTGTGGGAACAAATACCGGGAGGAATCCCAATAATATCCGCAATAGTCCACCCAATAGATCGCTTGAACCTCTATAATACAGTCACCAAGCACTTTACTTGTCTCGCATTTAGATCTGCCGCAATGATGACCGGCAAAGTGTTATCTCTGCCCAAGCATACACACTTTAAATGTGGTGGTAGAGCCTTAAGCTCCAATTTCGGTGCCACACAATAGATGGTCTCGCTGGTGGAGACTCATGATTCTTCATGTCTAACTCATACTTCTTTTGTTTTGACCGATATTCACACCTCTCGATTGCAGCTAGCAACTCATCTTACTCTTCAATACCATCATTATTGAAATTCATCATGACTGTTGCTCGTGCCCCAACACCGAGTCGGTGTTCAATTTGCATTTCTACTTCACTCTCAACTCTGTAAGTTATAGCAGATACCGTTTGGAGCTCACCACTCTGCTTTATGGACCTACAATTATTGAAAGTTGCTTCTTCATTGTTTAGTCTAAACTTCTCCCTTCTCCATATCAATGAATGCACGACTCGTGGCAAGGAATGGTCTCCCAAAGATGATGGGAACATCAAAATCAACCTCATAGTCAAAAATCACAAAATCCGCTGGAAAGATGAATGACTCCACTCTTACTAGCACATTATGGAGTACACCAATGGGCCTTTTCACGGTACGATCGGCCATAAGTAGCCGCATAATAGTAGGCTTTGGATCCCCTAGACCCAACTTCTTATAAATAGACAATGGCATGAGGTTGATTCTAGCACCAAGATCACACAATGCCTTAGCAAAGTGTAACAACCCTATAGTACATGGGATTGTGAAAGCACCAGGGTCTTCCTTCTTCTGCACAAGAGATCTTGTAGCAATAGCGCTACAATGCTGCAATCTATCATCATCTTCAAACCTCATAGACCTTTTCTTTGTTACCATATCTTTCATAAACTTCGCATACCCAGACATTTGCTCCAAAGCTTCAATCAAAGGAACATTGATGGAAAGTTGCTTCAACATAGTAATAAACCTGCGATATTTACCATTTTCAGTCTTCTTCACTAACCTCTATGGAAAAGGTGGTGGAAGTCTAGGTATGGGGACCACTTTCTTAGATATCTCCACTTCTTTTTATGTTGCAGTCTCAGACTCTTCTCTAACCTCTACCACATCATCTTCTTTTCTAATCTCAACATCCACCACATACGACATAGGTGGATCTATGGTTTGCTTACCCCCTCGAGTAGTAACTGCCATACAATGAACGTTGTTCTTTGGATTCTGGATGGTGTTGCTAGGAAGAGTACCAGGTTGACATGGGTTCACTGTAGTAGACAACTGGGTCATCGACTGCTCTAGGTGATTTATTGACACTGCATGGGCATCAACCTTTTGATCAATACCAGATAAGTCGTTTCTCATCTCCTACACATTCTCATTAGTTGCATCAAACCTTCTCATAATCTTCTGCATCATATCTTCAATACGCGCGCCATATTGCCTCCAGCTTCCCTAGTACCAAATTCCCGATTTTGAGGGGGAGCATAAGGTCTAACCCGATCATTTCTGTTGCCATAGTTGTTCCTGTTTTAGTTGTTGTCGCGATTGAAGTTCCCATCCCAGACATATTGACCCTCTCGGTTGTAGTTGCCATAGTTCCAACCTTGGTTTCCTTAACCTTGGCACCAATTTTCCGCGTTGGATCCTTGGCCGTTTGTTCGAAAACCCCCCGTCTGATCATTCACCGCATAAGCATCCTCTTCATAGTAACACTCTTCAACAGGTGGCGGCGTTCTAGTCAAGTAATTCATAACATTTACCTTCTCTGCACCTCCACTCACATGCTTCAATACCTACCCCAACTTGGTCCTCATCTGAGCCATCTCCTCACGAATCACATTTGTAGACTGGGTGTTTGTATTCTGAATGAAAAATGTGTTTCTCCCAGTATCTGACCTCCTAGTGCTCCATGCTTTATTGTTGCGAGAGATATTCTCCAGTTTTTCAAAAATCTGTGCATATGTGCAGTCGCCATATGAAATTCCTACAATAGTATCAAGCACTGCTTTATTGTTGTCATCCTGACCTCGATAGAAATATTTCTTCAGCGACTCATCATCAATGCGGTGATTTGAGATACCTCTTACGAATGCAGTGAATCTGTCCCAAGAGCTACTCACAGACTCTCCAGGTAATGCTACAAAATTGTTGACCCTATCTTTGTGATTGAGCTTCTTGGACACTGGATAGTACCTAGCTCGGAACACATCCGTCAGTTGGTTCCATGTAAAGATTGAGTTATAAGGATGCTCAGTGAACCATTCTGCAACATCGCCTGTCAGTGATAGAGGGAACACTCATAATCAGATGACATCCATATCCAAGTCTGGTCTACCGACACAACTTTTGCAAACCACCCCTAGCTTGGCTAAGTGAGCATGTGGGTCCTCCGATGGCAATCTTGAGAATAAGCCCATTGCTGTAAGAATCTGCATCAATCTACTTGTCACCACAAATGTGTGCCCTGGAGGTAGAGGGGCCAGGACAATAGGTCCATCAGAGTTTGCCATATTGACGTTGCCCCAATAGCTGTCATGTTGTCGTGGGCCTGGTGGATCTTGCACCCTCAATGTATCTCCTAATTGATTGTCAGCTGGAACCTGGTTGTCCCTACCAACTACCCTTGATTGTTGTAAGTCAACTACATCACCTGGATTTCCTCCGATAGGATTAACTGATCTCCTGGATTGTTCATTTTTCGCAAAGTGCGGTTCAACTCTTGATCGTAAGGAGTAAGTGGTTCACCCTGGCTCCGTGTACTTGGCATACACTAGAGTCAGAACCTGAGAGAGACAAAAACAAAGAGAAAAAGTAAAATTAGGAAATATTTGACTAACGTTCAATAATGTAGTTAAAATAAATCTAAAAGCCAAATGTCCCCGGCAGCGGCGCCAAAATTTGATACACTCAAATTACACTTCCCTAAAGAGTCATAAGCGATCGTTATCAAGTAAAGAACCCAACTTGTAGGTTAGGGTCGATCCCACGAGGAAAATGGTTTAGACTTTGCTTTAACCAACAATTATATTCAATTAGTCAAATTACTTCCAGAAACAAGTAATTAAAGGGTTTTTTTTGTGTGAAACAAATCGTAAGAATTCAATAAGTAATAAGTAACCAAAAGTCAATTTTTGGTTGTTATCAAGATGAAAGAAATAACTAGGGTATACGTGTTACCCACAAGCTCATAACACAGTAATCCTAATAATAACAATCCTTTCCTAGTGTACTACATGCAAAGTGATAAGTTAGGTGTCTCTAAATTCTTGGTCCGACATCTAGAGAATTTCACCCCGCACTTTGGTCCGGCTACGTGTGTATAATTTACTAACCCTTACCTTTACCTCATATTAGACATCATAATCGATGTTTGGCTCAGTTATTACTTCGCACCAATCGACACTAGCCTATTAGATAATATCACACTAAATCTATGTTGATAATTCTTTTCTTGTTGATTACCTCCTTGGTTCGGCAAGTAGCAACAAGGTGAGTTCTAACGCGTGCACTCGTTAAAAAGACTTCTAAATGAAAGAATTATCAATGCATGCAGAACACTATTCAAGAATTGCTTATTTACTATTCATACTTTGTTAATTGCTTATGGTTCCCACAACCCTAGTTGTGAGGTTTAGTTACCCATAATCATATTAACACAATTAATTGTTACAGATGAAAGAATTATGAACTTACTTAAGAAGAATAATAAACCCAGAAATTCAACTTGAATTGCAACACACAAATCTTCAAAACGAACTTAGGAAATTAATAATTGCTAGGTTTGCAAGAATAATCTCCCAAGTCACAAAATAGAACTAAAGTAATAATGTCTAACCCCCAAAAACGAGGTTTACATGCCCTATTTATAGTAAACAAATCCTAAATTAAAAGAGAAACAAAATAAGGAAAGTTTGTTTAGGGACACGTCTTCATTCCACGGGACTGACTCGCGGACCGTCAATGGATCTACGGTCTGTGAGTCCCTTCCATCAGCCAGGACTTAGAGAATATTTCAGCTTCCAAAAATTAGCTTCTCTGAAGCAAACGACGGAACTGCAGTACGGACCATAGATCGATCTATGGTCCGTCAATCCCATTTCGTAGCTCCACACTTGGAATCTTCAAAAATTGGATACTGGAACCCTCGCAGTATCAATCTACGGATCAACAGTATGGTCCGTAGATCCATCTACGGACCGTAAATGGCCACCGTGGTTCCACACTTGGTCAAATTTCCCTGATTTGCATTCCATGCATTCCCTGCTGATCTACGACCACCATCTACGGAGCGTCAATGGACCTACGGTCTGTAGATCACCTTCGTAGATGCCTTTTTTCTGCATTTCTTTCACCTGTCTCTTTACTTCCGCGCCTGAACATCTTTCCTGCAAAATATGATAAAAACACATAAAAACCAATAAAAAAAGGCCCTAGACACACACACCTTGGAAGTGAAATGTATTAGAAATACTGTAAACTCATGGTATATCAATCGACTTTTTTTTCTTTTTTTCGCTCTAAGTTTGGTGAATAGTTGCTTATGGTAATATCAAACTAGAATATTAGGCTAAAACTGACCAAAATGACATAGTTGAGAGATAAAATAATTAGGAAAAGACCCAACTACCCCTAAGTTGAAAGTCGACTGCCGACTTATGGACTCTGACTGACGAATCGTGGTCTGACCAACGGTCTGTCTTGTCAGTCCATTGTCTTGTTTCAGAGAGGGCGAACTGGGACCTTGAACCACAGACAGTGGTGTCTGTGTGTCCCATCGTGGTTTTGGATTTTTTGGAAAATTTCTTGGAGGTGTTTAAGTGACTAACCACAGACCACACCTATGGTCCGTGGTTTAACCCACGTTCCGTAGGTGGATTCAGTCGGTGGCACTTACAACTTTTGAAAAGCTGCATATTTTTATCTTTCTTGAATATAGGGTGTTACAATATCTATGCTGAAGTATATTTCTCTCTCAGGTAGGACTCATGAAAGATCATCTAAAAAGACCTTCGGAGACTCACTCACAATTGGAACTGACTAAATAAGCGATGTCTCAACACTAGAGTCATTAACTCAGACTAAGTAATGGATGAACCCCCTAGAGACTAACTTTCTGGCCATAAGGTATGAAATGAAATGACCCTTAGGCACTGCTGGACTATTCCTCCACTATAAAATAGGCTCATTAGGAAATTGAAACTGGACTATTCAAGTTCTACAATCAATTGAGGCATAACAAGTATGAAGACAATCCATACGTGGAATGACATCAAATTCCACTAAGTCCGCGATGGTGTCCTTGTGATTTAAAAATATGGTACAATAACGATAAACTTTTTCAGCTAGAATAGAATCACCAATAGGGGTGGAAACACTGAAAGGCTCAAGAAATTGTTGCAGAGAAATTTCAAACCTCATGGCTATATGAGGAGTCACAAAATACTGACTCACACTAGGATTAATTAAGACACAAACATCGAATGTAAAGAATTTAAGCATACCAGTGACAACATCTAGTAAGTTCTCCTGATCCTGACAACTAGTTATAGCATACACACGGTTTGCTCCTCTGCCTGTCCCCGATGTAGCTCCTCTTGGAGCAGCTCTGTCTGCCAGAGCAGCAGAAGAAGATTGGGCTTTATTTTCCCCATTACCTTGCCTCTTCTTAGGGAATTCCCTAGAAAAATGACTTGTCTTCCCACACTTGTAGCAACCTTCAGTACCAACATGACATTCTCAAAGATGAAGCTTAACACACTTACCATAGAGTGGGTTGCGAGTGAACCCTTGTGCCACACTGCCCTTCGACTAAGAACCTTGAACCCTGAAATTTTGGGAGTTCTACTTTCTATAATAATTTCTTCCCCTCGGTGCAAGCGCACTGCTTATGATGGGGCAGGTCCAGATGACCTATGTTGGAAGGGTGATCAATTTGCATTCCCTATTTTATAGGACTCATGACTTGCTGTCTTAAACCTCTTACTATGGAATTCCTCCATGTCTTTCAACTTTTCTTAATGAACCTGCCGTACATGAATCATAAGCCTGGCTATATCCATGTCTCCTATCCACGTAGTTGTCTTGCCTTCATTACTTGACAAGCGGGATAATCCAGACACAAACAAACTCATCATGCTCCTCATATCACCCACCAACTCTGAGCATTAAGGGATATTTGAGTAAACTTGAGGCTATAGTGTTGCACACTCATAGATTTCTGTTTCAGAATCACAAATTCTCTTACCTTTGCTTCCCTTAGCTTGTGGGGAAAAAGCAACCAAAGAAGACATCGTCAAACGCAACCCAAGTCAACTATGGTGGCCCCTCGACTTTATTCTTCTTCCACTAATCAAACCATATCCTAGCAATTCCTTTGAGCTGGTATGAAACCAACTCCACACGCTCAGCACCAACAACACATATGACCTCAAACACCTTCTTAAGTTCATCCACAAGTTTTCTAGATCCTCATTGAACTTTGACCTAGTGAACTCCAGGGGACTCTTTCATAGAAATTCTGGGACTCTAGATGCATAATTTCCATCATGATGGCCGGATCCTTGGCAACCAACTTGTGGTATCACCACTTGAGTCAACATCGGAATAGCATTCCTGAACTCAACATTGCTGACATCTCCCTGAGGTGGTTTCACTTCTTGTTCATCGGGAACCTCTTGACCTTGAGGATTCACATTCCTCCAAGCAGAACATCCTCAAATAACTCTTAGTGGAGGCATGGTCTGAAAAGATACACGTAAGCATGAACTAGAATGAACTTTCAGAGAGTTGAACTCTATCGCATGAAAAAGAGTAAGAAAAAAGTGAAATATTTCCTAAATTTCGTAGCCTCCTATTTATTGATGCGGCGTGCTTCACATTGATAAAACAAACTTTACCGATATGGCTTCATAGACATCCCAGGACACTTGAACCTTGTGCTATGATATCAAGTTTGTCATAAGCCAAGCTTACACCCTGGACGTGATCAGCACCGAAGAACCATTTTTGATTCCAAGGGAACCCTTGACCTGGGTACATGACTTACATGACTCTAAAAAATACACGGAAGCTTAACAATAGATGAACATTTAGACATTTCAAAAAGGTCTTAAAATACTGTCACTCCCCGAGGCTACCCCCTTGACGTAAACACGACACCTAGGATCATGAGTGACCCCAAGATAACCCTGAGTTGGCATATCATAAGCAAAATTGAATACATCTATAAAAGATAAATTAATGCGAAAGCTAAATCATGAGATAACTGAATGATGAGGAATACCCAATATTGTTTGAATATATAAACCATGAGTTTAATAACACTTAAGTATAACTCAAATACTAAAACTGAATCTAACAATGTCTAAATAAAAGCCTCTAACTGACTAGAGATTCTGGGACATGGCCCAACTAACTCTAGTAAACCTAAAGCTGAAAGAGTGAAAGTAATATAAAACATGTCTATCATCCTCGAAGAATGAGGACTCTCCACTGATACTGTTGAACTAGAGATCGGGAACCGATATATGTATGATCGGAATGCTGAGGACCTGAACCTACATCACGAGAAGATGTAGCGCAAAATATGCGTCAGTAGTTGAAGGGTATTGAGCATGCATAATAGGATAAAGCTGAACAATATATACATAACTGAATAAAGCATTCTGATCAATAATATAATCTGAACATGATGGAAATACTGAAATAAACTGAAATGAACTAAACTGAATGCAATGATCATGTACATAACATGCCGAAACTGAATACTGAAATGTAATTGGGAACCTAGTCAATGTACTAGAATCTGACTGTGGGAGTTATTATTAACCAACATAAAACCACATGAGCTAAATGTGGAGTCCGGTGTATACGCCTCATCGAGAGGACCCAATATACCTTGCCAAGGGTATAGAGACATGGCTGGCGTGATCACTAATTATGATGCCCTCATAGGGGACTTACAACCTACGGGGGCATGTAGATTTGGGACTATGAGGGTGACTGACCCTAGTCCAACTCGGTGTTAAGCCTACTCCCAACTGATTATGCATATGACACATTATGACTGAAATATTAAAATGCTGGATAACTCAATTACTGTCATGAAAACTCTGAGAATGTAACAATTGTAGCTGTTAATGTGACATTCGTAAATTGAAGCATGTATATCTGTTATCTGCCCTAGCTAGTGCAATTCATGAACTAAACGAATCTACACAACTAGGGTTCTGAATTTCATGCAAGGAGCTAAGCAATAGTGTTATACGAATATGAAAATATGATTAGGAATATTCTAACAACTAAATCACAATGATTTCTAACATTTAAGAAACCCTAGGTCTAAATAATATGAAGGGAATCAAGAATCTGACTGAATTCTAGGGACCTAGTGGAAGAAAGGAATCCACTAGTAAAATCCCACATACCTTGTGACGAATTCCACAGAGAAATCTATCGATTTTGGGGCTGGAACTGAGGAAAACTTGATGAGTTCTTGGAGAGGGTTTGGTCGACTGCGTTCTCTTCTTTTTCTCTAGTTTGATCAATTTCTTTTAGAATGAATTGGTTAGGGTAATTTCTAATTAAGTTTATAGGCCTAAACTGACCAAAACTACGTAGTTGAGGTGTCCAATGGATAGGGGAAAAGACCAAATGACCCTAACTTAAAAGCTATCGGGGACACCGATGGGGTTGACTGATGGACTGTTGATTGACCTATGGTCTGTCCTGGTCAGCCGTTGTTTGGCGTCTGGGACTGGAAGTTGAGGGTCTAACCCACGGCCCTAGACCACAGACCGTGGTCTGACCTACGGTCCGTAGGTCCTGGCGTAGGTTGACCTTTGGATTAATTGTTCTAGGTTTCTGGGGAGGGAGTTGCAGTTGATGACCATGGACCCCACTTACGGTCCGTGGGCCACCTTATGGTTCGTAGGTGGCATTCGTCGGTGGCACCTGCAACTTCTGAAAAGTCTGCTGGTTGGTGTTTCTAGGATACGGGGTGTTACATTATCTCCCACTTGGGAACATTAGTCCTCGAATAAAGACTAAACTAGCTGAATATGGAGGCAAAGAGCTGCAAACCTTACCACTAAGTTCTGGAAACTAAGATCTAACCGAACTAAGTTCCAAGAACATGCAAATATGTTGAAAATGCAAATATAACTGAAGGAACATGATACTAAGACTAAATTCATGCAAGAGTAAACTGAGAGACAAGAGAGGAACTATTACCTCAAGCTGGAGTGGAATCAGAAGGAAAGATATTAGGATACTTAGCCTTCATGGCTGCTTCTGCTTCCCAAGTAGTTCTCCTTCTACAGACTGACTCCTCCACAAAACCTTCACTGAATCGACTTCTTTATTTCTCAATCTTCGAACCTAAGGATAAAGAATTTCAACTGGCACCTCTTCATAAGTGACACTATCCTTCACATCCATATTTTCTAATGGTACTATAGATGTTGGATCACCCACAGACTTCTTTAACAAGGAAATGTGAAAGACTGGATGGACTGCTGTTAGTTCTGCTGTCAACTCTAACTCATAAGCCACTTTACCAACCCTTTTCAAGATTCTGTAAGGACCTACATATCTGGGACTGAGCTTCCCCTTCTTGCCAAATCTCATCACCTTTTTCATAGGTGACACTTTCAGGAAAACCCAATCATTAATTTTGAACTCCAAGTCCCTTCTTCTTACATCTGCATAGGACTTCTAGCAACTCTGGGTTGTCTTAAGTCTATCTCTAATGAGCTGAACTCTTTCCATAGCCTTATGAACCAAATTTGGCCCTATCAAGACTGCTTCACCTACTTCAAACCAACCAATTGGAGATCTACATCTACGCCCATACAATGCCTTATAAGGGTCCATCTGAATACTGGAATGATAACTGTTATTATAACGATATCTATAAGAGAAAGGTGATCATCTCAACTACCCTTAAAGTATATCACACAAGCTCTCAACATGTCCTCTATAATCTGAATGGTATGCTCTGCCTGACCATCCGTTTATGGATGAAATGTTGTGCTGAGATTAACTAGGGTACCAAGACATTTCTTAAACGGTTTCCAGAAATAAGAGGTAAACTGAGGACCTCTATCTGAGATGATAGAAAAAGGAACTGCATGCAACTTGACTATCTCATTAATGTAAAGCTTGGCGTAGTCCTCCGCCGAATCTGTAGTCTTAACTACCAAAAAGTGAGAGGACTTAGTAAGTCTGTCTACTATTACCCGAATGGAATCATGCTATCTGCGAGTACATGGTACACCTGTAATGAAGTCCATGTTGATCACTTCCCACTTTCATGTAGGAATGTTATTCTCTTGTGTCATACCTGATGGTTTTTGATGTTCTACCTTCATTTCTTGACAATTAAGGCACTTAACCACAAAATCTGCTATATCTCTTTTCATGCCATTCCACTAGAAGACTTCTTGCAGACATCTTAGTGGCACTTGGATGAATAGAATACCTGGAACTATGGGCTTCTGTAAGGATCTGCTGTCTCAATTCAACCACCTTAGGAACACATAAACGACCCTGGTAATGAAGCACACCATCTCCCCCTATGGATAAAACCTCAACTTTTAGCTGATGGACTACACCCTTTAATTGAAGCAATATAGGATCACTATCTTGTTTTTCCTTAACCTCTGCTACCAATGAAGGTTTTGACCCATTTTGAACTACTACTCCCTCATCTGACGAGTTTGTAAGACCAACTCCTAAGCGAGCAAACCGGTGAACATCTTTTGCTAATTCTTTCCTTTCTTCCTCAACATGCGCTACACTACCCATAGATAACCCACTAAGAGCATCAACTACTACATTGGCCTTAGATGGATGGTAAAGTACATTCATATCATAGTCCTTGAGGAATTCAAGCCATATCATCTGGCGAAGATTCAACTCTTTCTGGGTAAAAACATACTGAAGGCTCGTATGGTCTATGAACACATCTACATGAACACCGTACAAGTAATGTCTCAAAATCTTTAGGGCATTTACTACAACTACAAGCTCGAGGTCATGATTTGGATACTTCTTCTCATGTACCTTAAGCTGTCTAGAAGCATAAGATATAACCTTACCTCGCTGCATCAACACAAAACCTAGGCCGACTCTGGATGCATCACAATATATCAAATAACCGTCTGAACCCTCTGGTATAGTCAAAACATAAGTTTTAGTCAACCTAGTTTTCAGTTCTACAAAGCTCTTCTCACAATCATCTGACCACTGAAACTTACCCTTCTTCTGAGTCAACTTAGTCAATGGATAAGATATGGATGAAAATCCTTTCACAAACCTTTTGTAATAACCAGCCAAAACCAAGAAACTTCTGATATCTGTAAGAGAGGTGGGTCTGGGCCATTTCTTCACTGCCTCTATTTTCTAAGAATCCACTCGGATCCCTTCGCTAGACACTATATGACCAAGGAAAGCAACTGATTGTAACCAAAACTCGCATTTTCTAAACTTAGCGAATAACCTGCTATATTTGAGAGTTTGCAGGACAACCCTCAAATGAGTCGCATGTTCTTCCTCATTCCCTGAGTAAATGAGGATATCATCAATAAAAACGATAATGAACAAGTCCAAATACTGCTTAAACACCTTGTTCATCAAGTCCATAAAAGCTGGAGGAGCATTGGTTAATTTGAAAAACATACCTACAAATTCATAATGACCATATCGAGTTCTGAAGGCTATTTTCGGGATGTCACTATCTTTGACTCTGAGCTGATGATAACCGGATCTGAAGTCTATTTTCAAAAAAATGACTAGCACCATGAAGTTGGTCAAACAAGTCATCAATCCTAGGGATATGGTACTTATTTTTTATTGTGACTTTATTCAACTACCGATAGTCAATGCATATCCTGAGAGAACCATCTTTTTTTGGCACGAATAACATTGGAGCACCCTATGGTAAAATACTAGGTCTGATGAAGCCCTTATATAAAAGGTGTTTTGACTGCTCTTTCAATTCTTTAATGTCTGTTGATTTTGCAGGAGCTGGATCATGAGCGAGACAAAAGTGCTATTGGCGAGTCGCTGAACCCATTTGGCGAGCACAATTTGGTCCGCATTATGGACATAAAAAATGAGGCTTAGACTCTGGAATATTTGGCGGGTTACCTTCACCATTCGGTGGGTCGCCGATGTGCTTAGGCGACCCGACTTTCCTCACCCTTTTTCCTTCGACGTTGATAACGTTCCTCAAGGATCATTAAAGCGATATTCTGAGTCTATTCTACGAGTCACCGAACTGTTCGGTGACCTCCTGCATCTTCGCCGATCTTCCCTTGTTTGAGAGTGCAGCCTACTGGAACTAAGAGCAATCCGAAGAACATTAGGCGCATCGCCGAAGCATTCGGCGACTGGTTCACTCTCTCGCCAACTTGACACTTGGTGAAGATTCCTCGTTACCCATTTTTACTTGTTTACACACTAGAAAGTTATCATTTCCTGTTAATCTTTCTTTATTATTTTTATTTTGTTTTACTTGCAGTGATGCCCGCTCTTTACCAACATTGAGGACAATGCTGAATGCTTTTGGTGGGGGGTGGCAATTGGTTAGTGAACCCCCTCCTTTTTGTGCCACCTCTCTTGTTTGTGTTTGAATGTGGCTGTTCTCTTGCAAATTAGAGTATTGGTTTTGATCACTATCAATGACTTGAATAGTGCTCATAATGGAACAAAATTGAATGTATAGCTACAATGAGGCCAAATGAAGTTGCATAGAGAATATGAGAACTTTTTACATCTCTTTGTGACTAGCCAAGTGTCGAATTGAGTCTCTTGTGACGAGCATTGCATACTATCAAAAGTATGGAGTCTTGTTTGACATTGGTGGCAATGCCTTGCGTGATGAGCTTACCGTGAACCATATATGATGACACATAGAATTTACCCCATTGGTCTGGTTGACTAAGTGATGCAATCTCTTGATATGATCTTAGGCAAATTTGAAGAGTGTGCAACAATTTGATATTATACCTCTTTTGTGGCCTATCTTGTGAGTGTGTGAACCCCATTTGAACACCCTTTGAGCCTTAGCCTTTTCTTGGAAGAAACTTGAAGAAATTGTGGCCTTTCTTGACCCATTACCCATAATCTTCATGATTTGTGGTTTGTTTGAATAACCAACTTAGGCCAAAAGCCTAAGTTGGAGTTGTGGTGAAAAGAGAAGGTACATTAAGAAGTACAAGAAAGTCCCCTTTGAACCATGGTTTTGAGAAAAATGGAACCCCTCCATATATAAAAAATAAAAAGGAGAAGAAGAAGAAAATAATGAAAAATAAAATGAATGAAAAAGTTTTGGAATAAAGTTGTGAAAGTGCAAAGAAAATGGGGTGGCCAAGCAATCCATGGAAGATGAATAATGGGGTGACTTTTGAGCACGAATAAGAATGATGAAGAAAAGGAAAGAAAGTGTTTTTCACACCACATGTCATGAGGATTACAACCATTGAGCCTAGATAACCATACCTTTGCACTCAGACCTGTTACAAGCCTTGGAAAGATCTTTTTTATTTTGAGTGAGGTGAAGCAAGTGTTGATTGGAAAATACAGGCAAACTTATGGATGAAATGATGCATTGTGTTCATCTTTGTGAGTGTGAGCGTTGCATTTGATTTCAGAGCTTTAAATTGTTAACCATTGTGTGTGAATATGGAATCATTCTGTGTGAGGGCAGTTGAGTACCTTTGTTGAGCTTGAACTTGCATTTGAAGCAAGTATTGTGAACTTGAGAATCTTTGATAGTGGTGAGTCACAACTTGAATCTTTGAGTGTACAATTGATCCTTGAAAGAGTATGTTGAGTCGTTTTGTGTGCATTCATGATTGAGTCTTGTGTAGCACTGTTTGACACATCCCTTTTGAACTGCTAAACTTGAGCTTTACTTGAGGACAAGCAATATTTTAAGTTGGGGGTGTTGATGAGTCCACACTTTGGACTCATTTAGGGCTTTATTTTAATAGATTTAGTGTCCTCAAATGCATTTTTTGTGCTAATGAATGATGTAAAATCCCTGATTCTCAGCTATTTGGATTTATGAACGATGCATTGACACTAATGTGCAGAAAGGAACAAAGCAAGCTAAAGGAAGAAGGCGTGAATACCTGATGATCGCTGATGTCATTCGACGAATCGCCAAATTTCCACAATACCGCCTAAAGTTACAGAATATTGGATCTAAAATGGGGATAATTTCAGCGAGTAGCAGTTCCATTTGGCATGTCGCTAATCTTTTCGGTGAAGGACAACCAGGTTTCTAAAAGTGCTGAAGAAGATTCAAACAAGTACTGATGGGCGAGATAGAAGGAAAAAGGGCGTATTTGATGGAAAAACTAATCCCAGTGGGTTCAACACTGAACTTGTTGCAGTAAACATGCAACTCGACTTCAAAACACAACACTAACTAAGACCCACTTCAAATTAACGCCATTATTTGCAATTCAATGACACCCACTTAGTAAAACTCTACAATTGGCTTTATAGTCAAAACCCCAAGAAGAGGGTTTTAGCCACTCATAGAAAAAATAAGAAAATCAACGTCTACCATATTTTCTACAGCTGGGTAATTGAAATTCGAAAGTAATAAATTACCAAAATCTTCTCTATTACAAAATCTCAACCAAGAATCTTACTAAAGACCCTTGAAAACCACAATGGTGATGTTTTTTCTCTCAATTTTCTATCTCTTCCGTTTTTTGAATCACTTTCTCTCTTTAACCAAAACTAATTTAAACAAGTTTGGTGTGTCACTATTTAAGACCACTTGGCGAGGTAATTCGGGCTTTACCGACAGATCGGCGACTGGCCGATTGTTCTTCACCTCGCCTTCATTTTCCACCTCTTCTTGGTCTTGCTACTGTAACTTTAGACGATCTACTTGCTAAAATGAAGAGATATGAAAAATCTTCAAATTTGACGGAAAAACTAATCCCTGTGGGATTCGACCCCAATCACTTAGTTGGGTTATATTACTACTTAACGATCGTTGGCACTTAATATAACCCAACTAAGTGAGTTGGGGTCGAGTCCCAAGGGAGTTGTACATATTTGAGAATCAATAGGGAAGCATGAATATGCTCAAGTCAATTATAGTTAAAAACATTTACGAGTAAAAGCATGGTTCAAGTTAGGGGCGACACAAGTGTCAAATATCAGGGGGATTTAGTTTCAACTATCAACTACAACAACAAATAACATGAAAATAGCAAGTATAGAGACGGGTTCTTGGGATGTGATTGGATTATGGGCTAAGGTAGACAATTGGGTGATTTCAATTAATAGTGAATAGCTATAAAATAGTGAATAAGCTAGACTTTAATGGGGATAAATTTTCTCTCGAACAATTTACCCCATATCAAATTGGTTTCTCTCGAACACCAATAAGAAACAGTTAAGAGCAACCTACACTTTAGTCCATTCACTCTCTCGAGCTGAATGTGTGGAAAAAGGTTTAGGGTTCACTCTCTCGAGCTGAACCCATGACAACCCAATACCCACAGACCATCAAATCAGTAATCTTGGTTTTAAAACCTCTCTCTCGAGCTAGCCAAGAACACGATGGTAGAGTTGCATTTGCAACTACAACCCTTTATAGTAAGCCACTATAACTGAATGAAATCACTTTTAAACAACATTTACACTATCAATTAACAATACCCAATAACTAAATCAACCAATAATCACATAATCACACCCCAAGAATTGGCATTTTAGCTAGATATTATAAAAAGGTAAAAGTCGTTACCAAATTGTGTTTTCATCATCTAGGTAAGATTGATATTATCATTACAAAATCTAAGATGAAAAATCTTCAACACCCACTTCTAATTTCTCAGAAATGGAAATCTTCAAATCTTTAAAGCTAAGGAAATATTGTTTCTAAACTCAGTTCTAATCTCGAAAAATTGAAAACTGAATAATAGTGAAAACTATTGAATACTAGATTGATAGATACTAAACTAAGAATTTAAAAATGTGTTTATAGTCACCAAAAATGTGCTGTGAAGGACCATTCGGTGCAATTGATCGGGATCACCGATCAACTCGGCGATGTGCCCTTTGGTTAATTCCATCGCCTTTTTTCTTTGGCCTTTAGCAACTTCAAGCTCTGTAACTTTGGGCGATATAGTACTGCATCGCAGAACCGTTCGGTGACTCACCCACTGCTCCTTTCTATCGCTGACTTGATTTTCTCCTTCAAGGCTTGGCACACTGGAACATTAGGTTAGACCAAAGCTATTCGGCGACTCGTCTAATGGTTTAGGCGCTACTCAGACCTTCTTTTCTTCATTGTTTGAGCTGCCTTGTCCTTTTTGCTCATTAGTGTCCATGTTTTGTTCCTCAATCCAAATACCTGAAAATCAAGGATTTACATCAGTTATTGGCACAAAATATGCAATTGATGACACTAAATCTTTGAAAATGAAGCTCTAAATGAGTCCAAATCGTGGACTCATCAACACCCCCAACTTAAACTTTTGGTTGTCCTCAAGTAGAATTCAAGTTCAGCAGTTCAAAAAGGATGTCTCAAATAGTGCTACACAAGACTCAATCATGAATGCACAGAAGAAGACTCAACGTACCAATGTCAAACAAGACTCCACACTTTCGCTAGTGTGCAATTCTCATCACAAGAGACTCAATTCGATACTTAGCTAGTCACAACGAGATGCAAAGTGTTCACATATTGTCTATGCAGTTTATTTGGCCTAATCGTAGCTGCATATTTATATTTGTTCAATAATGAGCACTATTCAAGTCATCGATATTGATCAAGACCGATACTCAAATTTGCAAGAGAACAACCACATTCAAAAACAAACAAGAGGTGGCACAATTTTTTTCATAAGGGTCCAAAAATCATTTACAACTAAAAACAAGGAGCCATAAGTTCAATCATCCACAAAAATAGTGTAACACACAATTATAGCTCAAACCCAAATATATACATAAAACAAGAGTGTCACAATAGGTGGGCCTCACCCCACCACAAATAAAATCATTTGTCGTCAAATGCAAACAAAAATATCCACAAGTCAAAATAAAGTAAGACAGGGAGGGAGGTAAAGAGGGATCTTGTATAACCAGTCGCTCCATCTGTCTGGGCATCAGTGCCTAGTGTATCACTCTGAACTTGGGAATCAGTGTCCGGAGTCACCTCAGAAGGAACAGTAACTGCACTAGGATCAGCCAAGGGTGTATCCGCCAAAGAAGCTTGCACAACTGCATCTACCATGGGCTCCTCGGTCTCAGTAAGGCCTTCATACGAAGCTTCCTCAGCCACCTCAAGCATATCATCATCCGTCTCCACCTTAGACTCGGGATCCACTCTAATCTCATCTCCACTGGTAGCCGAAGGTATATCTGGTACATCTGGGATCTCCACCATCCCGATAATCATGGACATGTCGGTGGACTTCTACTGATCCACATCGCTCCTAAACATAGCAATAGAGGCCTTTAAAACTTTTACCTCCTCGGTGGCCCCTTGGCCACGCTCACACACCGCTATCCTAGCTGCAAGGGAGTCAATGGTTGCGCTCAATGGTGTCACAACATCAGCCAGGGCAGTTGGAATTATACCTAGAATGGAGGCCTCGAGTTTGGCAACTCGACAATTGGCAGAAAGGGTAAGTAGCCCCATATGGAGTAATGCAGCCTGAGTAAATGGGGTTCGGGTGAAAGCAACATTAGGTCTAGGAGGCAGTTCAGCAACAGAAGAACTAGGGATGTCAGAAGGTACAACATAAGAAGTACCTGAAGGCCTAGGGGCCGGAGTAGGAAAAACTACCTCTACATGTGGTGAGTTTGTGTCCACAACCGGGGAAACATCCATCGGGGTTGCCTTCTTCTTCTTCTCTGCCTCATCTTTCAAATATTCTTCCTCAATCCTCCGGATATCAGTGAGGATGTGGGAATCCCTTCCCCATCCTTCATTGCATTTCTCGGAACTCAAGCCCATTTGCATAGCTCAATGATCAACACCGGGAAGAGAAGTGAGGTCTGGTGCTGCTTGGCCCTCATGACCATCTCCTGTGCTATAATCATACCCAGATTGAGCCTCTTCCCATCAATGATGCAGCCTAGATAGGCTGCCTTGGCAAGGATGAGAATAGCCTCGTTTTGGGAGGTCATGATCGTGCTGCTTATGAAGCCAAACCAATACCTCACTGCTACATTCAAGTCTTTCTTTTCAATTGGAGCCCCTGCCTCCAACTACTTCAAAGTGCCATCAGTTATCAATGAAGATAACCACTTCTTCATGTTGTCCAGCGTCTGATCATATTCAGGCATTCATTTTTAAGTCTCGTAGTGCACTCTAGGACAACATTAATTTCAGGAAAATTGCACTGCAGCCTCTTCCCCCGGACAACTACATAGTAACCGGTTTAAATGATGCTTCCTCCTTCTTCCTTTGTGGTATTAAGGCACTGTACGCACTGTAGAACTCCCAAACCTAGCTTGGAATATACGGGCCACGGGGAATTGTGAAGAGCTGGAACTTATGAGACTTCAGACAACTCATTAAATCGGGTACCTATCAATGACCTCATTCGTGGACATATGTTTCTTCTCAATGATTGTCCTCAGCTCCTCAGTCTTTAATCTGTTCATATACTTGGGGGGATGACCTTGAACTGGTGGTGCAAACACCATTGCCTGTACTGCAACTAGAGGAGAAGAAGTGGTGGGCTGAGGAGTCTTGATCCTAGACGGATCATTCATTCATTTTGACCGCAGCTCTGCCCTCTGTGCTGCTACCAGCTCATCCTCATCAAAAGCTACAATCTGAGGCTCCTGGTGCTCACCCTCACTGTCAGAAGTGGTGAGGTGAGTAACATAAATGTTATCACTGTTGGAGCTGGCCTTCGGTGATGCAGGTGCCTTGCCTTTTCCTTTTCCTTTCCCAGAAGTTTGGTAGCCTTGCCCCTGGATGCAGTTGCATCCTCATTAAGTGTAATCCCCTTATCTTTTTTTCGGGGTGGCACGTTCCTACCTGCAACCTTTGGTTTAGCCATGTCTGCAAAACATCTAGAAGAAGTTAGAAATATTTCAATCAAAAGAACAGAAAAAGAATTGCAGACAAACTCGCCGAACTGATCGGCGAGTCGCTGAATCACTTTGGTGAGTTATATTGGGCTCGCCGAAAGGATTGGCTCAAAATTCTCAGAACGATTTTACATGTCGATGATGGGAAGGCCTTTCGGCGAGCAAGGATTAGCCTTCCGAAAGTTACAGTGCAATTTAAGGCTCAGGGGTGCAGACAAAGGGCGATAAATAAGACTTTCGGCGAGTCGCCGAGTGCCTTTGGCAACCTCAAACTTCTCGCCGAAAGTTACAGAATCAAACAACAATTATAGCATGAAATTAAAGGTGACATGGGGAATTTCAGCGAACCGCTGAGTGATTCGGCGAGCTTGGCCCAGCCTCCAAATGACCCAACGTGCCTACTTTAAACCCAACTTCTCGAATTCAACCCCGCAATCCCGAAAACAAAATCAAACAATGCACTAGTCAAATTAAAGCAAGACCCATTACACCCATTACCCCGGGATACTCAGACTTCTCACGGTTTTGCCAAATTTGGTCATTTGATGACTTTTGCCCTTAAGAGTGACATCACCCGCTCTATCATTAGGTAAATTACTTCATTTGGCACAACTACGGGTTACTTAGACTTCACCCTACTAGACCCAACAACATGCAAGCACAACCTCACAAGATTTAACAAATTTTTAAGGCACAAAATTATAGGAATTCAACTTTATAAACATTACGGGCAAGAATATCAAATTAAAATAGACATTCAAACAAATTAACACTATCAAAGAGGCCCAGCACACATCGCTAAGATAAGATCATTGCAAATGACTACAAAATTTTGAAAATAAACTCGGGGTTCGGAAAACCAAGCTTAAATGCCGAATAATCAAGATTGAAAAGCTAGGCAACAAAGTAATCCACTCCGAACACAATTCCAACAACTAAAACAAGGTAGGAATTCAAAATGTATAAAAAGTAAAGTGTGGGTGTGAGTTTCTGAAGTTGGAAAGTGAAAAAGTTGGAAGTTTAAACCTTTGGCCTTTTAAAAACTGTCTAATTCTCGCCCATTCAACGACATTAGTCGTGCTCGCCGACCCACTCGGTGACACACCGGGTGGTCACTTACCTCGCCGAGTTTTATAGGATCTTCAGTTGATGTGGGGGTTCAAACGACGGATAAGACCGCGATCGCCGACCTGTTCAGTGACTCGCCAATAATTTCCTGGGGTTGCTGAGTTTTACAGACTCCAATTTAAAGGTGTCTTGAGTTCAACAACGGTCTAGGTCGGGGGCGCCGACCTCTTCGGTGATTCACCGGTTGGACCTTTAGCTTGCCTTACTGCACTTTTCAAACACTTTCCACACTTTGACCTGCACAATCAACACACCATTATTTCAAACTTAAAAAGAAAGAAAATAAAACTTGGGTTGCCTCCCAAGCAGTGCCTTAGTTAACGTCGTGGCACGACGCAAGTCCACACTTAAACCTCATTCTTGGGGTTGGTCATAATATCACTAGGCAAACCTCCTTGTTGTCTCGGGTTCAAATGAGATGAGATATGACCTATTTGGGTCTCGAACTGCTTGATCGATACTGAATAGGAGGTAACGGTCTGGCTAAGGGTCGACACATCTTCTTTCATTTCCTTTAAAATCTTGTCCGACCCCTCAACTCGGTTGAGGATACGAGAAAGCATATCCTCAGACCAGCCACCTTCCAAATCCTTTGGCTTTTGGTGCACATAGGGAGGCACATACCTATCCTTTTCCACATCCTTCCAATTGGGATTTTGGTCCCTCAATTCTCCATCATGATCCTTCCAACCTTCATCCCTATTCCAACCTTGGTTACCACCATGCGTCGGGTACTTTGAACGTTAATCACCACCTTGGTTGGCTAGGAAATTCATCTCTTCATTATACAAAGCCTCAAACTTAGAATCATCCGGATTAGCACACCCGACACCCACGACATTGACACTTCAAGCACCAGCTCCCATGATATTTTTAGATAAAATGTCAAGTTGTGTCATGATCTTGGCCATGTTCTGGTCCCTCTCTTGGTCTTTCTCCATATGCTCTTTGGTTAGTTTAAACGTGAGAGGGGAGACCTGGTCTTCACGGGTATACCACACCCTGTTTATGTTAGTCATGCCATCCAAGAGCTGAGCCGCTATTACATAAGGTTGCTGCATCAAACCTGTTGGTCAGCAACACCCTTATTTACCGAGTTAAGACTCCAGTAAAAATACTGCAACAACACGCTATTAGGCAAGCTATGTATTGGGCACTGAAGCACCAATTTCTTGAATCGCGACTAAGTTTCATGAATTGGCTCGCCTTCTAGACGCTTGAAGCTCTGAGTGCTGTCCCAAAAAGTCATCATTTTCGAAGGAGGGAAAAATTGCACTTGAAATGTGGTGACCAACTCCTCCCAAGAACTGATTGATTCACGTGACAATTCAACCAACCACTTACATGCCTCCCACATCAAAGAGAACAAGAACAACCTTAATCGAACCGACTCTTGAGAGATTTTCTAGAAGGAGAACAGTCCGCAAACATCCACGAAGTTTCTAATATGCTCACGGGGATACTTATGAGCCAAACCACTGAAAAGCCCTTTAAATTGCAAGAGTTGCAACATAGTACTCGTGATGTAGAACACCTCATTCCCTTTGGCTGAAGGCAAGCGAATGGCACCAATACCAACCATAATATGGGGATCATAAGCATTAGGCTCATTGACATAGTTGAGATTTCTGATGTCATGTTGATGGCCTACTTGGTTGCCATTGCTGCCGTTCACACTCATACTTCCTGTTTCAACCCACAAACAAGCAAAACAAAAGTAAAATTAAGTAACTATCAGTATAACTAACAAGAACAAAATTCAACTTAACTAAGAATTCTCAAGTAACACCACTCCCCGATAGTGACCCCATTTTGATTAACGTATCAGAACAATTCATCCAATACTAAGCGTCAACGATCGTTAAGTAGTAATATAACCCAATAAAGTGAGTTGGGGTGGAGTCTCAAGGGAGTGGTACGTATTTGAGAATCAATAGGAAAGCATGCATATGCTCAAGTTAATTGTAGCTAAAACCATTTACGAGTAAAACCATAGTTCTTGTTAGGGGCGACACAAGTGTCAAATATCAGGGGGATTTAATTTTTAACTATCAGATACAACAACAAATAATACGAAAATAGCAAGTTTAGAGACGGGTTCTTGGGATGTGATTGGATTATGGGCTAAGGTAGACAATTGGGTGATTGCAATTAATAGTGAATAACTATAAAATAGTGAATAAGCTAGACTTTAATGGGGATAAATTTTCTCTCGAACAATTTACCCCAAATCAAATTGGTTTCTCTCGAACACCAATAAGAAGCAATTAAGAACAACCTACACTTTAGTCCATTCACTCTCTCGAGCTGAATGTGTGGAAAAAGGTTTAGGGTTCACTCTCTCGAGCTGAACCCATGACAACCCAATACCCACAGACCATCAAATCAGTAATCTTGGTTTTAAAACCTCTCTCTCGAGCTAGACAAAAACACGAAGGTAGAGTTGCATTTGCAACTACAACCCTTTAGATTAAGCCACTATAACTGAATGAAATCACTTTTAAACAACATTTACACTATCAATTAGCAATACCCAGCAGCTAAATCAACCGATAATCACATAATCACACCCCAAATTGACATTTTAGCTAGATATCATAAAAAGGTAAAAATCGTTACCAAATTGTGTTTCCATCAACTGGGTAAGATTGATATTATCTTTATATAGGTGTTAGATGAAGAATCATTAACACCCACTTCCACTTTCTCTGAAATAGAAATCTTCAAAGCTAAGGAAATATTGTCTATAAATTCATTTCTAAGCTCGAAAACTTGAAAACTGAATAATAATGAAACCTATTGAATACTAGATTGATAGATACTAAACTAAGAATTTAAAAATGTATTTATAGTTGCCAAAAATGTGCTGCAAAGGGCCATTCAGTGTAATAAGTCGGGATCACCGATCCACTCGACAATCCGCCCTTTGGTCAGTTTCATTGCCTTTTTGCTTTGGCCTTCAGCAACTTCAAGCTCTGTAATTTTGGGCGATATAGCATTGCATCGCGGAACCATTCGGCGACTCACCGACTACTCCGTTCTATCGTCAACTTGATTTTTTCCTTCAAGGCTTGGCCCACTGGAACAATAGGCGAAACCATAGCCATTCGGTGACTCGCCCAATGGTTTAGGCGATCCTCAGGTTTTCTTTTCTTCATTCTTTCAGTTGCGCTGTTCCTTTTTTCTCAATAGTGTTCATGCTTTGTTCCTCAATCAAAATACCTGAAAATCAAGGTTTACATCAGTCATTGGCACAAATTATGCAATTGAGGACACTAAATCTATTAAAATGAAGCCCTAAATGAGTCCAAATCGTGGACTCATCAATGTATCAGGACACTTCATCCAATACCAAGTTCTAACGATCGTTAAGTAGTAATATAACCCAACTAAGTGAGTTGGGGTCGAATCCCACAGAGAGTAGTTTTTCCTACAAATTCGAAGATGAAGATATGACAACAATCTCTTCCTTTAAGCAAGTATTTTATCTTTTGGGTTTTAGTTTCAAATAGCTAGATCCTATTATTACTCCAATTTCACACTTCAACACGAAATGATCAAATAGTAAAATAAAACTTGGGGCAATGACAAACCAATTGTTGAATTTTAACTTAGTAGGTGAATATCAATGCTCACAATAGGATAATTTGTCGTAGGTAGGTCGGAAAATATGTAAAGTAACTTTCTCTCGAAAAATTACCTTTTCTATGTCGAATTCTCACGAACTTCGACACTAATCGGAAGATGCCCAACCCTTGGTTCTCATCAATCCACTCTCTCGAGCTGGATACAAAGGATAGATCCTATGTTTCACTCTCTCGAGCTGAAATCATGGTGACCCACTACTAAGGATGCTAAGATTTCTACTTTGGATCTGCACCTCTCTCTCGAGCAAGCGCACAACTCCGAACTTGTTACACTAAACATACAACTCGACTTCAAATTAAAGCAGCACCAACTCAGACCCACTTCTAATTAACGCCATTATTTGCAATTCAATGACACACACTTAGTAAAACTGAACAATAGGCTTCATTGTCAACACCCCCAACTTAAAATTTTGCTTGTCCTTAAGTACAAGTCAAGTTCAGCAATTCAAAAGGGATGTCTCAAATAGTGCTACACAAGACTCAATCATGAATGCACACATAAAGACTCAACTTCCTTATGTAAAGATCAATTTATGCACTCAAAGATTCAAGTTGTGACTTACCAATATCAAAGAATCTCAAGCTCACAATACTTTGTTCAAATGCAAGTTCAAGTTCAACAAAGGTACTCAAATCCCCTCACATAAATAATGATTTCATACTCACATACAATAGTTCACAATTTTAAAACTCTGGAATCAAATGCAACGCTCACACTCACAAAGGTGAATACAATGCATGACTCCACCTATATAGGTTTGCCCGTATTTTCCAATCAACTCTTGTTTCAGCTCACTCAAGATCAAAAAGGTCTTTTCAAGGCTTGCAACAAGGCTGAGTGCAAAGGTATGGTCATTTAGGCTCAATGTATGTTATCCTCATGACATGTAGTGTGAACAACACTTTCTTTCCTTTTCTTCTTCATTCTCATTGGTGCTCAAAATTCACCCCATTATTCTTCTTCCATGGATTTCTTGGACGCCCCATTTTCCTTGCACTTTGACAACTTTATTCCACAACTTTTTCATTCTTTTTTCTTTTTCTTTCTTTTCTTCTTTTACTCTTTTTTTTTTATATATATAAGGAGGGTTCCATTTTTCTCAAAACCATGGGTCAAAGGGGACTTTCTTGCATTTCTTGATTTACCTTCTCTTTTCCCCACACCCCCAACTTAAGCTTTTGGCCTACGTTGGCCATTCAAACAAACCACAAATCATGAGGATTATGGGTAATGGGATAAGAAAGGTCACAATTTCATCAAGTTTGTTCTAAGAAAAGGGTAAGACTCAAAGGGTGTTTAAATGGGGTTCACACACTCACAAGGTAGAGCAAAAAAGAGGTATAATGTCAAATTGTTTCACATTCTTCAAAGTTGCCAAAGATCATATCAAGAGATTACATCACTTAGTCAACCGGACCAGCGGGGCAAATTCTAGGTGTCATCATACATGGTTCACGGTAAGTTCATCACACAAGGCATTGACACCAATGTCAAACAAGACTCCACACTTTTGCTAGTGTGCAATGCTCATCACAAGAGACTCAATTTGATACTTGGCTAGTCACAACGAGAAGCAAAAAGTTCACATATTTTCTATGCAACTTCATTTGGCCTCATCGTAGCAGCACATTCATTTTTGTTCGATTATGAGCACTATTCAAGCCATCAGTACTGATCAAAATCGATACTCAAATTTTCAAGAGAACAGCCACATTCAAACACAAACAACAGAGGTGACACAAAAAGGAGGGGGTTCACTAACCAATTGCCACCCTCCACCAAAAGTAGTCAACATTGTCCTCAATGTGGGTAGAGAGCGGGAATCACCGCAAGTAAAACAAAATAAGAATAATAAATAAAGATTAACAAGAAATGATAACATTTTATTGTGTAAACAAGTAGAATAGGGTAACAAGGAATCTTCAATAAGCGTTCAGTTGGCGAGAGAGTGAACCAATCGCCGAATGCTTTGGCGATGAGCCCAATGTTCTTCAGATCGCTCTTAGTTCCAGTGGTCTGCACTATCAGAGAAGGGAAGATCGGTGAAGATGCAGGAAATCGCCAAACAGTTCGGCGACTCACAGAATGGACTCAAAATATTGTCGGATGATCCTTGAGGAATGTGATCAACGTCGAAGGAAAAAGGGTGAGGAAAGTTGGGTCGCCTAAGCACATCAACGACCCACCGAATGGTGAAGGTATCCCACCAAATATTCCAGAGTCTCAGCCTCTTTTTTGAGGTCCATAAGCCGGACCAAATTGGGCTTGCCGAACGGGTTCGGCAACTCGCCAATAACACTTTTGTCTCGCTCATGATCCAACTTCTCCAAAATTAACACACATTATGTAAGAAAAAAAAAAGGAGATACTATAAAGATTGGGCTGAGTAAAATGATTATTGGAAAAGGGAAAATGATCATGATGAGAACCATACTTACTCGAGTCAGAGCCCAAAATCAAAAAAGGGAGTGTAAGTAGTCCCCTGGTGAATGACTTGTTGTCACGCATCCTTGATAAAAATGAAGGTTCAGATGATTAGTTGAAAGGGATGAATGATGACTTTTCATTATTGAACAGTAAAGTGAACTCTCATGCCGATGCCATCAAGATACTTGAAGGACAATTGAGTTTATTATTAGCTCAATTGAAACCAAAGATGACGATAGAAGATGATGATAGAGGGCTGGTTGTGGTTACTCGTAGCGGAAAGGTGGCAATAGGTAATGTGATGGGAAATGAAGATGCTTAAAAGCATGAAGAAGATAAAGGCATGAAGGAATAAGAGTTACTTAGCCATCAAAGCATTGCCAAAGAACCACAAAAGGAGGTGGAACAACACGTTCAAATTCCAAAAGTCATGCAACCTTTACCCAAAATACCTTCCCCATTTCCCCAACGGTTAAACAACTAGAATAAAGATGAGAAGTTCAAGAAGTTCTTGTTGGTGTTTAAGACATTATCAATTAATCTCCCCCCTATGGAGGCATTGTTAGAAATGCTGAGATATGTCAAGTTCATGAAATAGTAAGTCACAAAGAAAAGGATCTTGGATTTTGAGACAATTGAAGTTTCCCATAGTTGCAGTGCAATTATGACTAAGGAACTGATAAAAATGAGAGAACATCCCGAGGCATTAACCATTCCTTGCACCAATGGCATGCTCCAATTCGCTAAAGCTTTATGCGATTTAGGGGCAAGTATCAACTTGATGCTTTATGCGATATACAAACAACTGTGGTTGGGTGAACCAAAATCAACTACAATGAGACTCTTAATGGCTGACCGCTCAATCAAACATCCCGTGGGGATACTTTATGACATCTTGGTGAAGGTTGATCGGTTCATTTTCCCCGGCAGAGGCTCCATTTTGATTAACGTATCAGGATACTTCATCCAATACTTAGTGCCAACGATCGTTAGGTTGTAATATAACCCAACTAAGTGAGTTGGGGTCGAATCCCACAGTGAGTAGTTTTCCTTCAATTTCGAAGATGAAGATATGACATCTATATTTTCCTTTTAGAAAGTATTTTACCTTTTTGATTTTAGTTTCAAATATCTGGATCCTATTATCACTCCAATTTCACACTTCAACACGAAATGATCAAATAGTAAAATAAAACTTGGGGTAATGACCTACCAATTGTAGAATTTTAACTTAGTGGGTGAATATCAATGCTCACAATAGGATAATTTGTCGTGGGCAGGTCGGACCATATGTAAAGTAACTTTCTCTTGAATAATTACCTTTTCTATGTCGAATTCTCTAGAACTTCGACACTAATTGGAAGATGCCTAGACCTTGGTCTTCATTTCAAATCCACTCTCTCGAGCTGAATACAAAGGTTAGATCCCATGTTTCACTCTCTCAAGCTGAAATCATGGTGACCCACTACTAAGGATGCTAATATTTCTACTTTGGCTCTACACCTCTCTCTCTCACAAGCGCACAACACCGAACTTGTTACACTTAACACGCAATTCGATTTCAAAACACAGCAGCAACTCAGACCCACTTCAAATTAATGCCATTATTTGCAATTCAACGACACCCACTTAGTAAAACTCAACAATTGGCTTCATAGTCAAAACGTCTAGAAGAGGATTTTAGCCACTCATAGCAAAAATAAGAAAATCAACTTCTACCATATTTTTTACAGCTGGGTAATAGAAATTCGAAAGTTAGAAATCACCAAAATCTTCTCTATTACAAAATCTTAACCAAGAATCTAGCTAAAGACCCTTGAAAACCACAATGGTGATGTTTTTACTCTCAATTATCTACCTCTTCCATTTTCTGAATGACTTTCTCTCTCTAGGACAAACAAATTTAAACAAGTTTGGTGTGTCACTATTTAAGACCACTCGGCGAGGTAAGTCGGGCTTTGCCGATAAATCGGTGACTCGCCGATTGTTCTTCATCTCGCCTTGATTTTTCACTTCTTCTTGGTCTGGCTACTGTAACTTTAGGCGATCCAGATCAGGATCGCCAAATATCTCCGCGATTCTCCCTTTTTCCTTCTATCTCGCCCATTAGCACTTGTTTAAATCTTCTTCAGCAATTTTGGCGAACTGGTTGTCCTTCGCCGAATAGATCGGTGACACGCCGAATGGAACTGCTGCTCACTAAAATTACCCCCATTTTAGCTCCAGCATTCTGTAACTTTAGGTGGTATCGTGGCAATTTGGCAATTCGCCGAATAACATATATCGACGATCATCAGGTCTTCACTTCTTCATTCCTTTAGCTTACTTTGTTCCTTTATGCACATTAGTGTCCAAGCATCGTTCATAAATCCAAATACTTGAGAATCAGGGATTTTACATCATTCATTAGCACAAAACATGCATTTGAGGACACTAAATCTATTAAAATGAATCCCTAAATGAGTCCCAATCGTGGACTCATCAACACCCCCAACATAAAAAATTGCTTGTCCTCAAGTAAAACTCAAGTTCAGCAGTTCAAAAGAAATGTCTTAAATAGTGCTACAGAAGACTCAATCATGAATGCACACAAAAAGACTTAACTTCCTCATGCGAAGATCAATTGTGCACTCAAAGATTCAATTTGGGACTTACCAATATCAAAGAATCTCAAGCTCACAATACTTGCTCCAAATGCAAATTCAAGTTCAACAAAGGTACTCAAATGCACTCACACAAAGAATGATTACATATTCACACACAATGGTTCACAATTTTAAAGCTCTGGAATCAAATGCAACGCTCACACTCACAAAGATGAACACAATGCATGACTCCACCTATAAGTTTACCCGTATTTTCCAATCAACCCTTGTTACAGCTCACTCAAAATTAAAAAGGTTATTTCAAGGCTTGTAACGCGGCAGAGTTCAAATGTATGATCATTTAAGCTCAATAGTTGTAATTCTCATGACATGTGGTGTGAACAACACTTTCTTTCCTTTTCTTCATCATTCTAATTCTTGTTCAAAAGTCACCCCATTATTCATCTTCCATGGATTTCTTGGATACCCCATTTTCTTTGCACTTTCACAACTTTATTGCACAACTTTTTCATTCTTTTCTTCTTTTACTCTTTTTTATATATATAAGGAGGGGTTCTATTTTTCTCAAAATAATGGGTCAAAGGGGACTTTCTTGCACTTCATGATTTACCTTCTCTTTTCACCATACCCCCCCAACTTAGGCTTTTCACCTAAGTTGTATATTCAAATAAACCACAAATCATAAGGATTATGGGTAATGGGTCAAGAAAGGTCACAATTTCATCAAGTTTCTTCCACGAAAAGGCTAAGGCTCAAAGGGTGTTTAAACGGGGTTCACACACTCACAAGGTAGGCCAAAAAAGAGGTATAATATCAAATTATTTCACACTCTTCAAAGTTGCCTAAGATCATATTAAGAGATTGCATCACTTAGTCAACCGGACCAATGGGGAAAATTCTAGGTGTCATCATACATGGTTCACGGTAAGCTCATCACACAAGGCATTAACACCAATGTCAAAAAAGACTCCACACTTTTACTATTGTGCAATGCTCATCACAAGAGACTCAATTCGATACTTGGCTAGTCAAAACGAGATGCAAAAAGTTCACATATTATCTATACAACTTCATTTGGCCTCATCGTAGCTGCACATTCATTTTTGTTCGATTATGAGCACTTTTCAAGTCATCGATGTTGATCAAAACTGATACTCAAATTTGCAAGAGAAAAACCACATTTAAACATAAATAAGAGAGGTGGCACAAAGAGGAGGGGGTTCACTAACCAATTGCCAGCCCGTAGCAAAAGCATTCAACATTGTCCTCAATGTGGGTAGAGAGCGGGCATCACCGCAAGTAAAACAAAATAGGAATAATAAAGAAAGATTAACAAGAAATGATAACATTCTAGTGTTTAAGCTAATAGAATATGGTAATGAGGAATCTTCACTAAGCGTCCAGTTGTGGAGAGGGTGAACCAGTCGCAGAATGTTTCGGCGATGCATCCAATGTTCTTCAGATCGCTGTTAGTTCCAGTGGGCTGCACTCTCAGAGAAGGGAAGAGCCGCGAATATGCAGGAGGTCGCCGAACAATTTGGTGACTCGCAGAATGGACTCATAATATCGCCAGATGATCCTTGGGGAATGTTATCAAAGTTAAAGAAAAAGGGCGAGGAAAGTCGGGTCGCTTAAGCACATTGGCGACCCGCTGAATGGTGAAGGTATCCCGCCAAATATTTCAGAGTGTCAGCCCTATTTTTGAGGTCCTTAAGGAGGACCAAATTGTTCTCACCCAACGAGTTTGGTGATTCATGAATAGCACTTTTGTCTCGTTCTTGATCCAACTCCTACAAAATCAACACAAATTATGTAAAAAAAAAAAACAAAGGAGATACTACAAAGATTAGGCTGAGCAAATGATTATTGGAAAAGGGAAGATGATCATGATGAGAACCATACTCAATCGAGTGAGAGCCCAAAATCAAAAAAGAGTGCAAGCAGTCCTCGGGTGAATGACTTATTGTCACAGAAACTTGATAAAGTTGAAGGTTTAGATGATTTTGTTGTAAGGGATGAAAAATGACTTTTCATTATTGAACAATAAAGTGAACTCTTATGATGATGCCATCAAGATACTTGAAGGACAATTGAGTTTATTATCAGCTCAATTGAAACCAAATATGACGATGAAAGATGACGATAAAGGGCTGGTTGTGGTTATTCGTAGCGTAAAGGTGGCAATAGGTAATGTGATGAGAAATGAAGATGCTCAAAAGCATGAAGAAGATAACGACATGGAGGAAGAAGAGTTACTTACCCATCAAAGCATTGCCAAAGAACTACAAAAGGAGGTGGAACAACACGTTCAAATTCCAAAAGTCATGCAACCTTTAACCAAAATATCTCCCCCATTTCCCCAACACTTAAAGAAGAAGAAAAAAGATGTGAAGTTCAAGAAGTTCTTGTCAGTGTTTAAGACATTATCAATTAATATCCCCCTTGTAGAGGCATTGTTAGAAATGCCGGGATATGCCAAGTTCTGAAAGAGTTAGTCACAAAGAAAAAGATCCTGGATTTTGAGACAATTGAAGTTTCCCCTAGTTGCAATTCAATTATGACTAAGGAGCTGATAAAAAAGAGAGAAGATCCCGGGGAATTCCCCATTCCTTGCACCATTGGCATGCTCCAATTCGCTAAAGCTCTATGCGATTTGGGGGCAAGCATCAACCTGATGCCCTATGCGATATACAAACAACTGGGGTTGGGTGAACAAAAAACAACTACACTGAGACTCCTAATGGCTGACTGTTCAATCAAACATCCCGTGGGAATAATTTATGATATCTTGGTGAAGGTTTATCGTTTCATTTTCCCCACCAGTGGCGCCATTTTGATTAACGTATCAGGGCATTTCATCCAATACTAAGTGTCAACGATTGTTAAGTAGTAAAAGAACCCAACTAAGTGAGTAAGGTTGAATCCCACATAGAGTAGTTTTTCCTTCAAATTCGAAGATGAAGATATGAGAGCAATCTCTTCCTTTTAGCGAGTATTTTACCTTCTTTGCTTTAGTTTCAATTATCTGGATCCTATTATCACTCCAATTTCACACTTCAACATGAAACGATCAAATAGTAAAATAAAACTTCGGGTAATGACCAACCAATTGCCGAATTTTAACTTAGTGGGTGAATATCAATGCTAGCAATAGGATAATTTGTCGTGGGTAGGTCGGATCATATGTAAAGTAACTTTCTCTCGAGCAATTACCTTTTCTATGTCGAATTCTCTCAAACTACGACACTAACCGAAAGATGCCCAGACCTTGGTCCTCATCAAATCCACTCTCTCGAGCTGGATAAAAATGATAGATCCCATGTTTCACTCTCTCGAGCTAAAATCACGGTGACCCACTACTAAGGATGCTAAGATTTCTACTTTGGCTCTACATATCTCTCTCGAGCTAGCGCACAACACCGAACTTGTTACACTGAACATGCAACTCGACTTCAAAACACCAAAGCAACTCAGACCCACTTCAAATTAACGCCATTATTTGCAATTCAATGATACCCACTTAGTAAAATTCAACAATTGGCTTCATAGTCAAAACCCCAAGAAGAGGGTTTTAGCCACTCATAGAAAAAATAAGAAAATCAGTGTCTACCATATTTTCTACAGCTGGGTAATTGAAATTTGAAAGTTAGAAATTACCAAATTCTTCTCTATTACAAAATATCAACCAAGAATCTTTCTAAAGACCCTTGAAAACCACAATGGTGATGTTTTTGCTCTGAATTTTCTATTGCTTCTATTTTCTGAATGACTTTCTCTCTCTAAACAAAACTAATTTAAACAAGTTTGGTGTGTCACTGTATAAGACAATTCGGCGAGGTAAGTCGGGCTTTGCCGACAGATCGGCGACTCACCGATTGTTCTTCATCTCGCATTCATTTTTTACTTCTTCTTGGTCTACCTACTGTAACTTTAGGCGATCGAGATTGGGATCACCGAATAACTCTTTGATTCACCCCTTTTCCTTCTATCTCGCCCATCAACACTTGCTTGAATCTTCTTCAACACTTTTGGGTACCTGGTTGTCCTCCACCGAATAGATCGGCGACACGCCGAATGGAACTATTACTTGCTGAAATTACCCCTATTTTAGCTCCAGCATTCTGTAACTTTAGGCGGTATGGTGGCAATTTGGCGATTCGCCGAATGACATCAGCGATCATCAGGTCTTCACTTCTTCATTCTTTTAGCTTGCTTTGTTCCTTTCTGCACATTAGTGTCCATGCATCGTTCATAAATCCAAATACCTCAGAATGAGGGATTTTACATCATTGATTAGCACAAAACATGCATTTGAGAACACTAAATCTATTAAAATAAAGCCCTAAATGAGTCCAAAGCGTGGAATCATCAACACCCCCAACTTAAAATTTTGTTTGTCCTCAAATAAAACTTAAGTTCAGCAGTTCAAAAGGGATGTCTCAAAAAGTGCTACATAAGACTCAATCGTGAATACACATAGAAAGACTCAACCTACTCACGCAAGGATCAATTGTGCACTCAAAGATTCTCAGTTTCACAATAATTGCTTCAAATGCAAGTTCAAGCTCAACAAAGGTACTCAAACGCCCTCACACAGAGAATGATTGCATATTCACACACAATGGTTCACAATTTAAATCTTTGGATTAAAAATGCAACGCTCACACTCACAGAGATGATAACAACGCATAATTTCATCCATACATCAGGATCGCCGATCCACTCGGTGATCCACCCTTTGCTTAATTCCATCGCCTTTTTGCTTTGGCCTTCAACAACTTCAAGCTCCGTAACTTTGGCGATATAAAACTGCATCACGGAACCGTTCAGCAACTCTCCAACTACTTCTTTCTATCACCGACTTGATTTTCTCCTTCAAGGCTTGGCACACTGGAACATTAGGCGAGACCATAGCCATTCGGTTACTCGCCCAATGGTTTAGGCGATCCTTAGGCCTTCTTTTCTTCATTCTTTTAGTTGCCTTGTTACGTTTTGCTCATTCGTGTCCATGCTTTGTTCCTCAATCCAAATGCCTGAAAATCAAGGATTTACATCAGTTATTGGCACAAAATATGCCATTGAGGACACTAAATCTATTAAAATGAAGCCCTAATTGAGTCCAAATCGTAGACTCATCAACACGCCTAACCTAAACTTTTGCTTGTCCTCAAGTAAAACTCAAGTTTAACAGTTCAAAAAGGATGTCTCAAACAGTGCTACACAAGACTCAATCATGAATGCACACAAGAAGACTCAACTTACTCATGCAAAGATCAATTATGCACTCAAAGATTCAAGTTGTGACTTACCAATATCAAAGAATCTCAAGCTCACAATACTTGCTTCAAATGAAAGTTCAAACTCAAGAAAGGTACTCAAATTCCGTCACACAGAATGATTCCATATTCACACAAAATGGTTCATAATTTTAAAGCTCCGAAATTAAATGCAATGCTCACACTCACAAAGATGAACACAATGCATGACTTCACCTATTAGTTTGCCCATATTTTCCAATCAACCCTTTTTTCAGCTCACTCAAGATCAAAAAGGTCTTTTCAAGGCTTGTAACGGGGCTGAGTGCAAAGGTATAGTCATTTAGGCTCAATGGATGTAATCTTCATGATATGCGGTGTAAACAACACTTTCTTTCCTTTTCTTCATCATTCTCATTCCTGCTCAATAGTCACCCCATTATTCATCTTCCATGGATTTCTTGGACACCCCATTTTCTTTGCACTTTCACAACTTTATTCCACAACTTTTTCATTCTTTTTTTCTTTTTCTCCTTTTTTTATATGGAGGGTTTCCATTTTTCTGAAAACCACGGGTCAAAGGGGACTTTCTTGCACTTCTTGATTTACCTTGTCTTTTCACTGCACCCCCAACTTAGGCTTTGGGCCTAAGTTAGCTATTCAAACAAACTACAAATCATGAGGATTATGGGTAATGGGTCAAGAAAGGTCACAATTTCATCAAGGTTTTTTCAAGAAAAGGCTAAGGCTCAAAGGGTGCTTAAACGGGGTTCACACACTCACAAGGTAGGCCACAAAAGAGGTATAATGTCAAATTTTTTCACACTCTTCAAAGTATCCTAAGATCATATCAAGAGATTGCATCAATTAGTCAACCAGACCAACAGGGCAAATTCTAGGTGTCATCATTCATGGTTCACAGTTAGCTCATCACACAAGGCATTGACACCAATGTCAAACAAGACTCTACACTTTTGCTAGTGTACAATAATTATCACAAGAGATCAATTTGATAGCTGGCTAGTCACAACGAGATGCAAAGAGTTCACATATTGTCGTGCAACTTCATTTGCCCTCATCATAGCTGCATATTTATTTTTGTTCGATTATGAGCACTATTCAAATCATCAGTATTGATTAAGACCGATACTCAAATTTGCAAGAGAACAACCACATTCAAACATAAACAGGAGGTGGCATAATTTTTTTCAGAAGGGTCCAAATATCATTTACAATAAAAAGGAAGGAGCCACAAGCTCAATCATCCACAAAAACAATGTAACAAGAAATTATAGCTCAAAACCCAAATATATTCACAAAATAAGAGAGTCACAAAAGGTGGGCCTCACCCCACAACAAATTAAATCATTTGTCTTCAAATGCAAACAAAAATATCCATAAGTTAAAATAAAGTAAGAGAGAGAGGGAGTTAACGAAAGGATCCTATCTACTTAGTCACTCTATCTATCTGGGCATCAGTGCCCGGAGTTACTTCAAAGGAACAGTAGTTGCACTAGGATCAGCAAAGGGTGTATCCGCCAAAGAATCTTCCACAACTGTATCTACCATGGCCTCCTCGGTCTCAGTAAGGCCCTCATACGAAGCTTCCTTAGCAACCTCAAGCATCTCCTCATCCGTCTCCACCTCAGACTCAGGATCAACTGCCTGATCCACTATAATCTCATCTCTGGTGGTAGCCGGAGATATCTGGTACATCTAGGATCTCCACCGTCCCAAAAATCATGGATATGTCGATGGACTTCAGCTGATCCACATTGCTCCTCAACACAACAATAACGGCTTTTAAAGTCGTCACCTCTTCGGTGGCCCATTGGCCATGCTCACACACCGCTATCCTAGTTGCAAGGGAGTCAATGGTAGCGCTCAATAGTGTCACAACATCAGCCAAGGCTGTCTGAATCATACCTAAAATGGAGGCCTTGAGTCTGGCAGCCTGACGATCGACAGAATGGGCAAGCTCCCCTATCCGGAGTAAATGGGGTCCGGGTGACAACAACAACAGGTTTAGGAAGCAGTGCAACAACAGAAGAACTAGGGATGTCAGAAGGTACATCACAAGAAGTACCTGAATGCCCAGGGGTCCGAGTAGGCAAAACTGCCTCTACAGATAGTGAGTCTGTGTCCACAACTAGGGAAACATCCACCGGAGCTACCTTCTTCTTCTTCTTCTTCTTATTCTCTGCTTCATCTTTCAAATATTATGCCTCAATCCTTCGGATATCAGTAGAGGATGTGGGAATCACTTCCACATCCTTCGTTGCATCTCTCAAAACTCGAACCCATTTGCATAGTTCGGTGACCAACACCAAGATGGAAAGTGAGATCTGGTGCTGCTTGGCCCTTATGACAATTTCTTGTGCTATAACCATCCCTAGATTGAGCCTCGTCACATCAATGATGCAACCCAGACAGGATGCCTTGGCATGCCGGAGAATCAACTAGCTCTGGGATGGTATAATAGTAGTACTGATGAAGCCAAACCAGAACCTTGCAGCTATGTTTAGATCCTTCTTCTCGATAGGTGCTCTAATTTCAAGCTATTTGGGGGAACCATCTGATATGAGAGAAGCTAACCACTTTTTCATATTTTCTAATGTGGTAATCCGGATCATGTGTTGGCAGTCCAGGACAGCGTTGATAGCCTCACTATCACACTTGACCTTCTTTCCCCGAATCACTACATAATCAACGGTTTAATCAACCGGTTTAAATGCAACTGCTTGCTTCTTTTGTTGAGGTATCAAGGCTCCATAAGTAGAATAGAACTCCTGGACCCATTTTGAAATGTAAGGGTCATGGGGCTTGGTGAAGATCTAGAATTTATGAGCCTTTAAATAGCTCATAATCTCTGGGTACCTGTCAATTACCCCATCAGTTGACAACTTCTTCTCCTCTATGATATTCCTCTGCCCCTTAGTCTTTAATATATTCATATACTTGGGAGGAGGACCATGTACTGGTGGTGCTAGGACCACTCCCTGTGCTGTAACTGGAGGAGAAATAGTGGTAGGCTGAGGAGTCCTGATTCTAGATGGATCATTCATCCTTTTTGACCGCAGCTCTGCCTTCTGTGCCGCTACCAGCTCATCATCATCAGAAGCTACAGTTTGAGGCTCCTAGTGCTCACCCTCAGAAATGGTGCAGTGAGTAGCATAGACGTCGTCACTGTTGGAGCTGGCCTCTGGTGACGCATGTGCCTCACCTTTCCCAGCAGTTGTGGGATGTTTGGTGGCCTTGCCCTTGGATGCAGCTGCATCCTCATTGAGTGTAATCCCCTTAGCTTTCTTTCGGGGTGGCATGTTCCTACCTGCAACCTTTGGTCTAGCGATGTCTGCAAAACATCGGGAAGAAGTTATAAATATTTCAATTAAGAGCACAGAAAATTAATTGCAGATAGACTCGCCGAATCGATAGGTAAGTCTCTGAATCACATTGGTGATCTAAATCGTGCTCGCCGAAAGGATTGACTAAAAATTCTCAGAAAAATTTGGTATGTCAGCGAGGGGAAGACCTTTTGGCGAATCAATGACAACATTCGGCGAGCAAGTATTAGCCCACCAAAAGTTACAGTGCAATTTAAGGCTCAGGAGTGCAGACAAAGGCGATCAAGAAGACTTTCGGCGAGTCGTCGAGTGCCTTCAAGCTTCTCGCTGAAAGTTACAGAGTCAAACAACAAGTATAGCATGAATTTAGAGGTGAGATAGGGAACTTTAGAGAACTGCCGAGTGATTTGACGAGCTCGACCCAACACACCAAATGACCCAATGTGCCTACTTTCCACCCAATTTCTTGAATTCAACCCCGCAGCCACTGAAAACGAAATCAAAGCATGCACTACTCAAATTAAAGCAAGACCCATTACCCCGAGATACTCAGACTTCTCCTAAATTTGCCAAAATTAGCCATTTGATGACTTTTGCCCTTAAGAATGACGTCACCCACTCTATCATTAGGCAAATTACATTATTTGGAACAACTACGGGTTACTTAGACTTCATCCGACTAGACCCAACAATATGCAAGCACAATCCCACAAGGTTTAACAAATTTTTAAGGCATAAAATTACGAGAATTCAAAATTATAAACATTACGGGCAAGAATATCAAATTAAAACAGGCATTAAAACAAATTAACACTATCAGAGAGGCCCAACACACATCACTAAGATAAACTAATTGCAAATGAGTACAAAATTCTGAAAATAAACTCAAGGTTCGGAAAACCAAACATAAATGCTGAATAATCAAGACTAAAATGTTAGGCGGCAAAGTAATCCACTCTGAACACAATTCCAATGAATAAAACACGGTAAGAATGCAAAAAGTATAGAAACTAAAGTGCGGATGTGAGTTTGTGAAGTTCAAACGTGAGGGAAAGTGAAGGAGTTGGAAGTTTAAACCTTTGGCCTTTTAAAAACTGTCCAGTTCTGGTCACTTACCTCGCCGAGTTTTATAAGACCTTTAGTTGATGTGGGGGTCTGAACAGTGGATTAGATCGCGATCGCTAACCTGGTCGGCGACTTGCCAATAATATTCTGGGCTCGCCGAGTTTTACAAACTCCAATTTAAAGTTTTCTTGAGTCCAACGGCGGGCTAGGTCGGGGTCGCTGACCTATTCAGCTATTCACCGACTGGACGTTTAGCTCGCCTAACAACACTTTTAAAACACTTTCCACACTTTGACCTGCACAATCAACACACTATTATTTCAAACTTAAAAAGAAAGAAAATAAAACTTTGGTTGCCTCCCAAGCAGCACCTTAGTTAACGTTGTGGCACGATGCAAGTCCACACTTAAATCTCATTCTTGGGATTGGCCATAGTATCACTAGGCAAACCCTCTTGCTGTCTCGGGTTCAAATGAGATGATATATGACACATTTGGGTCTCCAACTACTTGATCGATACTGAAAGGGAGGTAACGGTCTGGCTAAGGGTTGACACATCTTCTTTGATTTCCTTTAAAATCTTGTCTAACCCCTTAACTTTGTTGAGGATACGAGAAAACATATCCTCAGACCGGCCACCTGCCAAATCCTTTGGCTTTTGGTGCTCATGGGGAGGTACATACCTATCCTTCTCCCCATCCTTCCTATTTGGATTTCGATCCCTCCATTCTCGATCACGATCCTTCCAACTTTCATCCCTATTCCAACCTTGGTTACCACCCTGCCTTAGGTAGTTTGAACGATAACCACCACATTGGTTGGCTAGGAAATTCACCTCTTCATTATACAAAGCCTCAAACTTAGACTCATCCAAATTAGTACACCCAACACTCACGGCATTGACACTTCGAGCACCAGCTCCCATGATATTTTTAGAGAAAATGTCAAGTTGTTTCATCATCTTGGGACTCTCTTGATCTTTCTCCATCTGCTCTTTGGTTAGTTTAAATATGAGAGGGGAGACCTGGTCTTCACGGGTATACCACACCCTGTTTATGGTAGTCATGCCATCCAAGAGCTGAGTCGCTATCACATGAGGTTGCTGCATCAAACCTCCCATAGAAAGTTGGTCAGCAACACCCTTATTTATCGAGTCAAGACTCCGGTCAAAATACTGCAACAACATGTTATTAGGCAATCCATGGGTTGGGCATTGAAGCACCAACTTCTTGTATCGCAGCCAATTTCCATGAATTGGCTCGCCTTATAGATGCTTGAAGCTCTAAATGTTTTCTCGAAGAGTCATCATATTCGAGGGAAGGAAAAATTGCATTTGAAATGCAGTGACCAACTCCTCCCAAGAAGTGATTGATTGACGTGGTAATTCAGCCAACCACTTACATGCCTCCCCTATAAAAGAGAACAGAAACAACCTCAACTAGACAGACTCTTGACAAATGTTCTTTAGGGAGAACGGTTCGTATACATCCACAAAGTTTCTAATATGCTCATGGGGATCCTCATGAGCCAAACCACTGAAAAGCCCATTCAATTGCAAGAGTTGAAGCATAGTGATATACCGTGAGTTTACGGTATTTCTAATACATTTCACTTACAAGTTGTGTGTATCTAGGGCCTATTTGTATTGGTTTTTATGTGTTTTTATCATATTTTGCAGGAAAGATGTTCAAGCGCAGAAGTAAAGAGACAGCTGAAAGAAATGCAGAAAAGGTGCATTCACGGAAGTGATCTACGGACCGTAGGTCCATTGACGGTCTATGGGTGATGACCGTAAAACAGCAGGCAATGTATGGAAGGAAAATCAGGGAAATCTGACCAAGGGTGGAACCACGGTGGCCATTGATGGTCCGTAGATTGATACGGTAAGGGTTCCAGTACATGATTTTTGAAGATTCCAAGTGTGGAGCAAAAGAGGGGGATTGACGATCTACGGTCTGTACTGCAGTTCCGTCATTTGCTTCAGAGAAGCTGATTGGTGGATGCTGAAATATTTTCCAAGTCCTGGCTGACGGAAGGGACTCACGGACCGTAGATCCATTGACGGTTTATGAGTCAGTCTCGTGGAATGAAGACGCATGCCTGAACAAACTTTCCTTAATCTGTTTCCTTTTGAACTTAGGACTTGTTTTTTATAAATAGGGTATATAAACCCCGTTTTTGGGGGTTAGACATTATTATTCTAGTTTTACTTTGTGACTTGGGAGATTAATTTGCAAACCTACCAATTATTGGTTTCCTAAGATCGTTTTGAAGATTTTGGGTGTGAAATTCAAGTTGAATTTCTGGATTTATTATTCTCCTTACTTAAGTTCATGAATTCTCCGTCTAAAACTATGAATTGTGATCTTGCTAATATGGGTAACTAAATCCACAACTAGGGTTGTGGGAACAATCAGCGATTAAAAAAGTATGAATAGTAAATAAGAAATTCTTGACTAGTACTTTGCATGCATTGATAATTCTTTCGTTTAGAAGTCTTTTTAACTATAGCCAATATTAGAACTCGGCTTGTTACTACTTGCCGGACCAAGGAGGTAATTAACAAGAAAATAATTATCAACATAGATTTAGTGTGATACTATCTAATAATCTAGTGTCGATTGGTACGAAGTAATAACTAAGTCAAACATCGATTATGATGGATAATATGAGGTATAGGTAAGGGTTAGTAAATTATACACACGTAGCCAGACCAAAGTGCGGGGTGAAATTCTCTAGATGCCGGACCTAGGATTTAGAGATACATAACTTACCACTTTGCATGCGATCTACTAGGAAAGGATTGTTATTACTAGGATTACTCCGTTATGAGCATGTGGGGAACATGTATACGCTAGTTAATTCTCTCGTCTTGATAACAACAAAAATTGACTTTTGTGTATTGACCACTTATTGAATTTTTACAATTTGTTTCGCAAATCTCCCTCATTTAATTACTTATTTCTGGAAGTAATTTGACTAATTGAATATAATTGTTGGTTAAAGTAAGGTCTAAACCATTTTCCTCATGGGATCGACCCCAACCTACAAGTTGGGTTCTTTACTTGATAACGATCGCTTAAGCTTCTTTAGGGAAGTGTAATTTGAGCATATCAAATTTTGGCGCCGCTGCCAGGGAATTCTGGCTTTTAGATTTATTTTAACTACATTATTGAACGTTAGTCAAATATTTCCTAATTTTATTTTAGGGTGAGCCACTTACTCCTTACGATCCAGAGTTGAACCGCACTTTGCGAAGAATGAACAATCCAGAGGACCCAGTTAATTCGATCGGAGGAAATCTAGATGATGCAGTTGAGTTACAACAGTCGAAGGTAGTTGGTAGGGACGATCAAATTCTAGTTGACAATCAATTGGGAAATGCAATGAGGGTGCAAGATCCAACAGGCAAATGACAACAATATAACTATCGGGGCAACGACAATATAGTAGACTAAGATGGACCTATTGTCCTACCCCCTCTACCACCAGGGCACACATTTATGGTGACTAGTAGCTTGATGCAGATGCTTACAGCAAGTGGTAGAGGACCCACATGCTTACTTAGCCAAGCTAAGGGTGGTTTGAAAAAGTTGTGTAGGTAGACCAGACTTAGATATGGATGTCATCAGGTTACGAGTGTTCCCTCTATCACTGACAAGCGATGTTGCATTATGGTTCACTGAGCTTTCTTATAACTCAATCTTTACATGGAACCAACTGACGGATGTGTTCCGAGCAAGGTACTATCCAGTGTCCAAGAAGTTAAATCACAAAGATAGGGTCAACAATTTTGTAGCATTACCTGGAGAGTCTGTGAGTAGCTCTTGGGACAGATTCACTACGTTCATAAGAGGTGTCCTAAATCACCGTATTGATGATGAGTCGCTGAAGGAATATTTCTATCGAGGTCAGTATGACAACAATAAAGTAGTGCTTGATACTATTGCAAGAGGTTCATATAGAGACTGCACATATGCATAATTTTCTAAAAAACTGGAGAAGATCTCTTGCAACAATAAAATATAGATCACTAGGAGGTCAGATACTGGGAGAAACACATTTGCCATTCAAAATATAAACACCCAGTCTGCAGATGAGATTCGTGAGGAGATAGCTCAGATGAGGACCGAATTGTTGTTAGTATTGAAGAATGTGAGTGGAGGTGCAGAGAAGGTAAATGCTGTGAATTACTTGACTAGAACGCCACCACCAGATGAAAAATGTTACTATGGAGAGGATGCTTATGCGATGAACGATCAGACGGGGAGTTTTCGACCAAACACCCAAGGATCCAACGTGGAAAATTGGTGCCAAGGTCAAGGAAACCAAGGTTGGAACTATGGAAATTACAACCGAGAGGGTCAATATGTCTAGAATGGAAACTTTAATCGCGACAACAACTACAATCGGAACAATTATGTCAACATAACTGATCAGGTTGGACCTTATATTCCCCCTCAAAACGGGAATCTGGTACTAGGGAAGCTGGAGGCAATATGGCGCGCATTGAAGATATGATGCAAAAGATGATGAGAAGGTTTGATGCAACTGATGATAATGTGAAGGGGATGAGAAATGACCTGTCTAGTATTGGTCAAAAGGTTGATGCCCATGCAGTGTCAATAAAGCACCTAGAGCAGCAGATGACCCAGTTGTCTACTACAGTGAACCCACGTCAACTGGTACTCTTCCAAGCAACACCATCCATAATCCAAAGAATGACGGTCATTGTATGGTAGTTACTACTCGAGGGGGTAAGCAAACCATAGATTCACCTAGGCCGTCTCTTGTGGAAATAGAGATTAGAAAAGAAGATGATGTGGTTGAGGTTAGAGAAAAGTTTGAGAATGCGACAGAGAAAGAAGCGGAGATATCTCAGAAAGTGATCCCCATACCAAGACCTCCACCACCTTTTTCACAGAGGTTGGTGAAAAAGACTGAAGATGGTAAATATCGCAAGTTTATTACTATGTTGAAGCAACTTTCCATCAACGTTCCATCGATAAAAGCTTTGGATCAAATGCCTGGGTATGCAAAGTTTATGAAAGATATGGTGACAAAGAAGAGGTTTGTAAGTTTTGAAGATGATGATAGATTGCAGCATTGTAGCGCTATTGTTACAAGGTCTCTTGTGCAAAAGAAGAAAGATCCTGGTGCCTTCATGATTCTATGTACTATCGGGTTGTTACATTTTGCTAAAGCATTGTGTGACCTCGGTGCTAGCATCAACCTCATGCCATTGTCTATTTACAAAAAATTAGGTCTAGGGGACCCAAAGCCCACTACCATGCGGTTACTAATGGCTGATCTAACTATGAAGAGGCCCATTGGTGTACTCCATGATGTGCTAGTGAAAGTGGACTCTTTTATTTTTTCGGCGGATTTTGTGATTCTTGATTGTGAGGTTCTCATCATCCTTGGGAGACCATTCCTTGCCACATGGCGTGCATTGGTTGATATGGAGAAGGGGCGGATGAAGTTCAGACTGAACAATGAAAAAACAACTTTAATATTTGTAGATCCATAAAGCAGAGTGGTTAGCTCCATACAGTATTTGCTATAACTTACAGAGTTGAGAGTGGAACAGAGGTGCAAATTGAAGAGCGACTAGGTGTTGAGGCATTAGCAATAGTTATGATGAACTTCGAGAGTGATGGTATTGAATAGTATGATGAGTTGGTAGATGCACTAGATAGATGCGAATATCGATCAAAACCAAAGAGGTATGAGCTAGACATGAAGAATCGTGAATCCCCACCCGCGAGACCATCTATTGTGGAGGCACCAAAAGTGGAGCTTAAGGCTCTACCACCGCATTTGATGTATGTATTTTCGGGTAGAGAAATTACTTTTCCAGTCATCATTGCGGCAGATTTAAATGCAAGACAAGTAGAGTGCTTAGTGACTGTGTTAAAGAGGTTCAAGCGAGCTATTGGGTGGACTATTGCAGATATTATTGGGATCCCTCTCGGTATTTGTTCTCACAAAATCCAACCCATGCCAAATTACAAGCCTAGTATCGAGCACCAAAGAAGACTAAATCCACCTATGCAAGAGGTAGTTAAAAAGAAGATCATCAAGTGGTTGGATGCCAGAGTTATTTATCCCATTGTAGATAGTAGTTGGGTGTGTCCTATTCAATGTGTGCCCAAGAAAGGTGGGATCACTGTGGTTCCTAATGAAAGAAATGAGCTTGTTCCGATGCGGCCCGTGACTGGATGGAAAGTCTGCATGGACTATAGGAAGCTAAATGCTTGGACAGAAAATGATCATTTCCCCATGCCAGTCATGGATCAGATGTTGGATAGACTTGCTGGTAAGGGTTGGTACTATTTTCTTGATGGTTATTCGGGCTACAATCAAATTTCTATAGCTCTAGAGGACCAAGAGAAGACAACCTTCACTAGCCCTTATGGAACATTCGCCTTCAAAATGATGCCATTTGGTTTGTATAATGCTCCAGCGACATTCCAGTGGTGTATGATGTCAATATTCTCTGATATGATGGAGGACACTATTGACATGTTCATGGATGGTTTCTCTGTGGTAGGTGACTCTTTTGACTGTTGTCTAGATCATTTGGTTGAGGTGTTGAAAAGGTGTGAATATTCCAATCTAGTGCTCAATTGGGAGAAGTGCCACTTTATGGTGAAATAAGGAATCGTGTTAGGCCATCGGATTTCTGAGAAAGGTATCGAGACTGATCGAGCAAAATTTGAAGTAATAGAGAAACTTCCACCACCTATCTCTGTAAAAAGTTTTAGAAGTTTTTTTGGGCATGCAAGTTTCTATAGGAGGTTCATCAAGGACTTCTCTAAAATTGCACATCCTTTGTGCAAACTTCTCGAAAAGGAGTCTAAGTTTGATTTTCATGATGCTTGTCTGAGAGCATTTGGAGAGTTGAAGGAGAAGTTGATTATTGCACCTATCATTATCTCACCAGATTGGGGACAACCGTTTGAGGTAATGTGTGATGCAAGTGGAGTAGTGCTTGGTGTGGTATTGGGACAGAGGCGAGAGGAAATACTCCATCCTATTTATTATGCTAGCAAAACTCTAAATGTGGCCCAGAAGAATTATAACGTGACAGAACAAGAGCTTCTTGCGGTGGTTTTGGCATTCGAAAAATTTCAATCCTATTTTCTTGGCACTAAGGTCATAGTGCATACTGACCATTCTGCATTGAGGTATCTGATGGCGAAGAAGGATGCAAAACCGAGGTTGATTAGATGGGTATTGTTGCTGTAAGAGTTTGATTTTGTGGTAAAACATAGAAAGGGGACCGAAAATCAAGTTGCCGATCACTTGTCCAGATTAGAGGAAGAAGCTATGGTAAAGCTTGGTGATGGGACTGAAATTAATGATACTTTTCCAGATGAGCAGGTTTTGGCTGCTTCTCATGATCTGATTCCTTGGTTTGCAGACTTTGCTAATTATTTGGCAAGTGATTTGGTGCCTCTGGATTTGTCTTTTCCCCAAAGGAAGAAGTTTATGCATGACGTGAAGAAATTGTTTTGGGATGAGCCTTACTTGTATCGTAGTTCTGCAGATGAGATTATTCATCGATGTGTGCCCGAGGTTGAGATGTTGAGTGTACTTGAAACATGACATTCATCGCATGTGGGTGGGTATCATAGTGGTATTCGGACTACCCATAAGATTTTGCAGTGTGGGTACTATTGGCCTACCATCCACCAAGATGCTCATGATTTTGCAAAGTCGTGTGATCGTTGCCAAAGAGAAGGACGGATTTCAAAGAGGCAAGAGCTTTCTATGAATCCCATATTGGTAATAGAGGTGTTTGATGTATGGGGCGTTGATTTTATGGGCCCATTTGTCAGCTCACATGGGATGAAATATATTCTTGTTGCGGTTGATTATGTACCAAAGTGGGTGGAAGCAGTTGTGCTCCCCAACAATAAAGGTAAAAGTGTCACCGCATTTTTGAAAAAGAATATTTTCTCCAGATTTGGTACACCAAGGGCAATAATCAGTGATGGAGGTTCCCACTTTTGTAATAAATTGTTCAAGGCACTACTTGAGAAATATGGTGTCCGCCACAATGTAGCCACTCCTTACCACCCGCAAACTAGTGGGCAAGTTGAAGTGTCCAACAGAGAGATTAAACAGATTCTGGCGAAGACTGTCAAATGCTAACAGAAAGGATTGGTCAAGGAAGCTTGATGATGCTCTATGGGCCTATCGCACTGCCTACAAGACTCCCATAGGTATGTCTCCTTACCAACTTATGTATGGGAAGTCTTGTCATTTACCAGTTGAGCTAGAGCATAAGGCAATGTGGGCAATGAAGAAACTAAATTTGGATTGGGGCGCCGCATCTAATGAAAGAATGAATGACTTGAATATGCTTGATGAGTTTTGCCTAAAAGCTTATGAAAGTTCGGCCTTGTACAAAGAGAAGATGAAGCCGTACCATGATCAAAGAATTGAAAAGCGAAAATTTGTGGTTGGTGGTCTTGTGCTTCTATTCAACTCTAAGTTGCGCTTGTTTCCAGGCAAACTCAAGTCCAAATGGACTGGGCCATTTTTGCTCACAAAAGTGCTTCCCCATAGAGCGGTTGAGCTTGAGAATAGGGAAGGAACAAGGTTCATGGTAAATGGGCAAAGGATCAAGATCTATCTGGGAAATGCTAAGAGTGTGCAAGAAGTGATTGAGGCCTACCATCTTGATGAAGTCTGAGTAACCAAGAGACCTGCGTCATGCCACGACGTTAAATCAAGAATTGCTTGGGAGGCAACCCAAGATTTACAATCTAGCCAACGATAGGTTTTTGTTTCCATATAGCAGTTATGTGTTTTAGTTGATTCTCTATATTAAGTTAGATAGGTGTTTAAGTTTTTTGTTAGAATTAGCATAGGGCGTGTCTAAAAAGTGTCCAGAAAATGTTAAAAGAATAACCTAATGGTTGCTACACGTGCAGGGACAAAATGAGAAATCTGCAGAAAAATGTCTGGTGCAGAGATCTACGGGCCCCATTGACAGTCCGTGGTTCAATTCACGGACCGTAAATGGTGTCCGTAGATCCCAGGTATGTTTTAAAAAAATTTCGAGTTAAAATGTCATCAATGGTCCCAATCTACGGACCGTCAATGGACTTACGGACCGTAGACTGGGTCTCGTGGGTCCAAGCTCTAAGGCTGCCTGACCGGACCCAGACACTCCTATTTTTTTTTTAAAAACCCCAATTTTAAATCATTCCACTGCCATCCATTTAATCCCACAACTGTTTCATAACCTCCCAAACTCCTTAAATGACTCAATAATCACTCCATCACTCCCCAAATTAATCTTCCCTTTCTTTCTCTTCAAACCCCTAAATTTCCTTTCCTCTACAAAAATTCCCACGAGGTACGGTGTTTGGGTTAGTAACCAAGAGGTAATCCTTTAGTCTTGCAATGCCTAGTGTCATCACGCAATCACCCCACTCCGCGTTGCTTGTAAGGTAATAGACTTTCCCCTCACTTTGAATTTCGGTTCATAGATTGATTATAGAAAGTTGGGAATCGGGTCTTGACCATGGGTAATTGGTAGATGTAATTGCATGATAAAATTGGAAGTTAAAATACCCTTAGAACGATAGATAGTGATTGTGTTGTCTTATTGTGTGTGATTATAAGTCTAAATGTAAGTTTCGACTTAGGGTTCCAAAGTTTGTCTTAAATACTTGGTTAAAATGATTAATCGGAATCCTGAGATTGACAAACTAGCATGATTCAATGTTGAAATACATAGTTAGACTAGGATATTGTTGAAAATAGTCTAAGATGTGAGCTTGACCGGCTGAAACCTGGCACAGTCCACATCCACGATAACCCATCTACGGACCGTCGACTATATTCGTGGTTGGATCCATTAGTAAATTTCACCAAGTGTGAAACTATGGATGTAGACTACGGTCCATAGATCAATCCACAGACCGTTCTGCACATCTGTGGTTTATATCTGTAACCAATAGTGTTGGTCCTCTGATCCACAGAAGGGCTCCACGGACCGTAGATTAGTCTACGGACCGTAGGTCTCCTCCGTGGATGACCACTGTAGCCTCTGTCTGAAATTTTTCATGGGACTTCGTTACTGTTCGTTTATAGTTCTAATTTTTTAGTGTGTTTATGGTTAGTTTTGGCACTAATATCGCTTCCACAGGTACAATGACACCCAAAAAGCTAGTCACCTACTCAAAACAGGGCAAGTCAAAATCTGTTGCCCCTAGCTTCAAGTTAATCGATGAGGACACGGACACGGAAAAGGATCCAGCATACGTTCCTCCCAACACAAAGACGTCTCCCACTTCACTCTGAGCCACCAGAGGCACCCCCAGAAGGTGTTTCTCGACGTAGTCACTGTCTCCCAGTCTGATCAGGAGAACACAGTGATTGGGTCACCAACTGGGGCTACTTCCAGTGCAGCTGAGGGGTCCACGTCTAGCTCTGAGTCTGGCCAGGCATCGGGCTCTGAGTCTAGCCACGTTTCAGGGTCTAAATCTGCCCATTCTGCAGGTTCCAGTACTAAATCAGCCACAGGGTCCGGTGAGGATGATCAAGCTGCCTCGTCTGATGAGGCCACTATCTCAGAGTCTGTACCTGTACCACGGAAGGATGATCCTACTCCAGTAGCTGGAGAGCTAAATAGATGGTGTGTAGAGGGCAAATGGCAAATTTATCGGAATGCCAAGATGATAAATGACAAACAGAGGATGGACCGACTTATTACAGAGGAGCGCAGAGTCATCATGGGAAGCTTGCACACTGTCCCGGACATCCACCGACTTTTTAAACTCCACAAGTATGATTGGATGGCTCGAGACCCAGGGACGTATAGCGAGGAGATGGTGTGGGAATTCTACGCGTCTTATGCAGCCACTCTTCGTGGTTCAATTTCCAAGTGGTCAAAGCCCCTAGCCCAAGATCATCTCACTTTCACTATGGTCCGAGAGTGTCCGGTAGACATATCACCTGCCACCATCAGCCTCTTTCTCTATGGTCCGACCACGGGTCAATCTTGGGCACTAAACACAATGGAGTTTGTTTACAATGGGACATAGTGCGAAGTGGCACTTTCTAGAGGAATGCTGAGCAGCAAGAGGTTGTTATACTATGGCTGGCTAAGTACATTGCTGCAGATGGAGAGCGTGCGGAATGGGTTGCCACTCCACGGTTGGGTATCCGAAAGGCCACATTAAATTTTGTGGCCAAGTTCTTCAGGCTGTTGGTGCGTAACAGGGTGTCGCCAACAAAATCTGACAACCAACTCACATGGGACAAAGCGATCATGGTTGCAGCATTGGTAGCAGGAATGGAGATTGACTTTTCCACCATGCTTTTAGCAGAGATTCACGAGAGGGCATTCAAGACTTTCACTACTTACCCCTTTCCATGTTTGATCTTCCAATTGTGCAGGGACTCTGGAGTGCCGATCTGGCATTGTGATAGGTTGATTCACCCTATAGGGACTTTGAATAAAGGCCTCATTCGTGATGAGGCAAACGTGGTGGCACCTCGCAGAGAGCCCCATATTGAGGTTCCTCCCATGGGTGTTGATCTTGCAGACACGGTGGGGCAGGCACAGGGCGGTCACCCCAGTATACCAGATCACACCGATACTGTCCCGACCTCCTCTTCTCAGGCAGCTAGTATGGCTCCTAGCTCATCCCGGTCCACACCACAGTTCGGGGCTGTTGTTGTCCCGTTGGCCAGAGCACATAAATTAAAGGCTCAGATGACCACACTGTTACATCACATCCAACCTTGGATGCAAAATTCAATAGCCGAGTCCGAGGCCAGAATCGAGCGAAAGATGGAGGGCATGATGGACCGGAAGGTCCAAGCCGTTAATAAGTGTCTTGATGCCTTTGAACTGAGAGTCCTTAAGCGACCAGCCCCAACCATAGATCTATCCTCATTTCATCCGAGTTAGCCAGTCTTCGGGCCGACGTTCATGCCATTCTTGCTACCCCTACAGTTGAGCCTCAGGCAGCACCTACGGCATTGGCAGATGACACGGTACTGAATGCTTTATTCAGTGGGACCGTCGAGGAGGAGCCTGAGCCTATACATACTAAAGGTAAGAGGCACCGTTCTAGTCACACTGAGGAGGAAAAAACCCAAAAGAGTAAGTGAAGGCAAGAGAAGGCGGCTAGGAAGGCTTCAATTTTAGATTAAAAGTTGCGCCAAAAGAGGGTGCGTAAGAGCGTTGCAGGGGCATCGAGCTCTGCCCCAGTTGTAGATGTCCTGCCTGTTGTGAGGGATGTTGTGAGCACTACCGAGGGTGCTATGATGGATGATGTGGGCACTACTGAGGGTGACCCAACTATTATTCCAGCGGGCTCCGGGTAATCGGACCCACCCGCTTGTTGATGATTCGCTGGTGCTATGCGCCACAGGTTTGCTTCACCCAAATCCATTTTCTTTTACTGCTTTTGTATGCATTGGGGAAAATCACATCTATTTTTGTTCGGGGTGGGGTAAATGGATTGTGAGTGATAGGGTGAAGTCTGAGTAACCCAACTCATAAATCCTCTCGTGGCGTTTTCTTGCCTGTGTTCTTTTTCTCCAAGAGACTATTTAATTTTTGTTGAACCGGCATGTGTTAGGATCGTATGTGTAGAAGAATGAAAAAGAAAGAAGCATGATGGCTTGAAAAATGATACCCGTCAGCCGTCAGATTTTATGATGTGTGCTAAAATTTGTAGGCTACGATTAGTTGAATGTGTTGGCTTTGAGTATGGCATGATAATGAATCAACTTGGTGGCATGACTTAAGCTGAAACTTGAACTGGGTAATCTGATAATCTGCTAATGAAACTATATGCCAAGAGGGTGTGAGAATAGTTGAGTGTTCAAACAGTTTTTGTGCAAAACTAGAACTTGCTCGGTTAATCCTGCTAAGACAATTCAATATAGAGGTTAGGAAGTAATCATAGGCCATTGTTCTGATAAGTCCACAAATTGGCTAAAAGAAGGATCCAACCAAATGAAATAAATGCTCCCTTTGATCCAAATACTTTGAGCCTAAAATTCAACCATTTCTTTCTAAACCCCGAACCCACATTCATATAATCAACTATGTTGGCTCCGGTCCCTCCTTGGACATGTGCACGTCGACTTAGGCCAAAAGCCTAAGTTGAGGGTGGCTAGTGAAAAAAAGTAACTTCAATCTTGGCCTTGACCCAACATCGGGTATTGTGCACCTCAACCAATGGAAAATCCATAGGTTGAGGGTGGCTATGAAAGAGGAAACCGAAAGAAAAATGGGTATGAAAAGAGTTTGATGTTGAAGAAGAGAAGAAAGGATGTGACTTGTTGAAATCTAAAAAAAATAAAATTAAATAAAAGTAAAAAGAGCTACAAAGTCTAAAGTCATGTCCGTTGTTAAAGAAGATCAAGGGAAAGAAGGTAAAGTAGTAGGATGGAAAAAATAGGGCAAAAGAGGTTGAAAGCCTAGTGTAATGTCAAGGAGGGAAAAGAGTCACTAAGAAATACCCAAATGTACCACACCTGATCCTGAGCCTACGTTACAAGCCAAGAAAGTCCTATAATGATCCTAGAGTCTAGTTTGGAGAGTCTAAGCAGTGAAAATAAGGGCAAGCCTATGGTACTGAGCACTAATGGTATTTGAAGTTATTTCTGAGTGAGAGTGTTGAATGAATCCTTATACTCAAATTCATAAGTCATTTTGCGAAAAAAAAGGGATTTCGTTTGAAGTAAGGGCACTTAGTACATTGTCGGAGAGTTGGTACCTTGGTGATAGTGAAACAGTGTATGTTGTGTGTTGGTTGGTCAATCGTTGTCATGGTTTCATCCGCATGAATTAGCTTATCGAGTCTAAGAGAACAATTTTGTGTACCCACAAAGAGAGTGGGGTAGAAAGCCATGTGATTGCTTGTGCTTGAAATGCTTGCTTCTATACAAGTTTTGTTTAGAGTCTTACTGTGTCGCTTGAGGACAAACAACGAATTTAAGTTGAGGGTGTTGATATACAGTGAGTTTACGGTATTTTTAATACATTTCACTTAGAAGTTGTGTGTATCTAGGGCTTTTTTGTATTGGTTTTTATGTGTGTTTTATCATATTTTGCAGGGCGCGAAAATAAAGAGACAGCTGAAAGAAATGCAGAAAAGGTGCATTCACGGAAGCGATCTACGGACTGTAGGTCCATTGACGGTATGTGGGTGATGGCCGTAAATCAACAGGAAAGGCATGGAAGGCAAATCAAGGAAATCTGACCAAGGGTGGAACCACGGTGGCCATTGACGGTCCGTAGATTGATCTACGGGGTTCCAGTACCTGATTTTTGAAGATTCCAAGTGTGGAGCTACGGAGGGGATTGAAAAACCGTAGATCGATCTACGGTCCGTACTGCAGTTCCGTCGTTTGCTTCAGAGAAGCTGATTGGTAGAAGCTGAATTATTTTCCAAGTCCTGGCTGACGGAAGGGACTCACGGACCGTAGATCCATTGACGGTCCGTGACTCAGTCTCGTTGAATGAAGACGTGTGCCTGAAGAAACTTTACTTAAACCTTGTTTTTGGGGGTTAGACATTATTATTCTAGTTTTACTTTGTGACTTGGGAGATTAATTTGCAAACCTAGCAATTATTAATTTCCTAAGCTCGTTTTGAAGATTTTAGGTGTGCAATTCAAGTTGAATTTTTGGGTTTATTATTCTCCTTACGTAAGTTCATGAATTCTCCGTCTAAAACTATGAATTGTGTTCTTGCTAATATTGGTAACTAAATCCACAACTAGGGTTGTGGGAACGTTGTGCGATTAACAAAGTATGAATAGTAAATAAGAAATTCTTGACTAGTACTTTGCATGCATTGATAATTCTTTCGTTTAGAAGGCTTTTTAACGGTGGCCAACGTTAGAACTCACCTTATTACTACTTGCCGGACCAATGAGGTAATTAACAAGAAAAGAATTATTAACATATATTTAGTGTGATACTATCTAATAGTCTAGTGTCGATTGGTACGAAGTAATAACTAAGTCAAACATCGATTATGATGGCTAATATGAGGTATATGTAAGGGTTAGTAAATTATACACACGTAGCCGGACCAAGGTGCGGGGTGAAATTCTCTAGATACCGGACCAAAGATTTAGAGATACATAATTACCACTTTGCATGCGATCTACTAGGAAAGGATTGTTATTATAAGGATTACTGCGTTATGAGCTTGTGGGGAACACGTATACCCTAGTTAATTTTCTCATCTTGATAACAACAAAGATTGACTTTTGTGTATTGATCACTTATTGAATTTTTACAATTTGTTTCACAAATCCCCCCCCCCCCCCATTTAATTACTTGTTTCTGGAAGTAATTTGACCAATTGAATATAATTGTTGGTTAAAGTAAAGTCTAAACCATTTTCCTCGTAGGATCGACCCCAACCTACAAGTTGGGTTCTTCACTTGATAACGATCGCTTATGCTTCTTTACGGAAGTGTAATTTGAGCGTATCACATAGTACTTATGATGTGGAACACTGCATTCCCTTCAGCCGGAGGCAAGGGAATGGCACTTATACCCCTATAAGATGGGGGTCATAAGCATTAGATTCGTTGATATCATTGAGAGTTCCAATGTCATCTTGATGGCCTTACTTGGTTGCCATTGCTGTCGTTCACACTCATACTTCCTGTTTGAACACACAAACAAGCAAAACAAAACTAAAATTAAGTATCACTGTAACTAACTTGAACAAAATTCAACTTAACTAAGAATTCTTAAGTAACACCACTCCCCGGCAGCAGCGCCATTTTGATTAACGTGTCAGGAGATTTCACCCAATACTAAGGATCACTGATCGTTAAGTACTAATATAACCCAACTAAGTGAGTTGGGGTTGAGTCCCAAGGGAGTGGTACATATTTGAGAATCAACAGGAAAGCATGAATATGCTCAAGTCAATTATAGCTAAAAATATTTACGAGTAAAAGCATGGTTCAAGTTAGGGGCAACACAAATGTCAAATATCAGGGGAATTTAGTTTCAACTATCAGCTACAACAACAAATAACACGAAAGTGGCAAGTATAGAGATGGGTTCTTGGGATGTGATTGGATTATGGGCTAAGGTAGACAATTGGGTGATTCCAATTAATAGTGAATTGCTGTAAATTAGTGAATAAGCTAGACTTTAATGGGGATAATATTTCTCCCGAACAACTTACACCGAATCAAATTGGTTTCTCTTAAACACCAATAAGAAGCAATTAAGAATAGCCTACGCTTTAGTCAATTCACTCTCTCGAGCTGAACCCATTACAACCCAATACCCACAGACCATAAAATCAGTATTCTTGGTTTTAAAACCTCTCTCTTGAGCAAGCCAAAAACACGATGTTAGAGTTGCATTTGCAACTACAACCCTTTAGATTAATCCACCATTACTGAATGAAATCACTTTTAAACAACATTCATACTATCAATTAACAATACTCAACAGCTTAGTCAACCCCTAATCATATAATCACACCCTAAGAATTGGAGTTTTAGCTAGACATCATAAAAAGGTAACAATCGTTACCAAATTGTGTTTGCATCAACTCGGTAAGATTGATATTGTCTTTACAAAGGTCTAAGATGAAGAATCTTCAATACGCACTTCCAATATATCAGAAATGGAAATCTTAAAATCTTCAAAGCTAAGGAAATATTATCTCTAAACTCAGTTCTAAGCTCTCAGAATTGAAAACTAAATAATAGTGAAAAGTATTGAATACAATATTGATAGATACTAAACTAAGAATTTTAAAATGTATTTATAGTCGCTAAAAATGTGATGCGAAGGACCATTCGACACAATAAGTCGGGATCGCCAATCCACTCAGTGATCCGCCCTTTGGTCAATTCCATCGCCTTTCTGCTTTGGAGTTCAGTAACTTCAAGCTCTGTACTTTGGGCGATATAACACTGCATTGCAGAACCATTTGGCGACTCGCGGACTGCTTCTTTCCATTGTTGACTTGATTTCCTCCTTCAAGGCTTGGCACACTGGAACATTAGGCGAGACCATATCCATTCGGTGACTCACCCAATGGTTTAGGTGATCCTGAGGCCTTCTGTTGTTCGTTCTTTCAGCTGCCTTGTTCCTTTTTGCTCATTAGTGTCCATGCTTTGTTCCTCAATCCAAATAATTGAAAATCAAGGATTTACTTCAGTTATTGGCACAAAATATGCAATTGATACACTAAATCTATAAAATAAAGCCCTAAATGTATCCAAATTGTGGATTCATCAGGTATTTGGAAGGAGATCAATTCCAAAGTCAATTTTCCTATCGTGAGGAACTCTGGGAAGATCTTCTTGAAACACTTCTGGAAACTCATTTACTAGAGGAACTGACTCAAGAGTTGGGGTTTTAGAACTTGAATCCTTAATTTGAACTAGATGATAGATATACCCCTTGCAAATCATCTTTCTAGCCTTAAGGTATGAAATAAATCAACCCATAGGCACTGAGCTACTACCCTTCCATTCTAAGATTGGTTCGTTTAGAAACTGAAATAGAAGAACCCTGGTTCTACGATCAACTGAGGCATAACATGAATGTAACCAATCCATGCCTAGAATGATATCAAGGTCTACCATTTTTAACTCTACAAGATCTACTGAGGTGACTTTCTGAGAGACAGTGACAGGGCAATTTCACTATACCCATCTAGCTATAACTGGGCACCAATTGGAGTAGAGACTGAGAAGGGTTTTGAAAGAGTTTCTGGACTGACACCGAAGTTGATTGCTATATATGGAGTCACAAAAGAAAGAGTAGCCCATGTATCTAACAAAGCATAAACATCTAAGTGAAAGACTCATAACATACAAGTGACCACATTAGGAGAATCTTTCGGATCCTGGCAAGCTTAAAAAGCATACAACCTGTTTTGGGTGACCTGCTGGCGTTGCTGGAGCTATAGACTAAGCCCTAATATTGTTACCTCTCTGACCCTGTTAGAAGAAGGGCAATCCCCTAACCTGTGACCAGTCTGACCATAGCCAAAACATCCTTAATTTCCTGCAAGTCACTCGCATGGATGGTTCTTACCACACTTTGGACAAGTTGGGTAGATTCTTGTACCTGAAACACTCCCTTGAGACTTAGAGCCTGATTATGTCAAAACCTGGAAGATAGAGCACTAGCTAATAAAGGTGTTGGGGATGAAGATTTCTACTGAAACTATGAGCGATTTCCACCACCCGATTTTTGCCGAGAGTACTCATAGTTACTTTTCGTAGTCTTCTTGTTATCTTTAGCCATTTCCCTAAGCTTATCTCCTTCAACCAGTTGAGCATGCGTCATGTGCCTAGAGATATTCATTTCATCTAACAACATAGCATTCATGCACTCTGTCTTCACTAAGTCGGACACACCATACAGAAACTTAGACATTTGTGCCCTCAAATAAGCCACCTTATGTGGATCATACCTGGAGATTTGGGTGAACTTAAGTGAATACTCTTGGTCTGACATAGAACCTTGCCTTAAATTCATGAATTCCTAAGCCTTAGCCTCCCTCAACCCTCTCGGGAAGAAACTATCCAGTAAAGCAGTCCCAAGTCACAAGAGTTGCATCAGTACCCTTGTTTTCCTTCCATTGAGTAAACCAAATGTGAGCTACATCCTTGAGATGGTAGGATGCCAACTTTACCCTATCATTCCCAGTTACCTACATCACTCAAAAGATCTTTTTGACCTGATAATTGAAACTCTGTGTGTCCTCACCAACCTGTGACCTTAGAAACTCTGGCGGGCTCATCCGAATGAAATCTTGAAGCCTGGCTGCTATTGATGCATTATTAGCTTTAGTGGGAACTGGGGCCTACTGATTGTTTTTGTTAGTCACACTCTGAGCCAAAAACTGAATCGCATTCTGAAACTCTACATTCCAAACCTCTTGATCTGGGACGGAAGAAGTTTTGTTAGCATTCCTTATGTTAACTCTACAAGGAGGAACAATCTAAAATGCATAAAGATGACTTAGAAGTAGATCATACCCACGCACGGTAAGAATAGCAAGAAAGTGAAGTTTTCCAATAACACTTTGTAGCCTCCTTCTCATTAGATGTGGTAGACTTCACACCCATGAAAAGGACTCTACTTAGTGTGGCTTTTCAGACATTCTAGGACTCTTGAACCTAATTCTCTAATACCAAGTTTGTCACACCACGAGGCTACTTCCTTGACGCAAATATGAGACCTAGGATCACGAGTTACCCCAAGCTATCCCTGAGCTAGCATATCCTAAGCAAAACTGAATACATCTATGAAAGATAAACTAATGCAGAAGCTAAATCATGAGATAACTGAATGACGGGGAATACCCAATACTGTCTGTATATATAAACCATGAGTTTAATAACACTGAACTATAACTCAAATACCAAAATTGAATCTAACTATATCTGAATAAAAGCCTCCAACTAACTAGAGATGTTGGGACATGCCCCAGCTAACTCTAGGAAACCTGAAACTGAAAGACTGAAAGTAATAGAAAGCATGTCTATCGTCCTCAAAGAATGAGGACTCACCACTCATACTGCTGAACTGGAGATCGGTAACCGATCTATGCGTGATTGGAATGCTGAGGACCTGAACCTATATCACGAGAAGATGTAGCGCAGAGTTTGCGTCAGTACTTGAAGGGTAGTGAGCATGCATAATAGGATAAAGATGAACAATATATACATAACTGAATAAACCATACTGATCAATAATATAATCTGAATATGATGGAAATACTGAAATCTACTGAAATGAACTGAACTGAATGCAATGACCAAGTACATAACATGCTGAAACTGAATACTGGAATGTAACTGGAACCTGGTCAATGTACTAGAATCTGAATGTGGGAGCTAGTATTAACCGACATAAAACCACATGAGCTAAATGTGGAGTCCAATGTATACTCTCCATCGAGAGGACCTAATATACCTTGCCAAGGGTATAGAGGCATGACTGGCGTGATCACAAATTATGATGCCCACAAAGGGGACTTACAACTTATGGGGCACGTAGTTCTGGGACTATGAGGTTGACTAACCCTAGTCCAACTCGGTGTTAAGCCTACTCCCAACTTATTATGCATATGACACATTATGACTGAAATATTGGATAACTCAATTACTGTCATGCAAAATTTGAGAATGTGACATTTGTAAACGGAAGCATGTATATATGTTATCTGTCCTACCTAGTGTAATTCATTAACTAAATGAATCTACACAACTCAACTAGGATTCTGAATTTCATGCAATGAGATAAGCAACAATGTTACAACAACATGAAAGTCTGATTAGGAATATTCTAATAACTAAATCACAACGATTTCTAAGGTTTAAGAAACCCTAGGTCTAAATAATATGAAGGGAATCAAGAATGTGACTGAATTCTAGGGACCTAGTGGAAGAAAGGAATGCACTAGTGAAATCCCACATACTTGGTGACGAATTCCATGGAGAAATCTTTCGATTTTGGGGCTGGAACTGAGGAAAACTTCCTGCATTCTTGGAGAGGGTTTGGTCGACTGGTTTCTCCTCTTTTTCTCTAGTTTCATCGATTTTTTTAGAATGAATTGGTTAGGGTAAGTTCTGATAAAGTTTCTAGGCGTAAAATGACCAAAACTACGTAGTTTAGGGGCTAAAGAATGTGGTTTAGGTGTCCAACGCATAAGGGAAAAGATCAAACGACCCCTGACTTAAAAGCTATCAGGGCCACCGACGGACCGTTGACTGACATACGGTCCATCCTAGTCAGCCGTCGTCTGGCGTCTGACAGTGGAAGTTGAGGGTCTGACTTACGTCCCTGGACCACAGACCGTGGTCTGACCTACGATCCATAGGTCTGGCGTAGGTTGACCCTTGGCTAAATTGTTCTGGGGTTCTGGGGAGGGGGTTACAGGTGGCAAACACAGATCCCACCTATGGTCCGTAGGTGGAACCCGTCAATGGGACCTGCAACTTCTTAAAAGTCTGTTGGGTTGTAATTCTAAGATATGGGGTGTTACAAATACTGTCTTGGAAAATGCTCAACATAAGTCATAAATTAAGTAAGCATCCTGAGATAACAATGGAACATCTAATTTTTTTAGTCTATGAAGCCTCTAATTGTTCTAGATAGATGTAGGGACAAGACCCACAATGCCTGAAATACTAATAAAACATAACGAAAATGGAGTGTCCTCATAGAGAGTAGCCCTCACCAAATACTATCTATGAATGTAAGATGATCTCAATGGAGCACCTGTGGATGATCCTGAACATCATAAAAGATGCAGGTCGAATGATGTGTGTACATTGAATGTACGAGTATGGAATATAGCTGAGTAAAAACAAAAACTGCACTGAAAGACTGGAAACAACTCAACTTCATCAATACACGAGTAAGACATGAAAACCCCTTTAGCTTTACAATAAGATATGCAATAAAAGCAATAAGAAATTGACATACTTTACTTGTGGGAGTTTCTCTAACCGACAAACATTACTATGATCCTAGAAATGATACAACATTTCGCCCATGTTGCAAAGGCCATCATATACCTTACCGAGGTATAGAATTATATTGTTACTATGAACCCATCTAATAGGCCTTCTAAGAGGCAGTAAGGAGTCACATGAAGAACCAATCCTATTATATTCTATGCTAACTACATAGTTTTATGGGACTTCCGAGTTATAAAATACTTCCACCCAATTCGGTGCTCGATAATACTCCCAAAATAATTAATATAACTTTTTGCTCAATTCACTCTTTACAAAGAAAAAACTTACTTTACTAAATTGCTTTTCAAATGTTAGACATACTTACATTTTTTAAACATGTATTTATGAACTTATCTTTCAAAACCAAGATCGATATATATATATATATATATATATATATATATATATATATATATAAACTAAAATCCCTTAAGTTTTTATGAAAATAGAGCTTTAAAACTTCCCTTTTAAGTTACTTTAACTTTAGGTGAAATCAAAATTAAGACACGTCATTAGGACATGTAGTATATCTCAAGGATTAATAGAACCTTTAGGAGTTAATAAGAAGAAGAGAACGTAGTCACGATTCACAAGAACACGTCCAGAAACAAAGCACAAAAAGAAAAGGATCAGGCGACCCTATCGTACTAAGTGGCACAGAATGCTAGACCCTAAATTATTGGCAAAAGTTTGGGGCGCATTGCTAGCTCGGTACGCCAGGACCCAAACTACTGACGAGTAGTTTTGGTGCTATAGTGGCACGTTGCTGATGAGTCGGGACTTTTGACCCATTTAGGGCTTGGTACTTCATGAATTAGTGTCCTCAATGTCTATTTTGTGTTCATAACTGATGTTAAATTTTGTATGTGCAGCAAAGAATGTTTAACAACAAGGCAAGGACATTACATTGAGAAAATAATCTCAAATAACATAAAAAATGGTTAGAGTCAAGGAAAAGTAAGGCTAGAGCTCGAAAAAGTCACTCGGCGACTCACCAAGTGAATGGTTAGATCGCCAAAATATCTAGCAAGTTTGGCTCATGGTCAAACTAACTCGGCGAACTCAAGACTGAAAAAGGGCATCGCCGAGCGGAATGACGATATCGACTTAGATCGCCTAAATGATCAAAATAACTCGACTTGAATATCATGTAAGGACCAATATACTAGGGATTAAGTTGCCCCTTCTTACCAAATCTCATAACACCTTTCATAGGTGAAACCTTCAAGTAAACCCAGTCATCAACCTCAAATTCTAAGTCTCTTCTTATACCATCGGTATAGGATTTCTGATGACTTTGTGCCGTTTTCAGCCCTTCCTGAATAATCTTCACTTTCTCATGGCTTGATGAACCAAATGTGGCCCTATCAATTCAACTTCACCAACCTCAAATCAACCAATAGGTGATCTACATCTTCGCCCATAAAGAGCCTCGTAGGGAGCCATTTGAATACAATAGAGATATCTATTATTATATGCAAATTCTATGAGAGGCAAGTGGTCATCCTAATTACCTTTGAAATCCAAGAGTTATGCCCTCAACATATCCTCTAGGGTCTGAATTGTGCGCTCTACTTGTCCATCAGTCTAAGGATGAAAAACAGTACAAAAGTTCACCTTCGAACCAAAAACTTTATGGAAAGACTTCCAAAACTGAGCAGTGAATTGTCCACGACTATCAAAGATGATAGACAGAGAAACTCTATGACATCAAACTGTCTCTTGAATATACAATCTGGCATAATACTCGGTTGAATTTGTAGTCTTTACCGGCAAGAAATGGGCTGATTTGTTCATCCGATCTATAATCACCTTAATCGAATCATGCTGCCTGCGAGATCACAGTAAGCCAGTAATGAACTCGACATTAATCATCTCCTACTTACATTATGAGGTACGAAAATACTAAGTGAGAGAATATGAAAAAGGTTGAAAGTCAAGACCCATGGCTTTATAAAAACCATCTAGATCTCACCCATTCGGCGACATTAGTTGAATTTGCTTCTCTACTCGACGATCCACCAAGTGTTTATCTACCTCGCCGAGTTTTACAGGACCCTTAGTGAAGGTAAGGATCCAAACGCCAGTCTTTGTCGGGGTCACCAATCTAGTCAGCGATTTCCAAACTGAACTTTTGTAATTCATCCTGTACTTTTCATGCCCAATCCTCAATTATCAAAACACCTTTATTTAAAAAATAACATAATTAAAGCAGTTAAGGGTTTTGGGATGCCTTCCATATGGCGCCTTAGTTAACGTCGTGGCACGACGCGGGTTAACACCTAAACTTCACTTTTTAGTTTAGCCAAAACATCATTTGTAAACCCCCTGCTTCATGTCTGATGGAGATGAGGCATCACATGAACCAAGATAGTTTCAATTAGCTGGATAAATCTACAATGAGAACTGCTCATCTGATTTAGCACTGCTACATTTTCTTTAATCTCCTCTAACACTCTATCTTGCTTATTTAGCTTTTGGAGAATGGTTAATAACATATCTTTGATACGTCTATTTTCAATGTCAATAGGTCTTCCCTGCTCTATAGGTATTATGCATTTGCTCTTCTCTTTGGACATCATCTTTAGTTCCTCGACCTTTTGGGTCAAGTTATCCATCTGACCCAACAAAGCGCTCAATTGTTGGTCCTTCTCAGTATCCTTATTGGTGTTAGCCAAAAGGTCAAAGAATTTGGCTGCGGTCTCATAGGAGTATCTCTCAAGGCCACCTCGGATAAGTCGATCGATTAATCCTCTGTTGCCAGGATTTAGACTCCTATAGAAGCATTCCAGTAGAACTAGGTTGGGGATCTCATATGTTGGGCATTGTGTCAATAGTGTTTTAAACCTCAGCCACGACTCAAGAAAAAGTTCTCAATCTAGAATCTTGAAGGTCAGGATGCGATCCCTGAACCACATCATTTCTACTAAGAGGTTCTCCATTGGTTCACCATCTCCATCAAGTATACTCATTATCCTGTCTCAACAAACAAACAAGCTAGACCAAAAAAAGAGTTAAGTAAGTAAACTACAATTAAGAAGAACAAAATTTCTATTAATCTAAGAATCCTCAAATAACACCACTCCCCGGCAACGATGCCATTTTGATGTTTGCGTAATCAACAACACAACTTCTGATGCAAGTGTCTACGATCATGCAATAGTATAATAACCAAACCAAGGGTTGGGGTCGAGTCCGAAGGGAGTAGTTTAGAGAATTAATAGAAAAATAAAATTCAATTATAGCTAGTCATAACTAAAGACATTAACGATTAAAAACATTGTAAGTTAAAGGGGGACACAAAACTGTCAAATATCTATTTGGGGGTTTTGCCTCAATTATAGCAAAACCAATAGAAATAACAAAGAAATCTATAAATGAGAGGGGATTCTTGGGATGTGACCAGAATACGGGTTAATATATATTGTTGGGTACATGCTTTCGATAGAAAATCTGTAGAGTAATAGTGACTAGGCTAAGCTACATGTGGGAAAAATTCTCTCTCGAGAAATTTACCCCATTTCAAATAGGTTCCCCTCGGAAACCCACTTATCGCATGAAGACCAGCCTACGCCTTACCCCGCTCACTCTCTTGAGCTGAGTATTAGGATATGGAACTAGGGCTCACCCTCTTGGGCTGAACCTCATGTCGACCCACTCCTTAGGCCATCAGTCTAGCGGTCATGGTTTCGTTACATCTCTCACTCGAAAGCCGAAAACACATGGGTGGTTTGTATTTACAACTACAAACCCATTAAATTAAACCACAACCACTAGTTGAAATCACCATTAAAATACATCTAACCTATTAGCAAGCAAGACCCAACAATAGTCGTAACCCATATTCGCTAAGTCACATCCCAAGAATTGGGGTTTTTAACCACACATCAAGAGATAGAAATTTATACCTAAATAAGCTTGCATTCAAATGGTTATGAAGAGTTAAGTCTTGTTATAGGATAAGAATGAAGAATCCAAAAGACCCAAGTCCAAATCCTTGGAGATGAAACCCTCTTTTTCTTCAAGTTTCAAAACCCTCTCAAACTCAGAATAAAAATAAAAAGTAATAAAATTATATTAATTGTTTCACACTAAAAATCGGATACTAAAAATATCTTATATATCCCTCAAAACTAGTAAAGAGTTTAGTATTTATAGACTTCAGAAAATAGAGTTGGCGGATCACTCGTTAGACGCGAATGTCGAATGACTCGGCGATTTGCCCTTCTTCTAGTTCAACACCGTTTGTGCTTTACCTTCAGTATATGTGTGTTATGGATCAATGGGCGGTATACTTCTGCTTCACGGAACTGATCGGCGAAGCGCCGACTGCTCCTTTCATCGCCTTTTTTATCCTTATCCTTTAGGTCTTCGCGTAATGGAACAAAGGGCGGAGTGTGTCCCTTCGGCGAATAACCAAGCATGCTTGGCGATGCTTAGGCTTCAACTTCCTCATTCTTTTCAGTCTTTTTGTTCCTTTTTGTGCCTAAGTGTCCATGCTTCCACTAAATCTTGAAATACTTGAAACTTCAGAGTTTTCATCAGATATTTAGACTATATAAACATTTGAGGACACAATTTCTATTAAAATATAGCCCTAAATGAGTCCAATTCGTTGACTCATCAACCCATTTTCATGTTTGCATAATCAACGACACAACTTCTGATGCAAGTGTCTACGATCGTGCAATAGTATAATAACCCAACCAAGGGTTGGGGTCCAGTCCCAAGGGAGTGGTTTCGAGAATTAATAGAAAAATAAAATGCAGTTCTAACTAGTCGTAGCTAAAGACATTAATGATTAAAAACATTGTAAGTTAAAAGGGGACACAAAAGTGTCAAATATCTATTTGAGGGTTTTGTCACAATTATAGAAAAAACAGTAGAAATAACAAAGAAATATATGAATGAGAGGGGGCTCTTGGGATGTGACCAGAATACGGGTTAATCTAAATTGTTAGGTACATGCTTTCGATAGAAAATTGGTAGAGTAACAGTGATTAAGCTAAGCTATATGTGGGAATAAATTCTCTCTCGAGCAACTTAACCCGTTTCAAATGGATTCCTCTCGGACATCCACTTGTCGCATGAGGACCAGCCTACCCCTTACCCCGCTCACTCTCTCAAGCTGAGTGTTAGGATATGGGACTAGTGCTCACCCTCTCGGGATGAACCTAATGTCGACCCACTCCTTAGGCCATCAGTCTAGCGGTCTTGGTTTCGCGACCTCTCTCTCGAACAAGCCAAAAACACATGGGCGGTTTTGTATTTGCAACTACAAACCCATTAAACTAAACCATAACCACAAGGTGAAATCACCATTAAAATACATCCAACCTATCAGCAAGCAAGACCCAACAACAGTCTTAACCCATATTCGCTAAATCACACCCCAAGAATTGGGGTTTTTAGCCACACTTCAAGAGATAGAAATTTATACATAAATGAGCTTGAATTCAAATGGGTATGAAGATTTAAGTCTTGTTACATGCCAAGAATGAAGAATCGAAAAGACTCAAGTCAAAATCCTTAGAGATGAAACCCTCTTCTTCTTCAAGTTTAAAAACCCTCTCAAACTTAGAGCAAAAATAAAAAGTACTAAAATTATATTAATTGTTTCACACTAAAAATCTGATACTTGAAAATTTGATACTAAAAATCTCCTCTTTATTCCTGAAAACTAGTAAAGAGTTTAGTATTTAAAGACTTCAAAAAATAGTGTTGGCGGATCGCTCAACGAGGTTAGTCGTGAACGCCGAATGACTCGGTGATTCGCGCTTCTTCTAGTTCATCTCCATTTGTGCTTTGCCTTCAGCATCTATACGTTCTGGATCATTAAGAGTTATACTTCTGTTTTGCGGAACTGATCGGCGAAGCGCCGACTGCTCATTTCATAGCCTTTTTTATCCTTCTCCTTTAGGGCTTCGCGTACTGGAACAAAGGGTGGAGTGCGTCCCTTTGGTGATGCTCAAGTTCAGCTTCTTCATTCTTTTCAGCCTTTTTGTTCCTTTTTGGGACTAAGTGTCCATGCTTCCACTAAAACTTCAAATACCTGAAACTTATGTGTTTTCATCAGATATTTAGAGTAAATAAACATTCGAGGACACAATTTCTATTAAAATATAGCCCTAAATGAGTCCAATTTGTGGACTCATCAGTGTTCTACCTTGACTTGTTGGCAATTTGGGTAATTAGCAACAAACATTGCAATGCACCACTTCATAGACTTCTCTCAAGTCATGGTACATCTTTGTGGATTCAGGATGGATCGAATATCTGGAACTATGAGCTTCTGCCATGATCATCTCTTGGATCTCATCCACCTTTGGTACACACAATCTACCTTGGTATTTTAATACTCCATCTCCCCCTTGTTCAAAGCCATAACCTTTTGCTTATGAACATTAGACTTCAGTTCAAGTAAAAGAGGGTCTTTTTTTGTTTCTCCTTCACTTCAGATACTAGTACTAATTCAGCCCTATTCATCACCACAACTCTACCTTTACTGAAGTCTAATAGATGGACTCCCAAATGGGTAAGTCTTTGAAATTCCTTAGCTAACTCTTTCTTGCCTTCTTCTAAATGAGCAGTACCCATGGATAAAATTCTCAAAGCATCAGCAGCAACATTAGCCTTACCTGAGTGATATAGGATGCTAATGCCGTAGTCCTTGAGAAACTCTAACCACCTCCTTTACCTGAGATTAAGTGCCACTCCCCGAGGCTACCCCTTGATGTAACACGGGATCTATGATCACAAGTGACCCCAAGCTAACCCTGTGTCTAGCATATCATAAGCATGCTGAAAGATAACTAAATAAACAAGAACTATACGGAAGCTAAAACAGTGGTTATCTGAAAATGGGGAATACCCTACTAATCTGAATATGGAGAAGGGCCAAAAATACCCTTAAGTCTAGGGAATGGAACAAAAATACCCTCCTTCCACCTTTAGGCTCCAAAATTCCCTTTCATCCACTTATATGGACCTATATTACCCTTTCACTTAAAAGAATCTTTAAGAGTAATAATTAATTCTTTTATTAATGGCATGTCAGTCTTTAATCGGCTGAAATTTAAATTAACCAAAAATAATAATTTCTCCTAATTAAACTAGGATCCAACTAAACTGTACTGACCCATTTAAAATTGTACTTTCTGCCAATTGACTTTCTCTCCAGCATTAAAACTGGAGTTAACATATAATCTTTGGATAATCTATAGAGTAGATTTTCTTTTTCTTTCTGAATAGATATCATTCAAATGATATGTATTCTAATCCCCAGATCCTTGCTCATCAGTTTGTTTGTTTTTTACTCTTACTTCTTTTCTATCTCCTCCTCAACAGAGCATACCCTCTTCTCCTCTCAATTTCGTTTTAACCCCTTTTACATGTTTAGGTCTAACAAACAAAGTATTCATAAAAAATGAAGAAACTCAAGGTGGGTCTTGAAAAAACACCCTTTTATTCAATTCTTTTCGCAAAATCTGTAGATACCCATTTGGGATTTTCTGCAAATTCACCAATTCTTTAAGATTTTCGGTGAGATTTTTGTCAGTGGATACACATATTACTTCGGAATAAACAGTAATTGGCAATTGAATTACAGGTAATTTCATAGATATAGGAAATGAAGAAGTTTGGCATAATTTGAGGAATTGTTGATCGCAATGCCATGAAAAATGTAGTTTTTTCTTTAGGATTTTTGAGCTTTTGTCCGTTGAGAAGAAGCTGGGCTTGAAGAGTATGAAACTGAGGAAGTCAACTTTAATGGTGGAGAGTAGGTTTGCTTAATTTAAATTTTAACCAATTAAAGGCTGCCACATGATATACCGTGAGTTTACGATATTTTTAATACATTTCACATAAGAGTTGTGTGTGTCTAGGGCCATTTTGTATTAGAACTAACGTTTATTGTGCTAAATTTGCAAGAAATAGGCTTGGACGAGGTCGAGAGAGATACAATTGAAATTTTGTAGAAGTGGCCACTCACTGATGTGTCCTACGGACCGTAGGTCCAGTCACGGTCCGTCAGTGGGTTGGGGTGGATTTCTCATCAGGGAAGTCTTACTAAGTGTGGAACTATGGAGGAGAGTGATGGACCGTAGGTCGACCCACGGGCCGTCCGGCACGTCTGTCATTGATCACTGAGAGTTGAAGTTCCAATACCTGATGAAAAGTTCTAAGTGTGGAGCCACGAAAGAGGACCCATGGACCATGGATCGACCCACGGTTCGTACTGCACGTCCGTGGATTGCAACTACGAGTTGAAGGTTCCAAACTTCTGAGAAATTATCTCAGTCTTGAGCCACAGAAGGGACCTATGGACTGTAGGTCAGTCCACTCTCCGTAGGTCAGTATCGTCGATTGAAACCGCGTCCATACAAGTTTATTTCCTTATTTCCTTTCCCTTTTTTTAGGACATGTTTTTCTATAAATAGGGCATGTAAACCTTGTTTTTGGGGGTTAGACACCATAGTATTATTTTAGTTCTTGAGATTTTCTTGGGAATTAACTTGCAAACTTTAGCAATTTGATCTCCTAATTTCGGTTTATAAAGATTCTTGCTTTGAATTTCAATTGGAGATTACTGGTTTCTTCTACTCAATACGTAAGTTCATGAATTCTTCTTCTACAATTATGAATTGTGTTCTTACAAGCATGAGTAACTAAATCCACAACTAGGGTTGTGGGAACCTTGAGCCATTAAAAACGTATGAATAATAACTAAGTAGTTAATAAGAAAATAATTATCAACAAAGATTTAGTGTGATACTATTTAATAGTCTATTGTCAATTGGTGCGAGGGTGAAAACTAAGCCATACATTGATGTGATGTCTAATCTGAGGTAAAGGTAATGGTTAGTAAATTATACACACATAGTCGGACCAAGGTGCGGGGTGGAATTCTCTATTTGGTGGAACAAGAACTTAGGGATACATAACTTACTACTTTGCATGTGATACACTAGGAAGGAATTACTATTATTAGGATTACCGAGTTGATAGCTTATGGGGAACACATACACCCTAGTTTCTCTCTCTCATTGATAACAACAATAGTTCGAACCTTGCTCACTTGTTACATAACAATCAATCAGTTATTTGTTTCACAAACCCCCCCCCCCTTGACTTACTTGTCTCAAAAATATGTTGACTAAACGAATATAATCGTAAGTTAAAGTTAAGTCTAAACCATATTCCTCGTGGGATCGACACCAATCTACAAGTTGGGTTCTTTACTTGATAACGATCGATTATACTTCTTTAGGGAGGTGTAATTTGAGCGTATCACCACATCATAAATGAAAGGATTAATTATTACTCTTAAAAAATCTATTAAGTGCAAGGGTAATATAGGTCCATATAGGTGGATGAAACGGTATTTTGGAGCCCAAAGATGGAAGGAGGGCATTTTTGTTTCATTCCCTACTTGAATGGTATTTTAGGCCCTTCTCCGATCTGAATATATAAAACATACTAAGATTTTAGTGATAACTGAAAGATAAACTCAACAATCCAAGCTGATTCTACTACTATGTTCGTAAAAGCCTCTAACTGAGTTGAGTTGCTGGGATATGCCTCCAGCTAACTCTAAGAAAATTCAAAAACCGAATAAAAAGACTAAAATGAAAGCATGTCTATTGTCCTCGGAATATAAGGGCTCACCACTAAAGCTACTGAAATGCGGACTGAGAATCTATCTAAGAGCGATGTGGATATTGAGTACCTGAACCTACATCATAAAAGGATGTAGGTTCCACACTTGGTCAGATTTCCCTGATTTGTCTTCAATCCCATGCCTGCTGATCTACGGTCATCACCTACGGACCGTGAATGGACCTACAGTGTCCATTGACGGTCCGTAGACCACCTCCGTGAATGCCCTGTTTCTGCATTTCTTGCAGCTATCTCTATACTTCCGCGCCTGAACACCTTTTCTGCAAAACATGATAAAAACACATAAAAACCAATATAAAAAGGCCTTAGACACACACAACTTGTAAGTGAAATGTATTAGAAATACCGTAAACTCACGGTATATCAACACCCTCAACTTAAATTTGTTGTTTGTCCTCAAGCGACGCACTACAACTCTAAACGACACTTGTGTAGAAGCAAGCATTTTCAAACCCAAGCAATCACATGGCTCCCTACCCTCCTCATTGTTTGGGAGCACATTCGTTCTCTTAGACTCGATGAGCCAATTTATGTGGATCACACCATGACACAGATGGACCAACTGACACACAACATACACCTTCTCACTATCACCAAAGTACCAACTTTCCGACAATGTAACTAGTGCCCTTACTTCAAACGAAATCTCCTTTTCCTAAGAATGAATTATATCATGGTACAATGATTTATTCAACACTCACGCTCAAAAGTAATTTCAAATACAGTTAGTGCTCAATGCCATAAGCTTGCCCTTATTTTCACTGCTTAGACTCTCCAAAATAGACTCTAGGATCACTATAGGGCTTTCTTGGCATGTAACGTAGGCTCAGGGTCAGGTGTGGTACATTTGGGTAGTGCTTAGTGACTTTCTGCCCTCCTTGACATTACACTCAGATTTCAACCTCTTTTTGCCCTATTTTTGTCATCCTGTCATTTTACTTTTTTTCCCTTAATTTTCTTCAACCACGAATGTGACCTCAGACTTTGCAGCTCCTCTTACTTTTTTTTTCTTTTAGCTTTCAACAAGTCACATCCTTTTATCCATTTTTCTTTCACTCTTTTCATACCCATTTTTCTTTCAGTTCCCTCTTTCATAGCCACCCTCAACTTATGGATTTTCCATTAGTTGAGGTACACAATACCCGATGTCAGGTCAGGGTCAAGATTGAGGTTGCTTACATTAGCCACCCTCAACATTAGGCTTTTGGCCTAAGTCAAAGTGCACATGTCCAAGGAGGGACCGGGGCCAACATAGTAGATTATGGGAAAAGTGAGATCAGGGTCTAGAAAGAAATGGTTTAATTTTAGGCTCAAATTATTTGGATCAAAGGGAGCATTTATTTCATTTGGTTGGATCCTTCTTTTAGGCTATTTGTGGATTTTTCAGAACAATGGCCTATGATCACTTCCTAACCTGTAGATTGAATTTGTCTTAACAGGACTAACAAGGCAAGTTCTAGCTTTGCAAAAAAACTGTTTGAACACTCAACGATTCTCACACACTCTTGGCACATAGTTCCATCATCAAGTTATTGGATTACCCAGTTCAAGTTTCAGCTTAAGTCATGCTATCAAGTCGATTGTTACTATGTCATACTCAGAGCCAACACAATCAACTAATCGTAGCCTACAACTTTCTAGCATACCTCCCAAAATCTGACGGGTATCATTTTTCATAAGCCATCATGTTTCAGTCTTCATCATGCTTCTACACATACGATCCTAAGACATGCCGGTTCAACAAAAATTAAACAGTCCCTTGGGGAAAAAGAACACAGGCAAGAAAACCCCAAGAGAGGATTCATGAGTTGGGTTATCCAGATTTCACCCTATCACTTACAATCCATTTACCCCACCCCTAATAAAAATAGATCCAGTTGTCCCCAATGCATACATAAGCATTAAAAGAAAATGGATTGGGTGAAGCAAACCTGTGGCGCAAAGCGCCGGCGAATCTTCAACAAGCAGGGGGGTCTGGTTTCCCAGAACCCGCTGGAACAACAGTGAGAGCACCCTCAGTAGTGCCCACATCAGCAATCATAGCACCCTCAGTAGTGCTCTCTAACAATCTCTCTGCACTAACAGTGGTGCTCACCATGTCCCTCAAAATGGGTTGAACCTCTGCAACTGGGGCAGAGCTCGATGCCCCTGCAACTCTCTCACGAACCCTCTGCTGGCGCAACTCTTCGTTTGCAATCGAAGCCCTCCTAGCCTCCTTCTCCTGCCGACGCTGTCTCTTATGAGCTTTCTTTTTCTCCGTGCGATGAGAACGATATCGCTTGCCTTTGGCATGTGTAGGTGCAGGCCCCTCCTCGGCGGTCCCACTGAATAGAGCATCTAGAACTGTATCATCAGCCAGTGCAGTAGGAGCAGCCTGAGTCTCAACTGAAGGTGCAGCAAGAATGGCATCAACGTCAGTCCGGAAGCTGGCTACATCAACCTACAAAGCAGATAGGTTTATGGCCGGAGCTGATCGCTCGAGGACTCGCAACTCAAAGGCATCAAGACGCTTATTAACAGCCTGGACCTTCCGGTCCATCATCCCCTCCATCCTGCGTTCCATCCTAGCCTCAGACTCAGCTATTGACTTTTGCATCCACGGTTAGATGTGATGTATCAGTGTGGCCATCTGCGCCTCTAACTTCTGTACTCTAGCCAAAGGGACAACAGTAGCTCCTAACTGCGGTGTGGACCGGGAAGAGCTAGGAGCCATACTAGCTGCCTGAGATGAGGAGCCCGGGACAATGTCGGTGTGATCGGGGATGCTAAGGTCATCGCCCTGTGCCTGCCCACTGTGTCTGCAAGATTGGAACCCAAATGAGGTACCTCAACCAGAGGCTCTCTGCGAGGTGCTACCACATTAGCCTCATCTCTAATAAGGCCGATGTTCAATGCCCCTGTAGGGTGGACTAACTTGTCGCAATGCCAGATCGGCACTGCAGAGTCCCTGCACAAATGAAAAATTAGACAGGGGAATGGGTAGGTGGTGGAGGTCCTGAATGCCTTCTTGTGAATCTCTACTAGCAGCATGCGGGCAAAGTCGATCTCCACACCCGCTACCAATGCTGCAACCATGACCGCTCTGTCCCAAGTGACTTGATTATCAGCTTTTGTAGGCGAGACTCTGTTACGCACCAGCAACCAAAAGAACTTGGCCACAAAATTTAGTGTGGCCTTCCGGATGCCCAATCGTGGAGCGGCAACCCATTCCGCAGTCTCGCTATCTGCAGTAATGTACCTGGCCAACCATAGTAGAACAACCTCTCGCTGCTCAGCATTCCTCTGGAAAGCACCACTCCACACGATGTCCCATCTATAATCGAACTCAGTTGTGTTGAGAGACCAAGAGTGACCTGTAGTAGGACCATAGAGAAAGCGTCTGATCGTGTCAGAGGATATGTCCACCGAGCACCCTCGAACCAAGGTGGAAGTGAGCGAATCCTGCGCTAATGGCTTTGACCGCTTAGAAATGGAACCCCGGAGAGTGGCAGCATAGGAAGCATAGAACTCCAGCACAATCTCCTCGTTGTACGTCCCTGGGTCTCGAGCCATTCAGTCACACTTGTAAAGGTTGAACAACCGATGAATGTCTGAAACAGTATGCAGGCTCCCCGTGAGGACTCTGCGCTCCTGTGTAATTAGTCGGGTCATTTTTTTTTTGTCGTTGACCATCTTAGCATCCCTATAAATCTGCCATTGACCCTCTACACACCACTTATTTATCTCGCCTACTACAGGAGTGGGGTCATCATTCTGTGGTGCAGGTATGGACTCTGAGCTATTTGCCTCATCAGACGAGGCTGCTTGGTCATTCTCTCCTGACCCTGTGGATGATTTGGCATTGGACCCTGTAGCATGGGCAGACTCGGACCCGGACATAGACCCCTCTGAACTGGAAGCAGCCCCAGTTGGTGACCCGATCAGTGTGTGCTCCTCATCAGACTGGGAGACAGTGACTACGTCGGGAAGCACCTTCTGGGGGGTGCCTCTGGGTGCAGCGCGAGAAGTCCTAGGGTTGAGAGGCACATATGTTGGATCAGTGTCGGCGTCTGTGTCCTCATCAATTAACCTAATAACAAGGGCAACAGATTTGGACTTTCCCCTCTTTGAGTAGGTGACCATCTTCTTGGGTGCCATTGTACCTGCGGGAACGATATTAGTGCCAAAACTAACTATATGCAACAAAGAAAACTTTTAGGATTGGTAACGACCCTCAACTAAGCCCACAGAAAATATTTAGACAGATGCTACAGTGGTCATCCACGGAGGAGACCTACGGTCCGTAGACCGATCTACGGTCTGTGGATCTCTTCTGTGGATCAGGGGGCCTGTCATATAGGTCGCAGTTGGAAAACACGGAAGTGCAGAAAGGTCCGTAGATGAACCTACAGACCGTAGTCCACCTCCGTGGTTTCACACTTGGTGAAATTTCCCAGTGCATCCATTTACGAACCCTATCTACGGTCCGTAGATGGATCTACGTTTCGTAGACGGGGTGTCGTGGATGCCATCATACTTTTTTTGCCTTAGTTTTCAACATTAACACAATCTCATCATGCATTTACAACACTAAATTATGCTAGTTCTTCATTCTTAAGATTCCGACCGATTATTATACCAAATAATTTAGACTAGTGGTGGAACCCTAGGTCGAAACTAGCATGTAGTTTTTACGATCACATACAATAATGCTACACAATCACTATCTATCGTTCCAAGGGCGTTGTAAATTTCAAGTTTATCATGCAATTTCATCTAACAATTACCCAAGGTAAAGACCCAACTCCCGACTTTCTATATTCAATCTATGAATCGAAATTCAAAGTGAAGGGAAAGTCTATTACCTTACAAGCAACAAGGAGTGGGGTGATGGCTTGATGATACTAAGATTAGCAAGACCAAGGAGGCACCTCTTCGTTACTGACCAAACACCGGACCCTTTTTGTTAGATTATGGGATGGGTTGTATTTGAAATGGAAGGGAAATTGGGGAATTATGGAAGGAATGATATGATGGAGGAGTTATAGAGTGATTAAGGGAAGATAGGGAATGTTAGAAACAGTTTTGGGAGTAATGGAGGGAATGGGAATGGTTTAAAACAAATGGGGGTTTTTAAATGGGAAAATCTGGGTCGGGTCAGACAGCCTGAGGTGTGGACTCACGAGACCCTGTCTATGGTCCGTGAGTCGATCTACGGTCCGTAGATCAGGACCGTAGATCACTCATATACTTGACAATTTAGAAACTTACCTGGGATCTACGGGCACCATCTACGATCCGTTGATGGATCGACGGACCGTCGATTGTGTCCGTAGACTGCTGCACCAGACCATTTTCTGTAGAGTTTTCGTGGTGTACCTGCAAATGTAGCAACCAATAGGCTATTCTTTTTACATTTTCTGGACACTTTTTAGACACGGACCCTATTCTAATTCTAGCCAACACTAATACAAAACTAAAGTTTGATACAAGGAATAAATCGAACAGCGCAAACTACTAGAGAGAAAAAAAAAACTATATCCTATCGTTGGGTAGATTGTACATCTTGGGTTGCCTCCCAATCAGCGCTTGATTTAATGTCGCGGCACGACGCAGACCTCTTGATTACTCAGACTTCATCAAGATTGTAGGCCTCAATCACTTCTTGCACGGTTTCAGCATTTCCCAAATAGATCTTGATCCTTTGCCCGTTTACCATGAACCTTGTGCCATCCGTTTTTTGAAGCTCAACCACCCCATGGGGGAACAATTTTGTGAGCAAAAATGGTCCACTCCATTTGGACTTGAGTTTGCCTGGAAACAAGCGCAACCTAGAGTTGAATAGAAGCACAAGATCACTAACCACAAATTCTCGCTTTTCAATTCTTTGATCATGATACCTCTTCATCTTCTCTTTGTACAAGGCTGAACTTTCATAAGCTTTTAGGAGAAACTCCTCAAGTGCATTCAAGTCATCCATTCTTTGATTTGATGCGGCGCCCCAATCCAAATTTAATTTCTTCATTGCCCACATCGCCTTATGCTCTAGTTCTACTGGTAAATGACAAGACTTCCCATACACAAGTTGGTAAGGAGACATACCTATGGGGGTCTTGTATGCAGTGCGGTATACCCATAGAGCATCATCAAGCTTCTTTGACCAATCCGTTCTATTGGCATTCATGGTCTTTGCCAATATCTGTTTGATCTCTATGTTGGATACTTTAACTTGACCACTAGTCTGTGGATGGTAAGGGGTGGCTACATTGTGGCGGACACCATATTTCTCAAGTAGTACCTTGAACAACTTATTGCAAAAGTGAGAACCTCCATCGCTAATAATAGCCCTCGGTGTACCAAATCTAGAGAATATGTTCTTTTTCAAGAACCCGGTGACACTTTTACCTTCATTGTTGGAGAGCGCAACTGCTTCAACCCACTTCGATACATAGTCAACCGCAACAAGAATATACTTCATCCCATATGAACTCACGAATGGACCCATGAAATCAATGCCCCATACATCAAACAACTTTATCACCAATATAGGATTCAGAGGAAGCTCTTGTCTCTTTGAAATCCCTCCTTCTCTTGGTGAATGGTAGGCCAGTAGTATCCACACTGCAAAATCTTATGTGCAGTCTGAATACCACTATGATGCCCACCAAAAGGCGATGAATGGCATGCTTCAAGTACACTCAACATCTCTACCTCGGGCACGCAGCGACGAATAATCCCATCAGCACAACTACGATACATATAAGGTTCATCCCAAAAGAATTTCTTCACATCATGCATAAACTTTTTCTTTTGGTGAAAAGACAAATCGGGAGGCACAGTATCGCTTGCCAAATAATTAGCAAAATCCGCGAACCAAGGAATCAGATCATGAGAAGCAGCTAATACCTGTTCATCTGGAAAAGCATCATTAATTTCGTCCCTATCTCCAAGCTTTAGCATGGCCTCTTCCTCTAATCTGGACAAGTGATCGGCAACTTGATTTTCGGTTCCCTTTCTATCTTTTACCACAAAATCAAACTCTTGCAGCAACAGTACCCATCTAATCAATATTGGTTTTGCATCTTTTTTTGCCACCAAATACCTCAATGCAGAGTGGTTAGTATGCACTATTACCTTAGTACCAAGCAAGTAGGAACGAAATTTCTCAAATGCAAAAACCACTGCAAGGAGTTCTTTTTCGATCACAGTATAATTCTTCTGGGCCATATTTAGAGCTTTGCTAGCATAGTAAATAGGGTGAAGAATTTTCTCACGCCTTTGACCCAATACTACACCAAGCGCCACTCCACTCGCATCGCACATTACCTCAAACGGTTGTCCCCAATCCGATGAAATAATGATAGGTGTTGTAACCAACTTCTCCTTCAGCTCTCCAAATGCTCTAAGACAAGCATCATCAAAATAGAACTTACTCTCCTTCTCGAGCAGTTTGCACAAAGGATGCACAATTTTTGAGAAATCTTTGATGAATCTCCTATAAAATCCTGCATGTCCAAGAAAACATCTAACACCTTTTATTGAAATGGGTGGCTGAAGTTTTTCTATTACCTCAACTTTAGCTCTATCAACCTCAATACCTTTCTCTGAAATTTGATGTCCCAACACTATACCTTCTTTAACCATGAAGTGACACTTCTCCCAATTAAGCACCAAGTTGCAGTCTTCACACCGTTTAAGCACTTCGGTCAAATGATCTAGACACCGATCAAAAGAGTCACCTACAACTGAAAAATCATCCATGAACACTTCAATAGTGTCCTCCACCATATTAGAAAATATCGACATCATACACTGCTGGAAGGTCGCTGGGGCATTGCATAACCCAAATGGCATTCGTTTGAAAGCAAAATTCCCATATGGGCACGTGAATGTGGTCTTCTCTTGGTCTTCTGGAGCTATAAAGATTTGATTGTAGCCCGAATACCCATCAAGAAAACAATACCAACCCTTTCCTGCATGTCTATCCAACATCTGGTCCATGAATGGCATAGGAAAATGGTCCTTTTATGTTCACGCATTCAACTTCCGGTAATCCATACAAACTCTCCATCCAGTAACAGGCCTTATTGGAACAAGCTCATTTCTTTCATTTGGAACCACAGTCATACCACCTTTTTTTAGCACACACTACACAGGACATACCCAACTACTATCTGAAATGGGGTAAATAACTCTTGCATCCAGCCACTTGATGATCTCCTTTTTGACTACTTCTTGCATAGGTGGATTTAGTCTTCTCTGGTGCTCGATACTGGGCTTATGATCTGGCATGAGTTGGATTTTGTGAGAGCAAATACCAGGGGTAATCCCAATGATATCCGTTATAGTCCACCCAATAGCTCGCTTGAACCTTTTCAACACAGTCACCAAGCACTCTACTTGTCCTGCGTTCAAATCTACCGCAATGATGACCGGCAAAGTATTCCCTTTGCCCAAGTACACATACCTCAAATGCGGTGGTAGAGCCTTGAGCTCCAATTTCGGTGCCTCCACAATAGATGGTCTTGAGAGTGTGGACTCGCGATTCTTCACGTCTAATTCATACTTCTTTGGTTTGGGCCGGTATTCATACCTATCGAGTGCGGCTACCAACTCATCATACTCTTCAATGTCATCACTATCGATGTTCATAATAACTGCTGCTAGTGCCTCAACACCTAGTCGCTCTTCAATTTGCACTTCAGTCCCAATCTCCACTCTGTAAGTTATGGCAGATACTGTTTGGAGCTTACCACTCTGCTTCATGGACCTACAAATATTGAAAGTTGTTTCTTCATTATTCAGTCTGAATTTCATCTGTCCCTTTTCCATATCAACCAACGCACGCCCTGTGGCAAGAAATGGTCTCCCAAGGATGATGGGAAGCTCAAAATCAACCTCACAGTCAAGAATCACAAAATCTGCCGAAAAAATGAAAGAATCCACTTTTACTAGCACATCGTGGAGTACACCAATGGGTCTTTTCACAGTCCGATCGGCCATTAGTAACCGCATTGCAGTGGGCTTTGGGTCCCTTAAACCCAACTTCTTGTAAATAGACAAGGGCATGAGGTTGATGCTAGCACCAAGATCACACAATGCCTTAGCAAAGTGTAACAACCCTATAGTACATGGGATCGTGAAAGCACCAGGGTCTTCCTTCTTCTGCACAAGGGATCTTGTAGCAATAGCACTACAATGTTGCAATCTATTATCATCTTCAAAACTCACAGACCTTTTCTTTGTCACCATATCTTTCATAAACTTCGCATACCCAGGCATTTGTTCCAAGACTTCTATCAAAGGAACATTGATAGAGAGTTGCTTCAACATAGTAATAAACCTGCGATATTTACCATCCTCAGTCTTCTTCACTAACCTCATTGGAAAAGATGGTGGAGGTCTAGGTATGGGGACCACTTTCTGAGATATCTCCACTTCTTGCTCTATTGCTTTCTCAGACCCTGGACTAACCGCTATCACATCATCTTCTTCTCTAATCTCAACTTCCACCACAGAAGGCCTAGGTGGATCTATGGTTTGTTTACCCCCTCGAGTAGTAACTGCCATACAATGACCATCATTATTTGGATTTTGGATGGCGTTGATAGGAAGAGTCCCAGGTTGACGTGGGTTCACTGCAGTAGACGACTGAGTCATCTGCTGCTTTAGATGCTTTATTGACACTGCATAGGCATCAACCTTTTTTCCAATACCAGACACGTCGCTTCTCATCTCCTTCACATTCTCATCAGTTGCATCAAACCTTCTCATCATCTTCTGTATCATATCTTCAATACGCTCCATATTCTGTTGCCATAGTTGTTCCTGTTGTAGTTGTTGTCGCGATTGAAGTTCCCATCCCGGACATAGTGACCCTCTCGGTTGTAATTTCCATAGTTCCGACCTTGGTTTCCTTGACCTTGGCGCCAATTTTCCGTGTTGGATCCTTGGGCATTTGGTCGGAAACCCCCCGTCTAATCATTCACAGCATAAGCATCTTCTTCATACTAACAATCTTCCACTGGTGGTGGAGTCTAGTTAAATAATTCACAGCATTTACCTTTTCTGGTCCTCCGCTCACATGCTTCAATACCAACCCCAACTCGGTCCTCATCTGGGCCATCCCTTCACGAATGTCATCTACAGAGTTGTTATTTGTACTATGAACGGCAAATGTGTTTCTCCCAGTATCTGACCTCTGAGTGCTCCATGCTTTATTGTTACGAGAGATCCTCTCCAATTTTTTAGCAATCTGTGCATATGTACAATCACCATATGAACCTCCGACAATAGTGTCAAGTACTACTTTATTGTTATCATCCTGTCATCGATAGAAATACTCCTTTAGTGACTCATCATCAATACGGTGGTTTGGGACACTTCTTATGAAGGCAGTGAATCTGTCCCACGAGCTACTCACAGACTCTCTAGGTAATGCCACAAAATTGTTGACCCTATCTTTGTGATTGAGCTTCTTAGACACTGGATAGTACTTTGGTTTAAACACCTCTGCCAGTTGGTCCCATGTGAATATTGAGTTATACGGAAGCTCAGTGAACCATACTGCAGCATCGCCTGTCAGTGACAGAGGGAACACTCGTACTCCAATGACATTCATATCCAAGTCTGGTCTACCTACACAATTATTGCAAACCACCCTTAGCTTGGACAAGTGAGCATGTGGAGCCTCCGATGGCGATCCTGAAAATAAGCCTCTTGCTGTAAGCATCTGCATCAAACTGCTAGTCACCACAAATGTGTGCCCTGGAGGTAGAGGAGGTAGGACAATGGGTCCATAAGAGTCTGCTATATCGAAGTTGCCCCGATAGTTGTCATGTTGTTGTGGGCCTGGTGGACCATGCACTCTCACTGCATCTCCCAATTGATTTTCAGCTAGACCCCGATTTTCCCCACCAACTACTCTTGGCTATTGTAACTCAACTGCTTCATCTAGATTTCCTCCCGATAGGATTAACTGGAAGTCCTTGATTGTTCATTCTTCGCAAAGTTCTATTCAACTCTGGATCGTACGGAGTAAGTGGTTTGCCTTGGCTCCGTGTACTTGGCATACACTAGAGTCAGAACCTGAGAGAGACAAAAACAAAGGGAAAAAGTAAAATTGGGAAATATTTTACTAACGTTCAATAATGTAGTTGAAAATAAATCTAAAAACCAGTCTCCCCGGCAGCGGCGCCAAAATTTTATACGCTCAAATTACACCTCCCTAAAGAAGTATAAGCGATCATTATAAAGTAAAGAACCCAACTTGTAGGTTGGGGTCGATCCCACGAGGAAAATGGTTTAGACTTTACTTTAACCAACAATTATATTCAATTAGCCAAAATACTTCCAAAAACAGGAAATAAAAAAAGGGGGGGTTTGTGAAACAAATTGTAAGAATTCAATAAATAATCAATAATCAAAAGTCAATTTCAATTGTTATCAAGATAAGAAGATTAACTAGGGTAAACGTGTTCCCCACAAGCTCATAACTCAATAATCCTAGTAATCGCAATCCTTTCCTAGTGTATTACATGCAAATTGATAAGTTAGGTATCTCTAAATCCTTGATCCGGCATCTAGAGAATTTTACCCCGCACCTTGATCCGGCTACGTGTGTATAATTTACTAACCCTTCCCTTTACCTCATATTAGACATCATAATCGATGTTTGTCTTAGTTATTACTTCGCACCAATCGACACTAGCCTATTAGATAGTATCACACTAAATCTATGTTGATAATTCTTTTCTTGTTGATTACCTCCTTGATCCGGCAAGTAGCAACAAGGCGAGTTCTAACGCGTGCACTCGTTAAAAAGACTTTTAAACGAAAGAATTATCAATGCATGCAAAACACTATTCAAGAATTGCTTATTTACTATTCATACTTTGTTAATCGCTCATGGTTCCCACAACCCTAGTTGTGGATTTAGTTACCCATACTAGCAAGAACACAATTCATAATATTAGATGAATAAATCATGAACTTACGTAATGAGAATAATAAACCCATAATTTCAACTTGAATTTCGAAGCCAAAATCTTCAAAACGAATATAGGAAATCAATGATTGCTAGGGTTGCAACTTAATCTCCAAAGTCACAAGGTAAAAATAGAATAATAATGTCTAACCCCCCAAAACGAGGTTTACATGTCCTATTTATAGAAAAAAATCCTAAATTACAAGGGAAACTAATTAAGGAAAGTTTGTTCAAGTACGCGTCTTCAATCCACGAGACTGACTTACGGACCGTCGATGGATCTACGGTCCGTAAGTCCCTTCCGTCAGCCAGGACTTAGAAAATATTTCTGCTTCCAAAAAATCAGCTTCTCTGAAGCAAACGACGGACTAACAGTACGGACCGTAGATCAATCTACGGTCTGTCAATCCCCTCCGTAGCTCCATACTTAGAATCTTCAAAAATCAGGTACTGGAACCCTCGCAGTATAATTCTACGGATCAACAGTACGGTCCATAGATCAATCTACGGACTATCAATGGACACCGTGGTTCCACACTTGGTCAGATTTCCCTGATTTGTTCTCAATCCCATGCCTGCTGATCTACGGTCATCACCTACGGACCGTGAATGGACTTACGGTCCGTAGACCACCTCCGTGAATGCCCTATTTTTGCATTTCTTGCAGCTGTCTCTATACTTCCGCGCCTGAACACCTTTCCTGCAAAACATGATAAAAACACATAAAAACCAATATAAAAATGCCCTAGACACACACAACTTGTAAGTGAAATGTATTAGAAATACCGTAAACTCACGGTATATCAGCAGAGTATGCGTCAGTACTTGGAATGTACTGAGCATGCAGGATATAGATACTAAGCTGAACAAATATATATAAGCTGAGAAAAGCATAACTAAGCAATACTGTAAATATTGAAAAGACTGAAAAGCTAAACTGAATGTAATAACCAAGTAATAATCATGAACATGACATACTGAACTGAATACTGAAGTATATACTGAAAACCTGGTCAAATGCACTAAGAGTTCAACTGTGGGAGTTACTATTAACCGACATAAAACCACCTGAGCTAAATGTGGAGTCCGATGTATACGCTCCATCAAGAGGACCAAATTTACCTTGCCAGGAGTATAAAGGCATGACTGGCATGATCACTAAATCTGATGCCCATGGAGGGGACTTATACTCCAATGGGGGCACATAGTTGTGGGACTATGAGGGTATGATGAACCCTAATCCAACTCAGTGCTAAGTCTACTCCTAAATGAATATGTAACTAAAATACTGAGTAGCTCAAAATACTGACATGTTATCTGAAAATGCAACATTTATATACTGATAATGTAACATTTGATATCTGGAGCATGATTTATCAGTTTAACTGATCTAGAAAGTGTAATTCATGAGCTAAGAAAATCTACACAACTAGGGTTCTGAGTATCGTACAAGGAACTGAACAAACCTTCCAAGAAACAATATGCTATTTCGATTTAGGATACTACAACAACTAAATTATTATAATTATCCAAGGTTTTAGAAACCCTAAGTATAAACAAGATATAGAGAATCAATGAACTGACTGAATTCTAGGGACCTAGTGGATGAATGGAATCCACTAGTAAAATCCCAGATACCTGCTAACGAAATCTACAGAGAAATCCTTCAATTTTAGGGCTGAAACTGAAGAAACTTGTTGCATGTTATTGAGAAAATTAGCGCCTCTTTCTTCTTTATTTTGCCATAAGTTAGATGGATTTTGGATAAAAAAGGTTTTTGGTAGGTCTGACTAGATCATTAAGCTTCAACTGAGTAAAACGAGGTAGTTTAGGTGTTAACCGATGTAGTTTAAATGCCCAATACATAGGAAAAAAAACCAACATGACCCTAACTTAAAATCTGAAGAAGCCATCCACAGCCTGATCGACAGACCATAGACTGACTGACTGACCATGGACTGACCGATGGTCCATCCAGGCAGAGCGTCATTTGGCCTCTGAGACTTGGTTCTGAGGGTCACCATCCACGGACCGTGGTTCCACCGATCCGTAGGTCCAGCCATAGATCGTGGTTCTTCCTGGGATTTCTTGGTGGGCAACCACGGTCCCTATCTATGGTCTGTGGTCCAGACCACTGGTCGTGGTTTGGCACCTGCAAGTTCTGAAAATCTGCCTTTTGGTCGTTCTCAAATCTGGGGTCTTACATAATCTCCCCCTTGGGAACAATTGTCCTCAAATGAAGTCTAAATTGGCTGAGTATGGAGGGAATGAGCTTTAATCCCTACCACTAAGTACTAGAAACTTATATCTAACTGAAGTGAGTTCCAAGAACATGCAGATATGTTGAAATGCAAGAAAACCTGAAATAACAAGATACTAAGATTGAGTTAGAATGAGTAAACCGTGAAAGTGGAGAGGAACTAAAACCTCAAGTTGAAACGGAATCGAAAGGAAAGAGGTGAGGATACTTGGCCTTCATGGCTACTTCTTCTTCCCAAGTAGCTCCCTCTACGGACTGACTCCTCCACAAAACCATGACTAAAGAGACTTTTTTATTTCTCAACCTATGACCTGACGATCAAGAATTTCAACTGGCACTTCTTCATAATTGAGACTATCCTTTACAGCCACACTCTCTAATGGTACTATCGATGCTGGATCACCCACACACTTCTTCAACAAGGAAACGTGAAGGACTGGATAAACCGCGGCTACTTCTGGTGGAAACTCTAACTCATAAGCCACATTACCAACCCTTCTCAAGATTTTGTAAGGACCTACATAACGAGGACTAAGCTTCCCTTTCTTGCCGAATCTCATCACCACCTTCATAGGTGATACCTTTAGGGAAACCCAATCATCGATTTTGAAATTTATGTCCCTTCTCCTCACATCTACATAGGACTTCTGACGACTCTGAGTAGTCTTTAGTCTATCTTTGATGAGCTGAACTTTTTCCATAGCCTCATGAACTGAAGCAGACCCAATAAATGTTGCTTCACCTACTTCAAACCAACCAACAGGGGACCTGCATCTACACCCATAAAGTGCATCATACGGGGCCATCTGAATACTAGAATGAAAGCTATTATTATAGAATAACTCTATGAGAGGTACATGTTCATCCCAAATACCCTTGAAATTGATCACGCAAGCTCTCAACATGTCCTCTAAGGTCTGAATGGTAAGTTCTGCCTGACCATCTATCTGTGGATGAAAATGGTGTATTGAGATTTACTTGAGTACCATGACCTCTCTGAAACGATTTCAAAAAATGAGAGGTAAAATGAGGACCTCTATCTCAGATGATATAAAAGGGAACCCCATGCAACCTAACTATCTCATGGATGTACAGTTTGGCGTAGTCCTACGCTGAATATGTAGTTTTGACAGCAAAGAAGTGAGCGGACTTAGTAACTCTATCACCTATCACCCAAATTGAGTTATGTTGTCTGCGAGTATGAGGTAAACCCATAATGAAGTCCATGTTTATCACTTCCCACTTCCATGTATGAATGTTAATATCTTAAGTCATACCTCCTGGTTTGTAATGTTCTACCTTAACCTGTTGACAATTACGACACTTAGCCACAAAGTTTGATATGTCCCTCTTCATGTCGTTCCATCAAAAGACTTCCCATAGATCACGGTACATCTTAGTGGTACCTGGATGAATGGAATACCTGGAGTTATGAGCTTCAGTAAGGATCTGCTGCCTCAACTCACCCACACTAGAAACACATAAGCGACCTTGGTACCAAAGTACACCATCTCCGCCTTAGGAGACAACCTCAACTTTCTGCTGATGAAATGCATCTTTCAACTGAAGTAATATAGGATCACTATCTTGTTTTTCCTTAACCTCTGCTACCAATGAAGATTCTGACCCATTCTGAACTATCACACCACCATCTGACATGTCCGTAGGGAAAACTCCTAAGCGAGCAAGCCAATAAACATCTTTGGCTAACTCTTTCTTTTTTTCCTCAACATGTTCTACACTACCCATGGACAAACTGCTGAGAGCATCATCCACTACATTGGCCTTACCCGGGTGGTAAAGGACATTCATGTCATAGACTTTGAAGAATTCAAGCTATCTCCTCGGACGAATATTCAACTCTTTCTGGGTGAACACATATTGGAGGCTGTTATGATCGATGAACACATCAACATGAACACTAAGGGTGTGCATCAGACGGTTTGGTTTATCGATTTTCAGTTTTCATATATACTAACACAATAACAAACCGATATGATATTTTTATCGGTTTTTGGTCATTATCAGTTCGATTTTTGGTTTACCCAATAAGAAAATGTCCGTAAAATATTTTGTAACTTCTCACTTCTCTAAATACTTTGATATAGTTAAACAAGAAAGATAATGAAAAATTGCATCAATAAGAGAAAATATCATACGAAAGCTATAATTACATGTCACCACCAAAACATAGTACAATTTTTTTTATAGTAATCAAATTACAGACACTTACAAACTTGCAAAAGCTACAACCTACAATTACAAACTAAAACTAAAATCAAAGCGTTCACAAGCCTAAAACTAAAACTAAAATCAAATAGCTACAATTGCGAACCCTTACTTTAGTCTTTAGGTTTTGGGTAAACAATAAAGACTAGTAAAGCAACCTAGTGTGATATGGGTACAGTAATAATAATTTGATATTGTTATGATGTCTAGTTATATATTAAATTATTAATATTTAATATTTAGGAAGGGTTAAGTAGTAAATTATTACCGTCTTATTGGGATATCAGTTTACCAAATAACCCAATAATAAAAACCAAAACTAAACCAATAACCCAATAAATGTTTTTTTATAAACCCATTAAAAATCCAATAACCTAATAACATTTTTTCAGTTCGATTTTTGCACACCCCTAAATGACATGCTAACTGAGAATACAACATTTATATACTGACAATGAGACATTCGAAATCAGAAGCATGATTATCTATTTAACTGACCTAGAAAGTGCAATTCATGAACTAGGAGAATCTACACAAACTAGGGTTCTGAGTGTAATAATGGGAATTCAATAACGATTCTAAGAAAACATGAATATTTTGATTACAAATACTACAACAGCTATATCAAAACAATTATCCAAGGATTTAGAAACCCTAGGTCTAGTGAAGATATGGAGAATAAGGAATCTGACTGAATTCTATGGACCTAGTGGATGAAAGGAACCCACTAGTGAAATCTTACATACCTAGTGACGAAATTTATGGATAAATCCTTCGATTTCAGGGCTAAAACTAAAGAAAACCTGTTGCGTGTTCTTGAGAAAACTAGTGCCTCTTTCTCATTTTTTATCTCTAAGTTTTGGTGATTTTTGAAAATAGTGGTTTTAGTTAGGCTCTACCTAAATTATTAGTCTTAAACTGAGTAAAACAACGTAGTTAAGGTTTAAAACAACGTAGTTTAAATTCCTAAGGCCTATAGGGGAAAAGACCAGAATGACCCTAACTTAAAAGTTGAACGAGGCCATCGACGAACCTAACCGACAGACCTTGGACTAAACGATGGTCCGCCCTGGCAGGGCGTCATTTGGCATCATGGGCTTTGTTTGAGGGCAACGATTCATGGACCCTGGACCACAAACCGTGGTCCCATCTACGGTCCGTAGGTCTGATCGAAGGTCATGGTGTACTTGGGAAATCTGGATGGCCAACCTACGGACCCTACCTACGGTCTGTGGTCTAGACCACGGGCCGTGGTTTGGCCTCCATCGGTGGTACCTGCAAGTTCTAAAAATCTGCATTTCCTTTATTCTCGAATCCAGAGTGTTCAGGTTTCATCTAACCAAGTATCTCTCCATGGAGTGCTCTAGATTTTTTTGTTTGTAAGAAGGATTGTTCACTTCACATGTTTATTGATTACCGGCAATTGATAAAAGTTAATTTTAGGAATAAATGTCCTCTCTCAAGGATAGATAACTTGTTTGATCAACTCCAGTAACACCTCAAAATTAAGAAGACTATGAAAGGGGCCAAACAGGAAGTCACCAGCCCAAAACTGGGCCATATGACTCTTTATGGAGCCCTTTATGGGCCGTGAAGAGGACCACAACTCGTGGTGGTGCTCGTCAAAGCTTTCACAACCTGAAAAAGATTGGTTCCCCTCCCACAAACCCTTAGACGGCCCATGGTAAGCATCACGGACCGTTAAGGTGGTCGTGAAGAGGGTTAGGGCTATAGGGGTTCTCCCCCAAAAATATGTCAAGGACCATGACCTCCACAATGGCTCGTGGAGTCCTTGACAGGTCGTGAAGGCCATTGTGGCAGTGGACGTGTTAGTTTTAAGTTAGGGTCTTTTGGGTCTTTTCCTAATTATTCTATCCAAATACTATGTCATTTTACCCTTACCTAAAATTGCTATATTAGTGATTTAAACCTCAAATTTCCCCAATTGAATTCATTCCGTCTATTTTCGAAAAAGAAGAATAAGTCTCCCTCTCCAAAATATTTCTCTCTCTAGAAAGCTTGAAGAAGAAGTAGTCAACCTAGGGTTTCAAGTCAAGTCTCCAATTACTACATTATATGATAGTTTTCATCCATGGATCCTTTTCCTGCCTCCATGGAGTTCCAAAATTCTCCAATTTACAAAGTTAGGAATCCCCAATTGATAATTTGAGGTTTTTTCCATGTCATGGGTTCCTTTAAATATTGATTTATTTGATTATTTTATGATCTATCAAGAATGAATTGAGATGATTACATAATTTTAAGATGAGTTACCATGAACCCATGCCTAATCCATTTTTTCTAGATTATGATGATTGAAAGTGAGTTTTGAATTATGGAAAGAGGATTATGGAATTATGCATGTTGTTATGAAATTGATGTAAATGTTTTGAGAATGCTTTAAGAGTGAAGTATCAATGTTGTTGTGTTGTGAAAGGGTTTCTCATAAACATACAAAAGAATGAATGTGAAAGGTTTTCTCACATAAAGGATTCTAAGGTTAAAAGGTCTTCTCACCTAAAATGAATCAAAGTTAAGAAGCTATTCTAATGAAAACTAGCTTTGTTTGGTAGTCTTAATGGTACCTTTCCATGGATGACATATGACTTAGCTTAGATTTGCAATATGAAGTTCCCTTCCATGGATGATAAAGATAATTTAAGAAAATGACTATTCCATAGGATTTACTCTTAGCACCGAGAGGATATTGAGATGGAAGATCTCCTGGCAGTAGAGGCTGAGTTTCTAGTAGTAATCTTTTATCCCATACCTATGTGCCCTCATAGGATGATTGTCTTAGATAAACATTACCTAGTGGATCCATATAAGCTAGACGTTCATGGTCTTACCTTGATAAGTAGGACACCCCTTTTTAATGTGGGACAAATAACAAATTTTGTGTTGATAGGTCACATGGTCTTATATGTCCATTAAAGGTAAATCTCCTACACTAATGAACTAAGATTACTTTAAGAAGTATCTCACAAATGTTTAAATATGTTTGCTTGCATTGACCATGTTTTTATGACTTATGGTGTTTACCTCTTTTATCTCACGTTTTAGCTTGGCCATTGCATGTTGTGAAAATTTTCCGTTTTGGCATGACTTCAAATGTTTTATGCATGGCTTTCATATTTAATTAGTGCATTTTTTGTACAAACACAAACTCTTTCCTACATTTCTTATCAATATGTAGGGTCCGACGCTCCAGGTTCAAAATTTTGTGGCTAGGGAGCTTTAGTAGAGACTTAAAGATTGGTGAGTCCTCATGTTTCGAGGACCGCCTTTTATTCACCTTGCCTTCATCTTTCAGTTTTGAACTTGATGTACGGGCTACTTCCCGATCATTTCTTATGTACTAGATGGCTTTGAGACGATGTTTTAAACTTCTGCTTCATTTTATAAACTCTTATCTGTTGAAATTATCTTTAAATCCCTTATACCTGTATTATCATGTATGATGAATTCTAAGTGGCTTGTATGGGGCCTCTCGGGGTCTCATATGCCATGTTATGCCTAGGTGCCACCTTGGGTTGTGAGAGTTATCACCAATTAAGGGTGAAGGATGATGACATCCCAAAGACGACTTTTTGAATTTAGTATGTGAATTATGAGTTTTTGGTAATGTTATTTCCTTTGACTAATGCTCAAGCCACATTTATGGACTTGATGAATAGTGTGTTTAGACAATATCTTGGTATGTTTGTGATCATGTTCATCGTGACATCTTGATTTACTCACGGGGCGAGAATGATCAAGCCCATCTTTTAAGGATTGTGTTGCAAGTCCTCAAGGACCAACAACTATTTTCAAAGTTTAATAAATGTAAGTTATGGATGAGATCATAGTCTTTTCTTGGTCACATTTTTTTCGGTGAAGGTATTGAGTTAGATCCTAAGACGAGGAATGGGGCTAAAATTGGGATAGATCTCTATCCTCTTGAGATATTCAAAGTTTCCTTGGTTTGGTTAGATAGTATTGAAGGTCCATGGAAGGTTTTTCATTTTCCACTTCATTGACTGCATTGACCCAAAAATAATGGTAAGTTCTTATAGTCATAAGCGTGTAAGAAGAGTTTCCAAGAGTTGAAGGATAGATTCACTTAGGCTCTTTTTTTTACCTTACTGACAGGATTCGATGGGTTTGTTGTTTATTGTGATTCTTCAACTATTGGATAAGGGTGTGTTCTTATGCAAAATAGAAAAGTTAATGATTATGCTTCAATTCAACTTAAAATTCATTAAAAGAACTATCCTACCCATTATTTGGAGCTAGCAGTGGTGGTTTTTGCCTTAAAGATGAGGAGAAACTATTTATATGGTGTCTATGTTGATTTCTTTACTCACCACTAGAGTTTTCAATATGTCTTCAAGTAAAAGAATTTAATTATTTTTCAACATAGATGGCTAGAAGTCTTAAAAGGACTATGACATGAGTGTCCTTTATCACCCGCTCAAAGATAATGTTGTGGCTGATGCCTTAAGTTAGTTGTCCATTAATAGTGTTTCACATGTTGAGTATTGTAAGAAAGAGTTGGTTCATGACTTTCATAGACTAGCTCGGCTAGGTATTTTGTTGGTTGATTCAAGTGAGGGTGTTCTAATTGTTAATAATGGTTCATAATCATCGTATATGTTGGGTGTGAAAGCCAAGTAGGGTCATGATCTGATTTTGGTTGACTTGAAGGAAGTAGTGCTTGAAAAGTCTGTTGAAGCTTTCTCCCAAGGGGTAGATGGTGTGCTTAGATATCAAGGTTTGTTGTGTGTTCCCAATGTTGATGACTTGAGAGAAAATATTATATTGGAGGCCCATAGTTCTCGATATTCCATTTACCTAGGAGCCACTATGATGTATCGTGAGTTGCAAGAGGTGTACTAGTGGAATGGGATGAAGAAGGACATTGAGAAATTTGTGGCTAAGTGCCCTAATTATTAACAAGATAAAGTTGAGCATCAAAACCTGGGAAGTTTCTCCTAAAATATTAGCATTCCTACTTGGAAGTGGGAGGATCTGAATATAGACTTTATTGATGGTTTACCCCAGACTCGACAACAAAATGACTCACTTTGGGTTATAGTAGATTGTATGATGATGCCGGCTCATTTAATTCCTGTCAAGGTTTCTTATTAAACGGAAAATTATTTTATGTAGTATCTAAGGGATAGTGTTAGGTTTCACGGAGTTCCCCAATCCATTATCTCCGATCGTGGTACCTAATTTACTTCTCAGTTTTGGAAATCTTTCCAAAAAGTTCTTGGTATTCATGTCAACCTTAGTACGACATTTCATCCTCAAACTGATGTGAAATTGGAGCAACTATTTAGACTTTTGATGATATGTTGAGAGCTTGTGTGGTTGATTTCAAGGGTAATTAGGAGAATCACTTTCCTTTGATTGAGTTTGAATTTAATAATAGCTATCATTCAAGTATTGGTATGGCTCCATTTGAGGCTCTTTATCGCAGAAGGTGTAGATCTCATATAGGTTGGTATGAAGTTGGTGAGGTTACTTTGCTAAGTCTCGAGTTAATACATGAGGCTATCGAGAATGTTTGGCTGATTAGAGAAAGGGTTAAAACGGCTAATAGTTGATAAAAGTCCTATGCTGATAGTAGGAGAAGAGATCTCGTGTTTTATGTTTATGATTGGGTTTACATGAAAATTTCACCTATAAAGGGTGTCATGTGCTTTTGAAAAAGGGGATGCTTAGACCCCGATGTGTAGGCCCATATATGATTTGAGGTGTATTGGTAAGGTTGCATCTGAGCTTTATCTTCCTAATGATTTAGAATCGGTACATCCCGTATTCTATATATCTTAATTGTAGAAGTGTGTTGGAGATCCGACACCTATTGTTCCTTTGGAAGGTTTTGGAGTTACAAAAAATCTTTCTTATAAAGAGGTTTCAGTTGAGATTTTAGACAATCATGTCCAGAAGTTAAGTAACAAAGAAGTTGCTTGAATTAAGGTTCTTTGGAGGAATCAACTAGTTTAGGGTATAACTTGAGAGGCCGAGGATGATATGATGTCCCGGTATCCTCATCTTTTTCCCTCTGTTCTAGCTTGAGGCATTTAGCTCCTCATGGTTCTTCCTTTTAGTTTTATGCGTCTTAGTCATTCTCATGTTCCCTCATGCATGACTGCCTTTGAAAAATCTATTTTTTTAAAAGAAATAGGTTAAGCTTGGTTGATTTCTTCATGGTTATGAACATTCAGTATGAATTGCATGTATGCGTTATGGGATGGTGTTTTGAATACACTTTAGCTTGGAGTCAATTTTCCTTCTCGAATATGTGTGTATATGTGATTGCATTCACATTGATCTGTTAGGTTGTATTCTACTCTATTCATGCTACCTTGATTCCCATTCAAAGACGAGTGTTCCCAATGAGGATATATTGTAACACCTTAAAGTAGGAAAGTAAAAAGGAAAAGGATAGGATAGAAAATTTGTCAGAGACTAATTTTACGATTCTTACCTACGGACTATAGTAGGTCTTACGGGTAGTAGGAAGGGAACCGTAGAACCAGGGTAGAGTTTTGAAAAATCAAGTTTCAGTACCTCATCCGACAGATGACCAAGACAGTACATCAACCTTTCTACGAGTCGTAGAATGTCCTCATAGGTAAGTCCTAGAATTAATGAAATTTTAAGGGTTAAGTTGGTTTCTACGGATGGTATCTATGGACTGTAGGATGTCCTACGAGTCGTAGACTATAATGCCTCAGATTCAAGAAAGGCTAGGAAGGGGTTTAGCGTGCTTGTCAAGAACTCAAAACTGGACCATGGGACCCTCCACGGAGTCTTAGACAGACCATGAAGGGGACCACAGTCAGTCATGATGCTCGTGACAAGAAGGTAGCACCTGCCCCAAGCAGGTTCCCTCCCACAGACCCTTAGATGGGTCGTTAAGAGACAGACTGGTCGGGAAGGGGTCAAGTTGGAAGGGGGTTCTCCCCTAACCACTGGTCAAGGGCCACGGGCATTACAACGGCATGATGTAGAATTTGGTGTAGTCCTCCGCTGAATTTGTAGTCTTGACAGCCAAGAAGTGAGCGGACTTAGTAACTCTGTCAACTAACACCCAAATTGAGTCATGTTGTCTGCGAGTACGAGGTAATCCCGTAATGAAGTCTATGTTTATCACTTCCCACTTCCATGTAGGAATGTTAATCTCCTGAGTCATACCTCCGGGTTTCTAAAGTTGTACCTTAACCTATTGACAATTAGGATCTTAGCCACAAAATCTGCTATGTCTCTCTTCATGCCGTTCCACCGAAAGACTTTTTGTAGATCACGGTACATCTTAGTAGCACCTAGATGAATGGAATACCTAGAGTTATAAGCTTCTGTAAGTATATGCTTCCTCAACTCACCCACGTTAGGAAAACATAAGTGACCCTGGTAACGAAGTACACCATCTCCCCTTTAGGAGAAAACCTCGACTTTCTGCTAATGAACTACACCTTTCAACTGAAATAATATAGGATCACTATCATGTTTTTCCTTACCTTCACTACCAATGAAGATTCTGATCCATTCTGCACTATCACCCCACTATCTGATGTGGCTGTAAGGCCAAATCCTAAGAGAGCAAGCCGGTGGACATCTTTTGATAACTCTTTCCTTTCTTCCTTAACATGTGCTACACTACCTATAGATAGCATGCTGAGAGAATCAACTACTACGTTGGCCTTACCCGGATGGTAAAGCACATTCATGTGATAGTCTCTGAGTAATTAAAGCCATCTTCTCTGACGAAGATTCAACCTTTTCTGGGTGAACATATATTGTAGGCTCTTATGATCTGTGAATACATCAATATGAACACTATACAAGTAGTGTCTCCAAATCATTAGGGAAAATACTACAGCTGAAGGCTCAAGGTCATGAGTCGGGTAGTTCTTCTCTGGACCTTAAGCTCTCTAGAATCATAAGCTATGACCTTACCTTTCTGCATCAGTACACAACATAGGCCGACCCTGGATGCATCACAATAAACTACATATTCGTCTGAACCATCTGGTAGAGACAAGACCGGAGTTGCGGCCAACCTAGTATTAAAATCTAAGAAACTTTTCTCACACTCGTCTAACCACTGAAACTTGACCTTCTTCTGAGTCAACTTAGTCAATGGGGAAGCTATGGATCAAATCCTTCAACAAATCTCCTATAATAACTGGCCATACCCAAGAAACTTCTAATATCTGCTGGAGAGGTGGGTCTGGGCCAGTGCTGTACTGCCTTAATTTTATGAAAATTCACTCAAATCCCTTCGCTAGACATCACATGACCAAGGAAAGTGACGGACTGTAACTAGAATTAAAATTTGCTAAACTTAGAGAATAGTTGGCGATCTTTGAGAGTTCGCAGAATAACTCACAAATGAGTCGCATGCACTTCCTCACTCTGAGAATAAATGAGGATAACATCAATAAAGACAATGATGAATAGGTCCAAATAATGTTGGAACACCCTTTTCATTAAGTCCATGAAAGCTGCAATAGCATGTGTTTGTCCAAAATACATAACTAATAATTCATAATGACCATAGCGAGTTCTGAAAGTTGTCTTCGAAATGTCACTATCTCTGACTCTGGCCTGATGATAGCTGGATCTGAGGTCTATCTTAGAAAAGCAACTAGCACCCTAAAGGTGGTCAAACAAGTTATCAATCCTTAAGATGGGATACTTATTCTTGATTGTAACTTTGTTCAACTTCCGATAGTCAATACACATTCTGAGAGAACCATCATTTTTTTCACGAACAACACTGGAGCACCTCATGGAGAGATACTAGGTTTGATAAAGCCCTTATCTAGAAGGTCTTTCAACTGCTCTTTCAATTCCTTAAGCTCGGCTGGAGCCATTATGTTAGAAGGAATCAAAATAGGTTGGGTATCTGGAAGGACATCTATTTCGAAGTCAATTTCCCTTACGGGAGAAACTCCGGAAAGATCTTCTAGGAACACTGCTAGAAACTTATTTACTACCGGAATTAACTCAAGAGTTGGGGTTTCGGATTTTGAATCCTTAACCAGAACAAAATGATAGATATACCCTTTGGAAATCATTTTTAGGCCTTAAGGTAAGAGATGAATCAACTCATAGGCAGTGAGCTACTACCCTTCAACTCTAAGGATGGCTCATTTGGAAATTGAAACTGAACGATCCTAGTTCTACAATTGATTGAGGCATAACAAGAATGTAACCAATCCATGCCTAGAATGATATCGAAATCAACCATTTCAAGCTTTACAAGATCTGCTGAGGTGACTTTCTGATAAACTGTGACATGACAATTTCTATATAACCGTCTAGCTATAATTGGGTCACCAACTGGAGTAGAGAATGAGATGGGTTCTGAAAGAATTTGTGGACTGACACCGAAGTTTACTACTATGTAGGGATTTACAAAAGACAACGTAGCCCCTAGATCTAACAATGCATAAACATCTAAATGAAAGACTCGTAACGTACCAGTGGCCACATCAGGAGAATCTTCCTGGTCCTAGCGAGCTTGAAGAGCATACAACCTAATATGGTGCAGACCGCCATCTATACCAGATGAAGCACCCTGCTGAGTTGGGTGACCTGCTGGTGCTGCAGACTGAGCCCTATTGTTGTTACCTCCTTCCCCCTGCTTGGAAGAAGGGCAATCCTTCAACCTACAGCCTTATTGACCACACCCAAAGCACCCTTCCTTGCCTACAAGACACTCGCCGGAATAGTTCTTACCAGACTTTGGACAAGTTGGGAAGGTCCTGTTACCTGAAGCACTCCCCTAAGATCTAGAGCCTGATGCCCTACCTTTTTTATTTTGTCAAAATTTGGGGGATGGAGCACTAGATGATGAAGGTGCTGGGACTGTAGACCTCTGCTGAACTGTGAGCGATTACCACCGTGTGACTTTTTTTGTGAGTATTTATAGTTTCCTGTTCTGGCCATTTTGTTATCCTTAGACTATTCCCTAAGATTATCACCCTCAACCTGCTGAGCTTGAGTCATAAGTCCGGAGATATCCATATCCCCTAGTAGCATAGCATTCCTGCACTCAGTCTTCACCAGATCAGATACCCCAAACAAGAACTTACTCATTTGTGCCCTGGAATCGACAACCATGTGTGGAGCATACCTGGAAAGTTGGGTAAACTTCATCCCATACTCTTCGACCGACATTGAACCCTGCTTCAAGTTCATAAACTTTTGTGCCTTAGCTTCTCTCAATTTCCTTCGGAAGAACCTGTCTATAAAAGCCCTAGTAAAACAATCCCTAGTCACAGGAGCTACATCTGTACCCCTATTATCTTTCCACTAAGTAAACCAGATATGAGACACATCCTTCCATTGATAGGATGCTAACTCAACATAGTCAATTACAGTTACTTGAATTACCCCAAGGATTTTCTTAATCTCATCAATGAAGTTATGTGGGTCCTCACCAACCTTCGACCCTAGAAAGTCAGGTAGATTCATCCGAAAAAATTCTCGAACCCTAGTTGCAGCTGATCCATCATTTGTGTTAGCCTGGGACCTGCTGATTATTCTGATTGGCCACACTCTGAGCCAAGAGCTGGATCACATTTCAAAATTCTGCATTCGTAACCTCATGGTTCAGGACTGGAGGAACTGTGTTAGCATTGCGTGCATTAGCTCTACGAGGAGGAATGATCTGAAACGCATAAAAATGAATTAGAAAGGAGAAGTTGAATCATACCCACGCATGATAAGAACACAAAGAAAGCGAAGGTTTTCTTAAAACACTTCATAGCTTCCCTCTCATAGATGTGGTGCACTTCATACCCATAAAAGAGACTCTATTAGTGCAGCTTTCAGACATCCTAATGCTCTTGAACCTAATGCTTTGATAAGTTTGTCACACCCTGAGGCTACCCCCTTGACGTAACACTGGACCTAGGATCACAAGTGACCCCAAGTTAACCATGTGTATGTCATATATCGAGCATACAAGAATAACTAAAGAAAACATGTACTGCGCAGAAGCTAAAACAATAGATAATTAAAAGTAGGGAATACCCATCTAGTCTGAATGTATAAACTATACTAAGAGTTTAATAACACTGAAAGGTTAAACTTAACAATTCAATCCGATTCTACTACTATCTCTGAAAAGCCTTTAATTGAGTTGAGTTGCTGGGACATGCCCCCAAGCTAACTCTAACAAAACTGAAAACTGAAAGTAAAGACTAAAATGAAAGCATACCTATTTTCCTCGGAATATGAGAATCTACACAACTGGGGTTTTGAGTTTCATACAAGGAACTGAACAAACCTTCCAAGAAACATGCTATTTTGATTTAGGATGCTACAACAGCTAAATCATAGTAAATATCCAAGGTTTTAGAAACCCTAATTCTAAACAAGATATAGAGAATCAAGGATCTGACTAAATTCTAGGGAACTAGTGGATCAAAGGAATCCACTAGTGAAATCTCACATACCTGGTGACAAAATATATGGAGAAATCCTTTGATTTCAGGGCTGAAAATTGAAGCAAACCTTCTGCGTGTTCTTGAGTGGGCTGGTCAACTTTCCTTTTCTTTTTGGTCAAGTTTCGATGAATTTTGTAGAATAGAGGTTTTGGGTAGGTTCTGATTAGATTACTAGGCTTAAACTGAGTAAAACGACATAGTTTAGGTATCAAACGATGTAATTTAAAGGCCCAATGCATAGGGGAAAAAACCAAAATGACCCTAACTCAAAAGCTGAGGAGGCCCTTCCACGGAACCACTAACGCACCGCTGAAGGGACCACAGCCCGCCAAGTGGGTCGTGGTTCTTGGCCAGGGTCTATTGGTTCTAGGAGGTCCATCCATGTGTCATACCATGTACCGTGTGAAGGCCTCCATGGTTCTTCACTTGGGTTGAGGTTTGCTGGCTTAGGATGACAGACCTATCCATGGCCCGTCATTAAGACCAAGGCATGTGGAGGGCTCCGTGGTTTGATGCCTGAGCCCTGTGGTTCTGCCTCATATCCACGAGCCTTCCCAAGGCTCGTGTGGGGCCGTGAAGTCCCATGGTGCACCATTTTTGGGTGGTTGTGAACTACGAGCAGGTCGACGGACCGTAGATCCTATCACGGTCTGTGAACCCTTCCGTGGTTCAGCAAATTTTCTATTTTTCAGGTCTGTTAAGTTTTGAGGTGTTTAAGTATGGGTGATGTCTTAATCATTTCTTTTTGTGTAATAGATGGCTTACTTAGACTTATGTTAGACTTCCGCTTTTGTCAAATTCTTTTTTATGATATATGTGTTTTTAACTTATACTTTAATTCAACTTTTATGCATATCCAAGGTTTATTTTTTTTACAAATTTATATGATTAGACAGTGCATCTCTTTCTAATGGACTTTTAGTAATAATAAAATAAAATCCTAAATGTGAATAAGTATAAGCAAAGGGAGCTATACCTTACCTTACAAATTCTTATGAGGTAAGAAACCTCTACTAATTAACAAGAATGAAGAAAATCAGAGCTAAATAAGAGTAGGTATTCTACGATCGTCATAGAGTTTATAATACACTACGGTATAATATTACAATGAGGATGCTTAAATAATTTATGACTATAAACATCAAGAAGAAGGTTGAGTTATTAAACTCAAACTTCCTTTTATCTATGTATAAAATAAAAAAAGATAGTTTACCCGACTAAAGTAACTTGAAGTATTTTCACTTGTTTTCTTCTTCAAATCTTTCCAATAGCACTTGATAGTTCATCACTTCCTCTTGGATTTATTTGATCTTTTTGAAGTTGATGGCACTGTCATATGATTCTTCTTGGCTAGTCGCATCGATAGGTGTCTTGGAACAAATTCCTAAGTCTTCTTATCATCCCAACTTTGTTGACTTTCATATGTCTTCCTTTTTGTTTTATTGCTTCCACTTCTTTGTTGCCTAGGTAAAAGATCTCCATCTCTATCCACTTTATTAAAGCATATATCCAACATAATGTCTTCCTCATCCTCCTTAAATAATTCCTTTCCCAACCAACTCAACAGATTCACAATGTCCTGGCGCTTAGTCCCTTAACTCATTCTTCTTCATAATCGCACTTTTAGGCACAAATATTGGATCTTATGAACATAATTTTCTATTCAAAGGAGTTGGTGAAGCTTTGTCTTCTTCATCAACCAAATAGGCCAAACTAGGAACACTTATATCTCCTTGATTTTCCTTAGAAATAATCATCTTACTTGTCAAACTAGCATTAGAGAGTAATTTCATACCTTTTCCATACAATGCTCTTGTTGAATTTTTTCTAGAGGACGATGCGAGAAACCCATTTTGAGTTGGTAAAATTAAACTAGGATCAACGCACAACAAAAAATTCTCAGTCACACCCTTTTCCTGACTTGGAGAATTACTTCGACCAGCCGAGGAACCAATAGGATGACCAACTAATTTTTTGTGTGGAATCACAGTCCAATTTTTAGATGTATTCTTCACTATTGGATTTTAAGCTTGCAAGTCAACATGTTTTGAAGAAGTAACAATTTCCATGTTCTCATGTTATTGCGCAACAGATTTCTTTACCTATAAAGCATTGAATTATGCAATTCTTTTGTCACTATATGTAGAGATATTCTTGATGATACAACTGGACTGCTACACCAGCTCTTTATCTTGTGAAAAATCACCAATATTAGCATTTTTGTTTCTATTAACATTACAATGTTATTGTTGTGCAGGATCAATTTGCAGGGTATCGATTAAAGATTTTGAATTAGAGATACATTGTCCAACATATCTTTAATCCCAAACCTCACACCAGTAGCACTTTCGTTTCCAACATCATTGCTATTTAGTTGTTGTCCAGAATCGACCTGTGATGCTACAACAAAAGCTTTAGTAATTATTTCACTATTTTTAATTTTAACTCCAGAACGATCAACTAGATTTGCACTAACCACACCTTGATGGTTATTGCAAACACCAAAAACATCCATTTGTTGTTGCTGCTATATCTCTTCAGTGGGAACAAGAGTTCGATTCACTGATGTTGCTACATGAAATTCTTAACTATAAACATCACATGGCACAATCTAGGAAAGTAACAGACACTTTTCTTATCAACATTCAATATGGGGTAGATAATCCCAAAATTCTAGTACAATGTGGTTTTAGGGTCTACTTAGTACTCATAAACAAACGCAAAATAGAATAATCCCTTATTCTTTCAACCAAGCAACCTCCAGATGTATAAAAGTTAAATTAAAGAACTAGTTGATAACACTTAGGGTCGTTGTCTGAGAATCCTATGAATATGCACCACAAAGATACCTTGAACTAAAATGTTGATCATGTGGCAGATATAAAATTATGACGCAAAATTAAGAGGATAGCTAGCTCACCATCTGATCTTTTTTTCGGAGGGTGACCGCGACTATGCCGTAAAACATGGCCGTGTAGTCATGGAGAAAGGAACAAATAGGTGTGACCAAAGAGATTATGGGAACTCCTTTTTCTTGAAATGAGCATCCCACCAAGAGAGGTCCAATTACCAACTTTTTGTTGATGACAATACGTGATTATATTTAATACTATAAGAGGATCAAAGGAAAATGGATAGTTTTTTCAGCAATAAGATTTAGAAGAAACATAACATCTTTTGCCCTGCATATTATATTTAGTTTGAAATCTAGATTTAGTGCAAAACTTAAAAGAATTTAGTAATACAATAATTTCCTCATATATAAATGGAGTGTTAATTCACTAAACTGCATACGCTTGTAAAATTATTAACAAGTGGTTCTATTTGTTCAAGGAGGCAATCCTTAGGTTTGTATTTTCCCAAAAAGAACAAATTTTAATAAATTGAAATTTCTCCTTTACTTTATTATTTTACTTTGATTTTTTATCGTTCAACTTCTATTATTTCAATTTACTTTGAGAGAAGAACATTCTTTATGTGTAGCATTGTCCCTTTATAAGAGATGATAACTCTCATATCATCATAAAAACAAGTAATAGAATAAGTTATCATTGTTAATTAAAATACTCAACTAAAATTCAAGATCGAATCCCACAAGAAATGATATAATGATAAGAATTCAACTAGGAATTTAGAAATGCGGACCTATTCATTGTAGCACGCTAAAAATAGGTGGACAATTCCATCAAATTTACTAAAAGGGTTTAGAGTATTAAAAGCCACAATTAAAATAAAATTCAGAAAATTAAGCAATTAACAAGTAATCTAGGGATGTAGGGATTAGAATTTATGTCACGTAGGGATAATTATATTTATCAATCATGCAAAAAAATTATGGATAGGCTGGGTCATTTTTCATGACTCAAATTTTCTTTCAATCTCATAGTACCAATTCATAGAATCTCCTTTCAGTCTAATCTATGTGAAGAACAAATCAACTCATTACCTTATGGAATCTCACTTTGTTACAGATTAGGACAAATAGATCTGAACCATAATTTCTCTTTCGAGCAAATCATAGAAATCAAACCTTAATTGTATGCATCAGACTAATTACCAAATTCAATCAATCTCTTTCGAGCATCAATGGAGGATAAAAAAATTAGCATTCAGTTTGCAACCCTAACCCATGAATTAATTCCATGCTAATTAGCCTAAATCAATGGAAGAAGAACAATAACTCAAAGTAAAACACAATACTCACTACATTAAATTGACACACAACCTCAAAATTGCACCCCTACAATTGGGGTTTTAGCTGCCCATCACAAAAAATAAAGAAATTATGCATAACAACATAGCAACCATGGATGTGATGAAATTAAATAATTATAATCAAAATCCATTATGATTTCAACTTCCATTTGCCAATTACAAGAGGAAAACTGAAACTCCAAACTCTAAATGTTTTTCACAATGTAAAATGTCTCGTACAAGAACTCTCTCAAAACAAAAGATCTTAAAAAGTATTTTCTACCAAAATAATCCCTATTTTTTCTCTCCTTTGAGCTATTTATAGTTTCACAAAAATCACAGCGTGACCAACTTGCTGACATTAGTCGGGCTCGCCGGACGTGATCGGTGGATCACCATCTGTCCCTTAGCAAGCCTTTCATTTGCTTCAGGCTTCAAGTGTTTGAACCTCAGTTGGTGAAATAACTCGAGTATGGCTTTCACATTTGGCGGATCACCGGATATTTCCTTTATTCTCCTTTTAAACTTTCATTTTTTATCCATGTCATGTCACATTCAGTGATGATCATCTTGTTTGCCTTTACTTTTTTCAGCGAGTCGCCATTTCACTTTTTGTTCGCCGACCTGCCTCAATTATCTTCAATTGTAAGCATTGTTACTTTGGGAGAGGTCATGCCATGTGGGAGATACGCCCTATATATTGGTTAGGCGACTGCAACTGTGGAGTTTAAACTTCTTTCAATATTTTTTGGCCTTTCTTTCAAGTATTAATCATCTCTTTTCTTTTAGCCTTCATAGCTGCAAATCATCAAAATATCATCATAATAGAACATAATTAGCCATTGAGGAAACTAATTGTTGAACTAAAAAAGACCGCAAATGAGTGTAAATATACTACTCATCAAGATATTGAAGGAAAACTACGCACCAACAGTTATTTCTCTGAACCTAGTTCCTAGAGTCATATTAGAATAGAAAGTAAATGACACTTGTTATTTTCATGATAAACTTACTTTCTCAAGGGGATAAAAAAGCATGACGTACAATGTATATGATTTCCAACAACGTCCAAAAACATAAAAGATTTGTTTCATATTAGAACTTTATTATTTAAGGGACTAAATCTAGTAGGACAACTCAACAGTTTACTCTTATTGGTCTAACAACTCAACATGAAGATAAACTCTCTTGTTATAAACCTCACTAACTACTCTCCAAGAAGTCAAACTCGCTTCTTGTTACAAACTTCACTTATTACTTTTCAAGACGTCAAACTCGCTTCTTGTTACAAACCTCACCCACACCATTAGTCTATTCGATCTAGAAATTATTACAACAAAATAATAAACCTATAACAACTCAACAAAGACTAATAACTTTATCGTTTTTTCAAATCGAACTTTAATATTCAATAGGACAGACTTGACGCAACTCATGAACCATGTTCTTGTATTTCTGTGATGAAGTCCTGAAGTTTTCTCCAATGTCAATTGCTCTTAAGATGATAATTTTTTTTAATATTCAATAATTGCGACTCTCAATGGTCTTGATGGCATATATATAGTGCATATTTGTCATGCCCTAGTATATCAAAGACTAGGATATTTACTTTTAATAGTACTTGTCCTCCTATAAGAAAATTTCTGATTTCCTTCCTTAAAAGGAGTTACATTCTACCAGGAAACATTCACTCCTCTTTGAACTTTAATTTCACTCTTGATTTCTTTCCTTCTTTGAACATTCACTCTGCATTTTATTAGTTTCTTTCTTTGTTGCACCCACTCATATTTGTACATGTTGTATGCATTCACGTCTAGAGCCTTGTTCGCCTGATAGAATATACATAAGCCAACAAGTAGTGAACAAGGTTAACTTTATCAATTATCAAAACTACTCATATGATCCCCTATTTCCTAATAATTATCCCCTCTTTGACGATAATAAACAATGCATAATAGTTCACTTTGTCAACATCTAAACACTTTGTCAATAATCAAAATTACAAACATCATGTTCTCTTATTCCGAGCAGACACTTAAGTGTTTGATTTTGAAAAATAGGGATACTACTATTACATTTTTGTAGGACTACACTATTAAAGTCATATTTTGTAGTAATAGCTTCACCCAAAGTGGGATTTTTCCATATGAATCTTGATTAATCACCCCCAAAAAAAATTTCAAATTCAAAGTCACATCTATTTAAAAAAGATATGGTTTCACAGTTTTAAAATTGGTCCTACTTTAATAGATCCCAAAACATTAAACATGTCCAACTAGAGAGACTTACATACTAGTATGAATTATCATCATTGTATGTTTTACTTCTCTCTTTATTTTACATAAGACAATAGCAGTCAACTTGTGGATTCAATCCCTTTGAGAGCTTCATTCTTGTGTTGTTCAATATCCAAAACACTACTCTAACCTTTGTTTGATTATTGACTTTTTCTACCTCAACTTTTTGTAATCCTATGGTCCGCTCTATGTTTTTGTTAATCATCTTTTGTGCAGTTCTTATATTTTTAAATATCAGCAATTTCTCATAACAATTGGCGAATTAGTTTTCTTGCATTTTCTATTTGTATCTTCAAAAGTTCCTTTTGCTCTTTATCCTTTTCTTGATTTTCTTTGGTATGTTCAATTCCCTTTTAATATCATTTGCATGAGGAACAATGTCTAAACCTTTTTTCTTCAATTCAGCAATAGAACACATATCTTCGTCTCACACTGCAATGAGTAAATCATATTTATAAGGAATCCTGCTTTTGGCATCTTCATAGAATGAACCACAATTTGCCCTGATCAAATTAAATTTGGAGAAAGCAGAATTCGCAAAATAAAACGTGTCATACATGCTACTAGCCATCCCATAAGTGATATCAAACACCAACTTAGACTGAATTTAAATAATCAACACTTTTATTTTTTGGAATTTTCATGCATTTGGCTTTGAGAGAATGTGTTTGTTTTGGTGTCTCCATTCTTAATGAAGCATTTAACTTTAACTTTATCTCTCTATGTTCTCCCTCTTCATTACAAGGTATAAGAAAAAAGAATCGGAAAAAGTCAAATCAATCCTTTTTGCTGATTCCTTGTGATGAAGAGGGAGAACGGGTAAAGACAAAGTTAAAGTTGAATCCTTTATTAAGACTAGAGAAACCAAAACAAACACTTTCTTCGCAAAGCCAAATGCATGAAAAATCTTTAAAAGTTGTTGATTGATGGATGACATGGTTTATTTTACGAATTCTTCTTTTTTTTCACATTGAATTGGATCAGTGTTGATTATGGCTCATTTTATGAAGATACCAATAACATGATTGCTTGTAAATATAATTTACTCATTGTAGAGAAACGAAGATATGTGTTTTATTTCATAATTGTAGAAAAAAGGTTTAGACGATGTTCTTCGTGCAAATGATATTGGAAAGAAAATTAAACATACTCAAGAAAACCAGGAAAATGTTAAGGAGAAAAAGGAACATTTGAAGATACAAATAGAAGATGCAAGAAATCTGATTCGTAGATTGAAATGAGAGTTTCTTGATATTGAACAAGATGAGAAGTGGATGAAACATTATGAGAACAAACATAAATCAGCCCATAGGATTGTCCAAGATAAGGTAGAAAAAGTTAGTAATCAAACATAGGAAACTAGTAGTGCAGTGAAATATAGAGCAACACAAGAATGAAACTCTCCATGGGATTAAATCGACTGCTCGATTGCTATTGTGTTATGTAAAAGAGAGAGAGAAGTAAAACCTTAAATGATAATAATACATACTAATATGTTATTCTCTCTAGTTTAATGTGTTTTAATTATTGGGATCTATATAAGTAGGACCGACTTTCAAACTTTGAAACCGTATCCTCTTTAAATAAATGTGATAATATGGAAAAACTAATTGGGGTTGATGAATGAAGATTCGTGCAGACAAGTCCCACTTTGGGGAGAAGTTTTTCCTACCAAAGGCAACTTTAATAGTGTATTGCTTCAGAAATGTAATAGTAGTATCCTAATTTTTTAAAATCAAACACTTAAGTATCTTATAAAGGGAGAGTCTTAAAAAAAAGAATGTTCCTCCTTCAATGTAAATTTATATAACTGAAGTTGAACGATAAACAACAAAACTAAAACAAAAAAAAAAAGAGAAATTTCAATTTATTAAATTTTGTACTTATTGGGAAAATACAAACGTAAGGATTGTCTAAAAGAATAAATAGAACCATTGTTATGAATTGTACAAACATATATAGTTTACTTAATTAAGAATTCATTTATTATAAGGAATTATTGTACTATTAAAGTCATTAGAGTTTGGCACACATTCTTAGATTTCAAACTGAATAATAATATGTAGGGCAAGAGATGTGATGTTTCTTAAAATACCTCCCTCTGTAGCAGCATAAATCTAAGGTCAATTGCGCATCACCCTCTTCAGCCTTAAATAATGGAATGCAAACATTAAGGGTGTCATTTGGATAGATCGACACTAGATACACCTTCATGAGCAAAAAACTAGATATATACACTATATTCATCAATCTTGTCACTCCCTTTTCAAAAATAAACTAAACAAATCACTTAAAATACTAGTAATTCTAAGGTACCAGGAGTCCTCGGTCCCTCTTGACTACAAATGCAACATATATATAGCTTTAAACTTAAACCTAGAAAAGGAATAGAGAAAACACTTGCAATGTAGCAAATGAATGGTTACCAACTTAGCATTCAATATAACTATAATAGAAAGATTCAACACTACTTAACAAGAGCAGATCTATGGATTAACTAAAGTTACAATAAACAATATATTTGAAATCTCTTTCATTTAACTTAGGAATAGAAAAGCAATCAATAAACTTTATCATAGAAAAGATAACAATAAAAACCCTAAACACAAATATGAATTAATAACACAGATGAAAAATTATTCACTTATATTGAAACCTTAACAAAGACATATCTAGAATTTTATAAAAGTTGTTAATATGTAAGACTTGATTAATATAAAGTTATATTTTTATGGAATTAACATGTAGGATATTACCTGAAGGATATATGCTTGAACTAATGAATGTGCCGAATCTTACTAGGATGCAAGTGGCAACCTATCTTCAGGTACATCCTTAAGAAACATTCATCACATCAAGAATGTCCTTCGAGTAACAATTATAGGCTAGTGAAGGCCATTAATATACCAAAAAAATGAGTGTGGAGGCTAAGTGAAATTTAGGGCTTGATGGCTAAAGGAAGAAGAGTGAAGATTTTATAGATCAAAAGAGACGTTGAGCTTCTTAAACGTTTTTAAATTACCTCTATGATTTGTATTATTTGTCAATTAGTCCTTCTAAACTTTTGACTACATGCACATATAGCCCTTTTAATTTAGCATTTTATGTTAGTTTTATATTTAAACTTTTTTAATAATTATTCAAATATATTCACATGATAAATGTGTCTCCTGAGCATCTCACGTTGATATGACAAATCACATGTCTTATACTTATAGTGTATTTGCTATGTGATCGTTTGGTAGCTACAAAAGAAGAAATTTTTTTATGCATTAGACTCACATGATTTTGGTAATTTCTATTACTTTCTTATTGAATATTCCAATTCAACATATTTGAAGTCTAAATTTCTTACCAACATCAATTGAAGGATAAAAACCTAACACAATCACAACAATTCTCTCAAACGATAATAAATTATTTGCATCGAATATTTGCATACCTCTAATGAATACAAAATGTGTATTTCAATATTACTTAGTAAAGATATTATATATTTTAGCTATTTTAAAGTTAAAGATGTGTATTTCTATACATCACTAGCAACCTTCTTTTGCTTCAGTGTTCCCTCGACACCCTTACACATCCTCCATAAAAAGTTGAAATGTTTTCAACCTTTCTTTCCATATAGCACCCAACCTATCATCTCCTCTTTTTTGGTGTAAGTCGCTCTATATGCAAATTTAAGAAATTGTATTCATCTCCTCCTTTTTTGTGTAACTCGCCCTATCTGCCGATTTAGGAGACTTTATTTATAACAAAAGTATTTCTCAAATAGTATGCAACAAATTTGCTAGTTTGGAAAATATATTAATGCACTAGTTGAATTTATTCTCATATGTGAATTTATGAATATCTGGACATTGTTATCGCAGTCAAATCATGTGAAAACAAAGAAACAATGTCATATTAATTGAATGCAAACCATAAATATGGTGTGCTGGGATTTTGATTTGTCATTATATTTTTTCGATAATTTTTTTCATTTTATACTTGTTCTAATGGTAGAAAACAGAGAGTTTTTTTTTACTTTCTCTTTAATGTAGATCATGTGGGATTTTGAATACGTTGAATGCAAATAAATTGCAGGTAAGTAATTTACTATGGTCTATTTTAATTTAGGTTACTGAATAAGCTAGGACGTCCCTTTATCTCCCCACGACCTGGCTATTATTTCCATCCTCTTTATTCAAAACCCTCTCTATACTAAAATTTTTTTTTTTTTTAGAGATAAAGAGATTTATTTAACATATAAACGAATTTTTGGATATTTGTTTAGCAGATAAACACGTTTTCCAAGATGATAATAGTCAAATAGGAGGTTTTGGGTTAAACATGAGTTGGGTCTAATATTTCTTTGGTCAAGAACCAAGTGTTGCGTCATTAATAATACAGTAGTTGAATATATCACTTTCCATTTTGATTAACCTTTTGAATCAAATAATAAAAGATAAGTGACTATTGTATGTATTTAATAATATTTTCAGATTTTTACACAGTAAAAAAAAAACTCATTTGACTTACTAGCCTTTGACCAATGGTTAGGTGTAAGACCCTAAGAAATTTTAAACTAAGATCTGAACCATTATGCATATAGGTCTGTACTGAGTGATACCAAATTGTGCATAGGTGTTAAGATGAACATTTAGGTGTGGAAGTGTTTTGGAGATTAATTAAGGTCATACGAATCCTCTAGCACAAAGTTGAGTTGCAAGTTTTCTTACCTATTGAATTTTGATAACAAATATTACTTGGGTAAATTTCAATATCTATTTGAGTGTCTTTTTCCAATATCACCAACCTTTGTCAATCTAAGGTCGGATTCGAAAGTTATGATCATTTTAGTTTTGTCATACATTTTATTTTATACATACGTTTAGCTGGAGTTGAATGGCTTTCCACTGGCGAAAGCCTATGTAACACCAATTGAAGAAAAAATAATAGGTATTCTATTTGTACATATGTTTCACCTGCGTTCGACAACTTTGCATCTTTGAAATAATGGTAGGCCAACAAGAAATCACTTAAGCTGGTTGTAGTATGATTTTTCTACCTTTTGACCATTCTTTCAAGTACTAGAAGTGGTTCTCTCGATTCCTCCTTCATCATCATAAGTCATTAAAATATAGCAAAGTAGGGATAAGTACAATCCACATGTACTCAGTATGCTTGACCGAGTGAGTATAAATAAATCTATATATATATATATATATATATATATAATAGGAGAGGTGATAGCGCCTACGTGTCAGCACCATAATTAATCTCTAATTTTCACTTTTAAATAATCAACTAATTAAATAGAATCTATATCTATATATATATAATAGGAGAGGTGATAGCGCCTACATGTCAGTACCACAATTAATCTCTAATTTTCACTTTTAAATAATCAACTAATTAAATAGGATTAATTTAATAGTTTAATAAAATAAAAAAAAGTTACTTTTTTAAAGAAAAGTTACAGTTTTTTTAGCCAATTAAAATTGTTAGTTTTTTTAAAAAGAAAAACGACCCTTTTTTTAGCCAAACAAATGTAGATAATAATAAATAATAATAATAATAATAATCTATATCTATATATATATATATAATAAGAGAGGTGATAGCGCCTACGTGTCAGCACCACAATTAATCTCTAATTTTCACTTTTAAATAATCAACTAATTAAATAGAATTAATTTAATATTTTAATAAAAGAAAAAAGTTGCTTTTTTAAAAGAAAAGTTACAGTTTTTTTAGCCAATTAAAATTGTTATTTTTTTTTTTAAAGAAAAACGACAGGTTTTTTAGCCAAACAAATGTAGATAATAATAAATAATAATAATAATAATAATAATAATATCTATACATATATATATATATGATAGTGCCTACGTGTCAGCACCACAATTAATCTCTAATTTCACTTTTAAATAATCAACTAATTAAATAGAATTAATTTAATATTTTAATAAAAGAAAAAAAGTTGCCTTTTTACAAGAAAAGTTGCAGTTTTTTTAGCCAATTAAAATTGTTAGTTATTTTTAAAAAGAAAATGGACAGTTTTTTTAGCCAAACAAATGTAGATAATAATAATAAATAATAATAATAATAATAATAATAATAATAATAATAATAATATATAATAGGAGAGGTGATAGCGGCTACGTGTCAGCACCACAATTAATCTCTAACTTTCACTTTTAAATAATCAACTAATTAAATAGAATTAATTTAATATTTTAATAAAAGAAAAAAAGTTGCTTTTTTGAAAAGAAAAGTTACAGTTTTTTTAGCCAAACAAATGCAGGTAATAATAAATAATAATAATAATAATAATAATAATAATAATCTATGTATATATGTATAGGAGAGGTGACATCGCCTACGTATCAACACCACAACTAATCTCTAATTTTCACTTTTAAATAATCAATAATTAAAGAGAATTAATTTAATATTTTAATAAAAAAAAGTTGCTTTATTAAAAGAAAAGTTACAGTTTTTTTAGCCAATTAAAATTGTTAGTTTTTTTTTTAAAAGAAAAACGACAGTTGTTTTTGCCAAACAAATGTAGATAATAATAAATAATAAATAATAATAATAATAATAATAATAATCTATATATCTATATAATAGGAGAGGTGATAGTGCCTACTTGTCAGCACCACAATTAATCTCTAATTTTCACTTTTAAATAATCAACTAATTAAATAGAATTAATTTAATATTTTAATAAAAGAAAAAAAGTTACTTTTTTAAAAGAAAAGTTACAGTTTTTTTAGCCAATTAAAATTATTAGTTTTTAAAAAAAAAGAAAAACGACAGTTTTTTTAGCCAAACAAATGTAGATAAGAATAAATAATAATAATACTAATTATAATATCTATAAATCTATATATCTGTATCTATATATCTTATCTGTATAATAGGTGAGGTGATAACGCCTACGTGTCAGCACCACAATTAATTTCTAATTTTCACTTTTAAATAATCAACTAATTAAATGAAATTAATTTAATATTTTAATAAAAGAAAAAAAGTTGCTTTTCTAAAAGAAAAGTTACAGTTTTCTGAGCCAATTAAAATTGTTAGTTTTTTTTAAAAAGAAAAATGACAGTTTTTGTAGCCTAACAAATGTAGATAATAATAATAATAATTAATAATAATAATAATAATAATAATAATAATAATATTTTAAAATTGATGACCAGTATTGATAAACCCACGTTTGGAAATTTCTTTTAAAATTCATCATTTAAATAATATTTCATATTTTAAGTTTTATATCAATTTCTTTTTCTTCTTTGCATATAATCTATATGTTCTATCTTTATTGATTTAAAAAAATCAAAGTAATAATAATAATAACAGTAATAATAATAATAATAATAATAATAATAATAATAATAATAATAATAATAGTACTAATAGAATAAACTATTAAAAAACATCCAACTAAATAGTGCATTTTATAATAACAATCAGAATTTATAATTAAATTAAATTAATTAATTTAAAATCCAAAAATAAAAATAAAATCTTCTATATCTATATCTATATCTTATATATATATATATATATATATATATATATATATATATGAGGTTATAGCGCCTACGTGTCAGCGTCACAAAAAATCTCTAATTTTTAAATTTTAAACTATCAATTAATCAAATATAATAATATTTTTTTACTATTTTAGAAGATAAAAACGTTTAAATGAGTAGTTACATTCTTGAAATTTGAGTTTTTTAGAAAATAATTAAATATAGATAATTAAAAATTGATAAACAAAAAAGTTTTAAAAAAACTAATAACAACCCACGTCCTTTGAAAAAACATATTCTTTTAAATAATTATATATATATATATATAAATTACTATTTTATTTTACAACTAATTTTTTTTCTTAATTTAAAAAGTTCTAAAAAATAAGATGTGTGATTCCTTTTTAAGTGGGAAGTTATCAAATTTTTATTAATTTGAATAGTAAAAAAATTTAATATTATTATTATTTATTAATAAAAATATGAAAACTTCCCAAAAAAAGTTCTATGTTAAATTCGAGACTAAAAATGTTTTTATTTATTAAGGAATTATTATTATTATTATTATTATTATTATTATTATTATTAATAATAAGATCTACCAAAAAGTTCCAAAAATATTAAAAATATATAAAAATAATAATATTTTTTTAATTTTTAATTTTTAATTTGAATTGATATTAATCCTTATCTGATTGATGTTTTTGAATTTCAAATTAATGACAACTTCTCATCAACGATTTATTAATTTCTAAGTTCTAATAATAATTTACTTTTTACTGCATTACAATTATCCAATAAATATACCTACTATCCCCACTTTCCCATTTCCTTTCCTCCGCACAACCACATCCCCACTCTCTATCACATTTTTTCAAATTCTCACATTAATGAAGCAATGGATTTTTTCTTTTCAAAAGTACTGTCTTCGTCATGAATAGCACAGTATTCAAAGGAATAAAAATAGTAACATTGAGTTGATGCATATTATTTTTATATATAATATCTCAAAATTATAGTACTAATTTGTAATTTGTATCATCGTTTATCTTTATTTATCTATTTTTTTTAATTATACATAGTATTAACTTCTATATTTGTATTGGTGTTGATTATTTAGACGGAGATCAAACTCATGCCATGATTAAAAGGTTTGTGAATTCATGTATTAATAGTTAAGCATTTCAATAGTAAGAGTCTTTTAATTATCTTATATGTCTGATTACAATGACTAATAAGTTATTCTTTAAATAGTATTTGGAGAGAGAGGTTGTGAAAATATGTATTTATGTCTTTTCTGTAAATATTAAACTATTATTTGAATCACTAAATTGGATATTGTAATAAATTTTGTTCTTTATTAGTTTTAGATCACTAATTTGTATTTAATGTCTAAAGGTTATGAGCATTTTTTAAGAAGCCAAAATATCTTCAAATCTCGAATGAAGCATGGGTGTTTGTGTAGCGGCAGAAAATGATTATATCCATGTATATCATATCATACAATGTGAAACAGTTCTTTCATTTTAATTTATATGACTAAATATCTAATATACTATAATTTTAGATCACTCCATTTTTTTGTGAAAATAAAAATTAATTACTATATGTATATTGTGAAATCATGAAAATGCTTGATTTTTTTTTGTTTATAGGTATGTGTTCAAGGCTCATAATTTAAGATAATACAACATTTATCAAATATGATTTTGTTTGATTAATTATTTTTCCATGAAATATTCTCAATTTTTTGTTCAAGTTATCTAAGATTTTATGTTATCTTTCTAGAGGTTAAAAAGATAAAATGTGAAGATTTAGTGGGAGTTTAAAGAAATCCAAAAGAACTAACTAGCAATCACCTATAATTAAAAAAACACTAACAAATGTTCTTATTTAAAAAATAAAAATGTTCTTATTTAAAAACTAAATTACCGATAAATAATTTTCAAATTATAATAACTAAAGAATAAAATATACCACATATTTAAAAAAGCTAAACAAATCTAAAAATACATAAATAAAAGAAGAGATTTATAGTAATCAAAGGAATAGAAGATGCTCCATTTTTTTATCTTTCAATTTTTTCTTTGCACGAAAAATATATTAATTTAATAATTTATTTTATGTGGGATATAATAATTTGATTATAGTATTATCTTTTTTAAATTGATCATTGGAAGTCCTTCTTTTGTACATTTTTATTTTATGAAAAGATATTTGATTAAATAAAGGTGATCTTATTTTGCAAGATTGAACGCGAGAGGAGTGTGCTAAAGAGGTTGCAACATGCTTTTCAAATTATATATTTAATATTTTCTAAAGATATTAAAAATATTTTTAATACTAAGTTTATATTGGTCTATGAATTTAAATTTTAACTATACAACAAATATCACTTCAACACACGCCACATATGCTATTAATCTTCATTATACTAGAAGAAGAAAAAGTTGTTAGAATAATGTTTAGTGTTTTTAAAGAATATACCCATATATCACATAAATTATGCTAAAATTTTGTTAGCATGAAGTGTATATTATAATAAAACTAAAACATTATATATGATTATACATGAACTTTTGTTACTCAATAATAATTTGTATTAGTTATTTTTTAAGTTTAAAAATATTATATTTTAAAATATCCGCGCAACGCGTGGGTACGTATACTAGTTAATAATAATACCGAAATAAACTACAAAATGCTTCCACCTGCATATAGAAAATTCTCAGTCTTGCATTGGTGCCACCAATTAATATAAGAATGACGCAAGTGAAGTAAATACATAAGGTATAACTGATTTCTCATATCCACGAGAAAATTACACAACAAACAAAGTTGACCAAAGCAATGCAATACAATGATAAATTTATATGATGGAACCAAGGTTGTCGTACAAACTATCGTATAAACCTTGCCGAGCTTTAGCTTCCACACAAGGAGCCATGGGGAACTCACAGTCAATATACAAATCTTAGAATCTCAATATCTCATCGACTTTCCACCTTGCTTGTAATCAAGGATAAATATAAGGTGTCACGTTTTCTTTCTCAAAATAGTGATTCTCCAATTTCTCATATTACCATGAACAATATTATGATGAATGATGATGAATGCATCACAACATAGAGGCATAATCAACTCAACATAACTGGAAAGAGTCCAAAGCTCTCAAACTCAATAAATCATGAGATACATCCTCACATGGATAAGTGGTGGAAAGAAACATTTGAAATAAGACTATACTAATTAGAGAATAACATTATTCTCATTTCAGAAAGCAAGAATAGAAAACTCGACCCCTCTCTCGGGCAAATATTTGGTATCAAATGTCTCCAAGGCTATTAATAATATCACAATTCCACCACATGGGCTACACATTACAAATAAGCCCCCTCCCCTCCCCCCCTCCCCCCTCCCCCCTCCCCCCACTTGTGAATCAATAAACTCTACAATTTCAACAGCTTAATTTCATGTTATGATCCTAACCCATAGTCGTGTTCATTAGAAAGATCAATTACCCAATCTAGTTCAGAAAAAAGAGATGACAAATCTTCCTTGAAGGCTGAAACTTCACTCGAACCACACTACTGAAGCTTTTCTTCTACTAAAGAATCTTTGTAACGATCCCCAACTATCAAGAAATGGAAAGCATTTATCAAAATAACTCCAACAAGATCTATATTGCTAAGGTAAGAAACTGGGGCTCCAATAGTCCAAAAATCTTTATGATATAGTGAAGGGTAAAATAAGACTTTTATTTGAAAAACATATTCTATAGGTAAAAAGTAATCCGTGGTTTAAAAACCCATTAAATCGAGAAAGAATTGAGTTCCAAATCAAGAAATTACCAATTTTTTCAACTTTGGGGGAGAAACCCCAAACCCACATTTGTAATCTTTATTTAAAGGTGTTTTGGAAGATGTAATTCAAATAAATCGATAAGTAATTGATATAGACACTTACCCAGACGAGCTTCCACAACAAACCCCATAACAATCTCTTTTCCTAAGCTCCCAAACGAGTGAAAAATGGGAAAATTCATGAATATCATTGCTCAGGTCTAAAATATGAGGTCTGCAAACACAACCCAAATGTTGTGAATGCGGCCAACTAAATTTTCAAGGCTTGCGAACACGAAAAAAATGTCGTGATTGTGGAGTGGTATTCACCTGTGAATGCACTCAATTCTAACCATGATCATTGTGTTCAATCCATAAAATTTCTGAGAATGCACATGGGAGACCGCTAATGTAGTCCCCTTGCACCAGATACAAGAAAATAGAGAAAAGCTTATGCTAAAAAGTTCTGATCGGATCCTCAAAATCGATCAGGGTCCGATAAAAATTAACCAGACATGCTGCCCCACTATGTTCGACATTCTAATCTCAATAGAATCTTCGAATTCCAAAAAAATGATTGTTATGACTGAAATATCCTTCCAAACCTCTCTTTAGTCCTAAACACCCAAATCTAAACATAAGGCCTTAGTAATTTTACCAACCGCTTTACTAAAAAAAACTGACAGTTTGGACACAACAGAATTAAAAGAATCACCATCCGATGCTCGGATCTTATAATGTTAACCAAAGTAAACAATTATAAGATAATTCAACTAAGATGGATCAAATCCATCAAAATCTCACCCAATCATATCGGGGACCACTCTTATCTTTCTTGCAACATAATCAAACATGAAAAAGCTGAGGGGAAGGGGAAAATAGTTATTTCACACATAAATATAATTTCTCATGAAATGGGACATTACACTATCCACCACTAAAGCACACGTTCATCCTTGAACAAAAAGCAAATTAAGGTACCTGAAGGAGTGAAAAGCTAAGGGTATCTACGATGCATCTCGGAATCCACCTCCCACGTAGCCTCCTCAAAAATTTAGTGCCTCCATTGCACTAATTGGATCTAACCTTTTTTGTCCTATCCAAGATAGAAATAGGCTCCTCCTCACATGACAAATCTTGATTCAAAGCAACTGAGTTCCACTGAATCACATGGGAATCATTATGACAGTATCTCTTAAGGATCAAAACATGAAACATGTGATGGAACACTAAAAGGTTTAGAGGTAAAGCCAACCTATAGGCTACATCTCCAAACATTCTTACCAATTCCAAAGGATACTTAGAAACATGGGATGGACTAAGCTTTCCTTTCTTCCTGAACCTCATCACACCCTTAGTGGGTGATACATTAAGCAAAACCTTCTCACCAATACATCATGAACATTCCTATCTACATCACACTTTTTCTTACTTTGGGCGGTCATAAGGTGTTGTTCAATCAATATCACTCTATCCATTGAGTCTCTCAATAAATCTGTACCCTAAGGTCGTACCCCAAATGGAACAAACCATCCAATTGGAGATCTGCACCTCCTCCCTTACAAAGCCTTAAACAATGCCATATGAATTTTATGAAAGATAAATGTTATTATAAGAAAACTCCGCAAAGGGTAGGAATATGTACCACTAACCACCAAAGTACATGAAACAAGCCTTAAGCATATCCTCAACCACCTGAATATATATAGTCCATTTTAACTAACCATCAGTTTGACGATGGAAAGCGGTAATCAACTCAAGCTTGCTACCCATCTACACCTACATAGAATTCCAAAAGTGTGATGTGAAATCAGTACCTCTATCAAACACAATTGAATTAGGAACTCCATGCAACCATAGAATATCAAGAATATATATCTTGGCTAACTGCTCCATATTATAATTAGTCTTCACCTGTACTATGAAATAAGCTGACTTGGTCAAATGGTCCATAATCACCCAAACAAAATCATACTTACCTAAGTTCAATGGGTAATCTAGTCACAAAGTTCATAGTATGTGTTTCCATTTCCACTCGGGAATGGTCATCCTTTGTATGATACCACCTAGTCTTTGATTTTTATACTTCACTATTGACAATTCAAACACTTGGCTACAAAGTCCACAATGTCTCTGTATATACCTTGCAGGATAAATTTGCAGGGTATCGACTAAAGATTTTGAATTAGTGATACATTGTCTTACATATCTTTAATCCCAAACCTCACACTAGTATCACTTTCGTTTCCAACACCATTATTGCTATTTAGTTGTTGCCAAGAATCGACCTGTGATGCTACAACCAAAGGTTTAGTAATTATTACACTTTGAACTTTAAATCCAACACAATTAATTATATTTACAATAACCATAGCTTTATGGTTATTGCAAACACCAGAAACACCCATTTGTTGTTACTGCAATGTCTCTCCAGCAGGGAAAAGAGTTCGATTCCCTGAAGTCGCTAGATTAGTTTCTTAAATATTAACATGACATGACACAATCTACGAACATGATAGACACTTTTCTTATCAACCTGTTATATGGGGTAGATATTCCCACCATTTTAGTACAAGGTGGATTCTGGGTCTAATTAGTACTCATAACTAAACACAAAATAGAATACTCTTATTCAATCAACCACACAACCCCTGGATATGCATGTTTTTAAGTTAATTTCCCATTAATCCATGCATAACCCATGTTTTCTAATCTATGTTTATATAATATGGGTCTTGAACTATGAAAGATGAATTTATGAAAATATGCATGTCTTTTATTTATGAAATTGTAAATGAATTTGAAGATGCTTTGACTTTGAAAATATGATGAAGCTTATGAATTATTGAAAAGAATGTATGTTCATGAAAGTATGTTAATGACTCAAGAAATCTTATAGATGAGATTGCCTATATGTTCTATGAAGCTTGGCCACATGACATGAATGACATTAGATTTGTCCTCAATGCTTTTCGGGCTATTTTCCTAAATTAGGTCTTCATTAGTATGGTATCCTGATATGTCATCAACGATCATAGACCACGATTTCAAAACTATTTCCATTAGTATTAGGGTCATCTCTAGCATGAAGTGAATGACTATGAGCCCTAAAAGCTATTATGAAATGATCATGGGCAGTAAAAGGTTTTCTCACGCATAGTCTAAGGAGCTATCCTATGATAAGGCATGTGGCGACTACCCATGTCTCTTAATGATAAGATAAGTCAAGACTTAATAACTATTCAGTGGGATTTATGCTTCGTACCGAGAGGGTATTGAGATGGAAGCTCCGCCGTGTTGAGGCCAGGTTTTTAGTAGCAATCTCCTTATCCCAACCTATGTCCCCCCATAGTATGAGTGTCGAAATATACATTAGCTAGTGGATCCACTTTAGCTCAACCATGGTTCTACCTTAGAAAGTAGGACAACCCTTTTCGGTGTGGGAGACACCGGGGGATCATGTTATAACTCAGATGGTCTTTATATCGGATAAGGCTAATTCCCACAATAATGAACTAAAGTTACTTCAAGATGTATCTCACATATGTTCAAAGATTGTTTTACTTGCATTGATCATGATTTTGTTTTGTGCTTTCTTTACCCTTTTATCTTATATTTTAACTTTATTTTTGCATATCATGAAAATATCTTTTTAGCATGATTTCATATTTTTATGCATGGCTATCATACTTAGTGGATTTTTGTACTAACGCATACTCTTGCATTCATTTCCTATCCTAAAATATAGGGTACGACGATTTGATTTGCACTTCCGTGGCTAGGATCTCTTAGCAGTTGAAAATTGAAGATTGGTGAGGCCTTATGTTTTGAGGACCAAGCATTTATTTCATAATGTCTTTTCATTTTATTTTTGGAACTTGAGTTACGGGCTACGCCTCGATAAACACTTATATACTAGATGGCTTTGAGACCATCTTTAGACTTTCTATTTTCTTTATAAAACTTTTATAGGTTGAATTTGTCTTTTAAATCTTTTAAACTATATTTTTGTATGATGTATGCTAAGTGGCTTGTATGGGGCCTTCTGGGGTCTTATACGCCATGTTACGCCTAGGGGCTACCTTGGGTCGTGACATAGACAGGTTTCGTCAAAAGGTGGTCCAATTTTAAAGTTTCTAAACTTTTCTACGATTGACCAGTATGGTCCGTAGAAAGTCCTATAGACCGTAGGTCCAAAACAGAGAAAAGGGGATCAACATCTATTATAAGGGGATTTTAGGTATCTTTCCTAGATGATTAATGTCTAAACTAGGTCATTTTTGTCCTAACCCTAAGCCCTATATATTTCTTTTAAGTCCTGAAACTACCGATTCCTAATCATTCCCTAAATCCCTAAATTCCCTCCAAGTTCATTCCCTTCAAATTTCCATAAATTCAAGGAAGAACAAAAAAAGGTTTTCAAGAACCAAGTTCTCAAATTCACCATTGCAATTGGGCATTGAACTCTAAGTTATGTTAGTATCTACATATGGAGTCTGTTCCTCTCTATGGTTCTTTTCAATTCTAATTCATTTGATTATTTTCTATTTTTTATGCATGAATTGAAGTAATTATATGTTTTAAGGTTAAATTCACATGAACCTATGCATGATCCATTTTTATAGACTATGATCATATGATAAAGATTATGAACTACGAAAGTTGAATTTATGAAAATACGCATGTTCTTTATGAAATCAATATAAATGATTAGGGATTCTTTGAGAGCAAAGTATCAATGTTGTTTTTGTTGTGAAAGATTTTCTTACAAAAGGATTCATAAGATTGAAATGTTTTCTCACCTAAGTTGAATCAAGATTTACGAGCTATTCGAAATGAATTTTTTCTTGGATTGGCTACTTAATTGTGTCATTCCATGAATGATGGAATGAATAAGATTAATGACTATTCCACAATATTTTTGCTGAGCACCGACAAGATATTGAGATGAAGGCTCTCCCATTAGTAGAGACAGGTTTCTAGTGGCAATCTTCTTATCTTGTAATATCTGTCACGATAGGATGATTGTCTTAGATAAACAATAGATAGTGGATTCACATTAGTTCAAACACATGATTCTTACCTTGGAAAGTAAGAACATCTCTTTTCTATTTGGGATAGACACCGAATTCCATGTTATAGCTCACGTGGTCTATGTCGGTTACATGGTAAAATTTCCAAAATTTTGAACTCAGGTTACTTTATGAAAGTATCTCACAAGTAATTTAAATATTTTTAACTTGTATTGGCAATGATTATGATTTGTGTTGTTTAATACTTTTATCTTATGATTTATCTTGGTCATTGCATGTCATGTAAAGTCAGTTTTAACATTATTTCATAACTATGCATTGCTATCATACAGAGTCCATTAAATGTAATAATGTATACTTGTGCCTACATTATTTCACTAATGTAGGGTCAGACGCTACTACCTCTCATACTCGTGGCTTGTTGATCTTTTTGGCATGCAATGACTCATGAGTCTTCATGTTCTGAGGACGGAGACACTGTTACAACTTTATGCCATTTCACTTTTCAGACTTGTATGTGATGTATGGGTGACGTCTTAATCACTTATTTTTATATAACATATGTCTTACTAGACTTATGTTAGACTTCCACTTTTGTCAAATTCCTTTTTATGATTTAAGTGTTGTTAACTTATACTTTCATTCAACTTTTTATGGATATCCAAGGTTTATTTTTTTTACAAATTTATATGATTAGACAATGCTTCTCTTTCTAATGGACTTTTATTAATAATAAAATAAACTCCTAAACGTGAATAGGTATAAGATTTATAGTTCATCACTTCCTCTTGGATTTATTTGTTCTTTTTGAAGTTGGTGGCACTGTCATATGATTTATCTTGTTGGCTAGTCGCATCTATATGCGTCTTGGAACAAATTCCCAAGTCTTCTTATCATCCCAATTATGTTGACTTCCATTTGTCTTCCTTTTTCTTTTATTGCTTCCACTTGTTTGTTGCCTAGGTGAATCCATCTCTATCCACTTTATTAAAGCATATATCGAAGATAATGTCTTCCTCATCCTCCTCAAAGAATTCCTTTTCCAACTCAATGGACTGACAATGTCCTGACCCTTAGTCCCTTAACTAATTCTTTTTCACCATCACACTTTTAGGCACAAATATTGGAGCTTATGAACATACTTTTCTATTCAAAGGAGTAGATGAATCCTTCTCTTCTGGATCAACCGAATCAGCCAAACTAGGAACACTTATATCTCCTTGATTTTCCTTAGAAATAATCATATTACTTGTCGAACTAGCATCAGAGAGTAATTTCATACCTTTTCCATACAATGCTCTTGTTGAATGTTTTCTAGCGGATGATGGTACAAACATATCTTGAGTTGGTAAAATTAAGTTTGGATCAACGCACAACAAAAAATTCTCAATCCCACCATTTTCCTGATTTGGAGAATTACTTCGATGTGCCAAGGAACCAATGTGATGACCAACTATTTTTTTGTGTGGAATCACAGTCCAATTTGTAGATGCATTCTTCACTAGTGGATTTTTCAGCTTGCAAGTCAACAGGTTTTGAAGAAGTAACAATTTCCATGTTCTTATGTTGTTGCGCAACTGAATTCTTTACCTGTAAAGCATTGAATTATGCAATTCTTTTGTCACTATCTGTAGAAAAATTCTTGATGATACAACTGGACTGCTGCACCAACTCTTTATCTTATGAAAGATCAACAATATTAGAATTTTTGTTTCTTGTAACATTGCAATTTAATTGTTGTGAAGGATCAATTTACTGGGTATCGACTAAAGATTTTGAGTTAGAGATACATTGTCCAACATATCATTAATCCCAAACCTCACACCAGTAGCACTTTCGTTTCACACATCATTGCTATTTAGTTGTTGTCCAGAATACACCTGTGACACTACAACCAAAGCTTTAGTAATTATTTCACTATTTTTAACTTTAACTCCAGAGCGATCAACTAGATTTGGACTAACCACACCTTGATGGTTATTGCAAACACCAAAAACATCTATTTGTTGTTGCTTCTATATCTCTCCAGCAGGAACACGAGTTCGATTTGCTGATGCCGCTACATTAATTTCTTAACTATAAACATCACATGAACAATCTAGGAATGTGACAGTCACTTTTCTTATCAACATTCAATATGGGGTAGATAATCCCACAGTTCTACTATATAGTGGTTTTAGGGTCTAATTAGTACTCATAACCAAACGCAAAATAGAATAATCCCTTATTCTTTCAACCAAGCAACCCCTAGATATGTATAAAAGTTAAATTAAAGAACTAGCTGATAACACATAGGGTCATTGTCCTTGTAACACCCCGGATTCAAGAAAGACCAAATAACAGATTTTCAGAAGTTGCAGGTGCCACCGACGGAGGCCAAACCATGGCTCGTGGATGGGACCAGGGACCGTAGGTAGGGTTCATGGGTTGGCCACCCAAAATTTCCCAGAAAATCACGACCCATGACAGGACCTAGGGACCGTAGGTGGGTCCATGGTCCGTGGTCCAGGATTCGTGGATCGTGACCCTGAATATCATGTTTTATTAGAAATGTTGTTTAGTTCCTTGTATGAAACTCAAAACCCTAGTTTGTGTAGATTCTCTTAGTTTATGAATTATATTTGCTAGGTCAGTTAAACAGATAAAATCATGTTCCAGATATCGAATGTTACATTTTCAGTATATAAATGTTGCATTTTCAGTTAGCATGTTAGTACTTTGAGCTACTAAGTATTTCAATCATACATATATTCAGTTCGGGGTAGACTTAACACTGAGTTGGACTAGGGTTCAGTGTACCATCATAGTCCCAAAACTACGTGCCTCCGCAGGAGTATAATTCCCCTCGGTTGGGCATCAGATTTATTGATCACGTCAGCCATGCCTTTATACCCCTGGCATGGTATATTAGGTCCTCTCGATGGGGCTTATTCATCGGACTCCACGTTTACCTCACGTGGTTTTATGTCGGTTAATAGTAGCTCCCACAGTCAGACTCTTAGTGTATTTGACCAAGTTTTCAATATATAGTTTAGTATTCAGTTTAGCATGTCATGTACATGATTAATACTTGGTCATTGCATCTAGTTCAACTTTTTTAGTTATGTTTCAGTATGTATATTCTTTCTCAGTTTACAGTGTTGTTCTGTAATGCCATGTTCGACTTATATATGTTTGTTCAGCTTAGTATCTACACCATTCACGCTCAGTACATTCAAACTACTGACGCATACTCTGCGCCACATCCTTTTATGATGTAGGTTCAGGTACTCAGCATCCAGATCATGCTTAGATCGACTCTCGATCTACACTCAACAACTTAAGTTGTGAGTCATCATATTCCGAGTACAATAAACATGCTTTCATTTTAGTCTTTTTCTTCAGTTTTTAGTTTTGTTAAAGTTAGCTGGGAAGCATGTCCCAGCAACTCGACTCAATTAGAGGCTTTCCAGACATAGAAGTAGAATGGACTTAACTTGCTAAGTTTGATCTTTCAATGTTATTAAACTCTTAGTATGTTTTATACATTCATACTAGTTGGGTATTCCCTATTTTTAGTTATATATTGTTTAGCTTCCGCATAGTATTTGTTTTATTCAGTTATTCTCAGTATGCTTGATATATGCCAGACACAGGGTTAGCTTGGGGTCACTCATGATCCTAGGTCCCGTGTTACGTCAAAGAAGTATCCTCTAGGCATGACAATCTTAGAATCCTATGAATATGCACCACAAAGACACCATGAACTATAACGTTGATCATGTACCAGATATAAAATTATGAAGCAAAAGGAAGAGGCTAGCTAGTTCACCATCTAATCTTTTTTTCGGAGGGTTACCGCAACCATTCCGTAAAACTTGGTCGTGTAGTCATGGAGAAAGGAACGAATAAGTGGGACCATAGAGATTTTGGGAACTCCTTTCTCTTGAACTGAGTATCCAACCAAGAGAGGTCCAATTACCAACTTTTTGTTGATGACCGTACGTGATTATAGGAACATTAATACTATAAAAGGATCAAAGGAAAATATATATTGTTTTTCCAGCGAAAACATTGAGAAGAAACATAACATCTCTTGCCCTGCATATTATTATTTAGTATGAAATCTATGATTTAGTACAAAACTTAAAGAATATACTTTAGTTGTACAATAATTTCCTCATATAAAAATGGAGTGTTAATTCACTAAATTGTATATGTATGTAAAATTCATAACAAGTGGTTCTATATGTTCAAGTAGGCAACCCTTAGGTTTGTATTTTCCCAAAAAGAACAATTTTTAATAATTGAAATTTCTCCTTTACTTTATTATTTTAGTTTGATTTTTTATCGTTCAACTTTTATTATTTTAATTTACTTTGAAGGAAGAACATTCTTTTGTGTAAGATTGTCCCTTTATAAGAGATGATAACGCTCAAATTATCATAAAAACAAGTAATGGAATAAGTGATCATTATTAATAAAAATACTTAACTAAGATTTGAGATCTAATCCCACAAGAAATGGTATAATGATAAGAGTTCAACTAGGAATTTAGATATGCAGACCTATTCATTGTAGCACGCTAAAAAAATGGGTGGATGATTCCATCAAATTTATTAAAATAGTTTATAGTATCAAACACCACAATTAATATAAAATTCATAAATATAAGAAATTAGCAAGTATTCTAGGGATGCAGGGATTGGAATTGATGTCACATAGGGGTAATTATGTTTATCAATCAGGCAAAAAAATCATGGATATGCTGGGTCATATTTTATCAATCAAATTTTCTTTCAATCGCTTAGTACAAATTCATAGAATCTTTTTTCGGTCTAATCTATGTGAAGAACAAATCAACTCATTACCTTACGGAATCTCATTTTGTTACAGATTAAGGAAAATAGATCTGAACCATAATTTCTCTATCGGGCAAATCATTGAAATCAAACCTAAATTTTATGCATCAAACTAATTACCAAATCCAATCGATCTATTTCGAGCATCAAAGGAAGATAAAAAAAATGGATTCAGTTTGCAACCCTAACCCATGAATTAACTCAATGCTAATTAGCCTAAATCAACGGATGGACAACATTAACACAAAGCAAAAAACAATACTCACTATATTAAATTGGCATACAACCCCATAATTGCACTTACCAAGATATCAACCATGGATGTTATGGAATTAATTAATTTTAATCAAAATCCACTTTGATTTGAACTTCCAATTGTTAATTACAAGAGGAAAATTGAAACTCCAAACTATAAAAAATTTCACAAGGTAAAATGTCTCATACAAGAACTCTCTCAAAACAAACGCTGTGAAAAATTATTTTCTACCAAAATAATCCCTATTTCTCTCTCCATTGAGCTATTTATAGTTTCTCAAAACTCACTGCATGACCAACTTGCAGACATTAGTCGGGCTCGCCGAACACGATCGGTGGATCACCATATGTCCCTTAGCAAGCCTTTCATTTGCTTGAGGCTTCAAGTGTTTGAACCTCAATTGGTGAAATAATAACTCGAGTCTGACTTTCATATTTGGCAGATCACCGAATATTTCCTTTATTCTCCTTTTAAACTTTCATTTTTTATCCATGTCATGTCACTTTCTGTGATGATTATCTTGTTTGCCTTTAATTTTCAGTGAGTCGCCATTTCACTTTTTATTCGCTGACCTGCCTCAATTATCTTCAATTGTGAGCACTGTTACTTTGGGAGAGCTCATTCCATGTGGGAGATACACCCTATTGGTTAGGCGACTGCCACTGTAGAGTTTATACTTCATTCAATGTTTTTTGGCCTTTCTTTCAAGTATTAATCATCACCTTTCTTTTAGCCTTCATAGCTGCAAATCATCAAAATATCATCAGAATAGGACATAATTAGCCATTGAGGAAACTAATTGTTGAAGTAAAAAAGGCAGCAAATGAGTGTAAATATACTACTCATCAAGAGACTTAAAGAAAACTACGCACCAACAATTATTTCTCTTAACCGGGTTCCTAGAGTCATATTAAAATAGAAAGTAAATGACACTTGTTATTATTTTCATGATAAACTTCATTTCTCAAGGGGATAAAAAATCACGACCTACAATGTATATGATTTCCAACAACCTCCAAAAACATCAAAGATCTGTTTCATATTAGAACTATATAGTCTAAGGGATAAACTCTAGTAGGATAACTCAACAATTTACTTTTATTGTAACACCTTGGATCTCAAAATGAAGAAACTCCTAGTTTTAAAAAAGTTGTTGCCAATACCGATGTAACCACCCATGGACCGTAGGTGGGGTTTCATCGCTAAGGTCTAAATTTTGATGGTCTCTAATCCCACCCACGATCGACTAGTACGGTCTGTGGTTGGACCTACAGACCGTTAGTGACGGTCAACAGGCAATTGGAGGGAATTGGTTGTTGGGTTAACTTCAAACGGTCATATCCCGTAAAATGAAAGATAATTGAATCTTCTTTCCAACGCCACTGAGGTTTCTAAAATCCCATCTCAGAGTAAATATTTATGCTCGTTTTAGTGAAGCCATGTCAGGCAGATCCTGACCGACGACCCTTACCTACAGTTTGTAGGTCAAACGATGGTCTGTAGGTCCCTCCGTGGATGGCCTTCGTCAGCTTTTAAGTTAGGATCATTTAGGTATTTTTCATATGTGTTGGGGGACCTTAAACTACATTATTTTACTCAGTCTAAGCCTAATAACTTAGTCAGACTTACCCAAAACCCTCATTCTCCAACAAATCATCAAAACTTAGAGAAAAAAGAAGGGGAAAAGTCGACCAAACTTCCCAAGAAGAAGAAATAGTGTTCTTCAAAGTTTCAGCCCCGAAATCGAAGGATTTCTCCAACAAATCATCCAAACTTGGAGCAAAAAGAAGGGAAAAATTCAACCAAACCTCCCAAGAACAAGCAACGGTGTTCCTCAAAGTTTCAACCCCAAAATGGAAGGATTTCTTTGTAGATTTTGTCACAAGGTATGTGGGATTTCACTAGTGGGTTCCTTTCATCCACTAGGTCCCTAGAATTCAGTCAGATTCTTGATTCTCTATATCTGTTTTAGACTTAGGGTTTCTAAAACCTTGGACAATTGTTGTGATTTAGCTGTTGTAGTATTCGTAATTAAATTATCATGTTTTCTTGGAAAGTTTGCTTAGTTCCTTGCATAAAACTTAGAACCCTAGTTTTGTAGATTCTCTTAGTTCATGAATTACACTTGCTAGATCAGTGAAAACCGATAAACATGCTCCAGCTTTCAAATGTTACATTGTCAGTTCCTAAATGTTGCATTCTTAGATTTGCATGTAAGAACATTCACTTATCCACAAATTCAGTTGTGTTATATATATTTCAAGTTGGGAGTAGGCTTAGCACTGAGTTGGACTAGGGTTCAGTGTACCCTTATAGTCCGAGAACTACGTGCCCCCATAGGAGTACAAGTCTTCTCTGTGGGCATCGAAATTAGTGATTACGCCAGTCATGCCTTTATACCCCTGGAAATGTATATTGGGTCCTTTCGATGGGGCGTATACATAGGACTTTACGTTTAGCTCACGCGGTCTTATGTTGATTAACAATAGCTCCCAAAGTCAGGTTCTTAGTGCATTTGACCAGGTTTTCAGTTTATACTTCAGTATTCAGTTTTGAGCATGTTATGTTCTTGATTAGTACTTGGTCATTGCATTTAGCTCTGTTTTCAGATATATTCAACATTTATTTTCTGTTCATGTTATATTATTGCTCAACTATATTTTGTTCAACTATTATATATATCATGCATGCTCAATACATTCCAAGTACTGACGCATATTCTGCGCTACATCCTTTCACGATGTAGGTTCAAATACTTAGCATCCATATCATGCTTAATCGATTCTGGTCCGTATTCAGTACCTTCAGTGGTGAGTCCTCATATTTCAAGGACGACACACATGCGTTTCATTTTTAGTCTTTTATTCAGTTTTCAATCTTGCTAGAGTATGTTCCAGCAACTTTAGTAAGTTAGAGGATTTTCAGATAAGTACTAGAATTAGCTTGTCTTGTTAAGTTTATCTTTCAGTATTGTTCAATTCTTAGTATGGTTTTATACCTCAGACTAGTTGGGTGTTCTCCACTTTCAGTTATCAATTGATTTAGCTTTCGCATTAGTTTATGTTTTTTTTACATATCTTTCAGTATGCTTATGATATGCCAGCTTCAGGGTTAGCTTGGGGTCACTCTTGATCCTAGGTCTCGTGTTACATCAAGGGGGTAGCCTCGTGATATGAAAAACTTGGTATCAGAGCATTAGGTTCAAGAGTCCTAAGATATTTGAAAGCCTCACTAAGTAGAGTCTCTTTCATGGGTGTGAAGTGCACCATATCTATGAGTGGGAGGCTACAAAGTGTTTTAAGAAAAACTTCACTTCCTTTGTTATTCTTATCGTGCCTGAGTATGAACTCTATTCAATTTCATTCTAACTACTGCTCTTCGCATTTCGGAAAATGCCTCCCAGAAGAGCTAACACAATGAATCAGCCAACAGCTCCAGCAGACCCATTGAAGAAGTAAGTCATGCATGCCGAGTTCAGGGTTGCTTACCAAGTACTTTCTCAGGCCATGACTATCCAGGTTAATCAGTAGGCTGTGGTTTCAGCTCTGCCACACACTAACACTGCTACAACAAGAATTCAAGACTTTACTCGGATAAACCCTATAAAGTTTCATGTGTCTAATTCAGAATAAGATCCATAAGTGTTTCTCGATGAAATGTAAGAGGTGACAAACATTATGGGCATCACTCAAGTCGAGAGTGCAGATTTAGCCACCTATTAGTTGTAGGGAGTGGCCTACACGTTGTACCAGCAGTGGAAGGAATCTTGTGGTATTAATTCTTTGTCCAGAAACTCTTTCAGAACCTTTCTCAGTCTCTACTCCAGTTGGTGACCCAGTTATAGCAAGACGGGTAGACAAAAATTGCCCTATCACAGTCTCTCGAAAAGTCATTTCAGCAGATCTTGTAGATTCATAAATGGTAGATTTTGATATCATTCTAGTCATGCATTGTTACATTCCTATTACGCCTCAGTCGATTGTAGAACTAGGATCGTTTGGTTTCAGTTCCAAAATGAGCCAGTCTTAGAATGAAAGGATAATAAATAAATGCCTATAAGTCGATTTATCTCTTACCTTAAGGCCAGGGAGATGATCTCAAAAGGGTATGTCTACCGTCTTGTTTGAGTGAAGGATTCAAACTTCGAAACACCAACTCTTGAGTCAGTCCTAGTAGTAAATGAGTTTCCAAAAGTGGTTCCAGAAAATCTCCTTGGAGTCCCTCCCGAAATGGAAATCGACTTTGGAGTAGATTTCCTCCCAGATATCCAGCCTATTTTGATTCCTTCTTACAAAATGGCTCTAGCCGAGCTTAAGGAATTGAAGGAGCACTTGAAAGACCATCTAGATAAGAGCTTCATCAGACCTAGTATCTCTCAATGTGGTGCTCCGGTGTTGTTTGTGAAAAAGAAAGATGGTTCTCTCAGAATGTGCATTGACTATCGGCAGTTGAAAAAAGTCACAATCAAGAATAAGTACCCCATCCCCAGGATTGATGACTTGTTCAACCAACTTCAGGGTGCTAGTTACTTTTCTTATATAGACCTCAGATCCGACTATCATCAGCTCAAAGTCAGAGATAGTGACATTCCAAGACAACTTTTCGAACTCAGTATGTTCATTATGAATTTGTAGTTATGTCTTTTGGACTAACAAACGCTCATACAGTTTTCATGGACTTAATGAACAGGGTGTTCAAATAGTATTTAGACTTGTTCGTTATCATCTTTATTGATGATATCCTCATTTATTCTCAGAGTAAGGAGGAACATGCGACTCATGTAAGAGTGGTTCTGCAGACTTTCAAAGATCGCCACATATTCACTAAGTTCAGCAAATGTGAATTCTGATTATAGTCTATTGCTTTCCTTGGTCATGTGGTTTCCAATGAACGGATCTAAGTTGACTCTCAGAAAATTGAGGCAGTACAACACTGGCCCAAACCCACCTCTCCAACATATATAAGAAGTTTCTTGGGTTTGGCCGGTTATTACAGGAGATTTGTTGAAGGATTTTCATCCATATATTCCACATTGACCAAGTTGACTCAGAAGAAGGTCAAATTTCAGTGGTTAGATTAGTGTGAGAAAAACTTCTCATAACTAAAGACTAGGTTGACTACAACTCTGGTATTGACTCTACCAGATGGTTTAGATGGTTATGTAATTTATTGTGATGCATCCAGGGTCAGCCTAGGTTGTGTGCAGATGCAGAGAGGTAAGTTCATAGCTTATGCTTCTACACAACTTAAGGTTCATGAGAGGAACTACCCGACTCATGACCTTGAGCTTGCTACTGTAGTATTTGCCCTAAAGATTTGGAGACACTTCTTGTATGGTGTTCATGTTGAAGAATTCACAGATCATAAGAGCGTCGAGTATGTGTTCACCCAGAAAGAGTTGAATCTTCGTCATAGGATATATCTTGAATTCAACAAAGACTATGACATGAATGTGCTTTAGCATCCTGGTAAGGCCAATGTAGTGGTTGATGCTCTCAGCAGGCTGTCTATGGGTAATGTTGCGCATGTTGAGGAAAAAAGGAAAGAGCTAGCCAAAGATGTTCACCAGCTTGCTCTCTTAGGAGTTTTACTTATAGACACATCATATAGTGGGGTGATAGTTTAGAATGGATTAGAATATTCATTGGTAGCGAAGATTAAGGAAAAATAAGATAGTGATCCTATATTACTTGAATTGAAATGTGCATTTCATCAGCAGAAAGTTGAGGTTTTCTCCCAAGGGGGATATGGTGTACTTCATTACCAAGGTCGCTTATGTGTTCCTAATGTGGGTGAGTTAAGGCAACAGATACTTACAGAAGCTCATAACTCTTGGTATTTCATTCATCCAGGTGCCACTAAGATGTATCGTGATCTAGGGAAAGTCTTTTGGTAGAACGACATGAAGAGGGACATAGTAGATTTTGTAGCTAAGTGTTCTGACTGTCAACAGGTTAAGGTAGAACATCAGAAACTAGGAGGTAGGACTTAAGAGATTAACATTCCTACATGGAAGTGGGAAGTGATAAATATGGACTTCATTATGGGTTTACCTCTCGTACTCGTAGACAACATGACTCAATTTGGGTGATAGTAGACAGAGTCACTAAGTCCGCTCACTTCTTGGCTGTCAAGACTAAAGATTCAGTGGAGGACTATGCCAAACTCTACATCTATGAGATAGTCAAGTTGCATGGGGTTCCCTTGTCTATCATCTAAGATAGAGGTCCTCAGTTTACCTCTCATTTCTGGAATTCGTTTCAAAAAGGTCTTGGTACCCAGGTAAATCTCAGTACAACATTTCATCCACATATGGATGGTCAGGCAGAACGTACTATTCAGACCTTAGAGGACATGTTGAGAGCTTGCGTGATCGATTTCAAGTGTAGTTGGGATGATAACCTACCTCTCATAGAGATCGCCTATAATAATAACATCCCTTCTAGTATTCAGATGACCCCGTATGAGGCACTATATGGGCGTATATGCAGGTCCTCGATTGGTTGGTTTGAAGTAGGTGAAGCAGCCTTGATAGGGCCAGAGTCAGTTCATGAGGCTATGGAAAAAGTTCAACTCATCAGAGAGAGACTAAAGACAGCTAAGAGTCGTCAGAAGTCCTATGTAGATATGAGGAGAAGGGACTTAGAGTTCGAAATCGATGATTGGGTTTTCCTAAAGGTGTTACCTATGAAGGGAGGTGATGAGATTTGGCAAGAAAAGGAAGCTCAATTCTAGATATGTAGGTGCTTCCAGAATCCTGAAAAGCATTGATAATGTGGCTTATGAGGTAGAGTTCCCCGCAGAACTAGCAAGGATTCATCCAGTCTATCACATTTACTTGTTGAAGAAGTGTGTGGGTGATCAAGCATCAATAGTACCATTAGAGAGTGTAGCTGTGAATGATAGTCTCACTTATGAAGAAGTGCCAGTTGAAATTCTTCACCGTTAGGTTCGTAGGTTGAGAAATAAGGAAGTCGTTTCAGTAAAGGTTTTATGGAGGAGTCAGTCCGTAGAGGGAGCTACTTGGGAAGCAGAAGCAGCCATGAGGGCCAAGTATCTTCACCTCTTCCCTTCCGATTCTGATTCAGCTTGAGGTAATAGTTCCTCTCGAGTCTCTCAGTTTATTCTTGCGTAAATTCAATCTCTGTATCTTGTTCCTTCAGTTGTTTATGTATTTCAACATATTTGCATGTTCTTGGAACTCAGTTCAGTTAGATATCAGTTTTTAGTAATTAGTGGTAGGGATTGCATCTCCTTCCCTCCATACTTAGCTTGCTTATACTTCATTCGAGGATGAATGTTTCCAAGGGGGAGATGATGTAAGACCTCAGATCTCAAAATGAAGAAAATCTGAGTTTTCAAAAAGATGGTGCCAGTACCGACAGAACCACCCACAGACTATAGGTAGAACCATGTACCATAGGTGGGGTTTTGTCGCTAAGATCCAAATTTTGATGTTCTCTAATTCAACCCATTGTCGACCAATACGGTTCGTGGTTGTACCTATGGACGGTTGGTGAGGGTCAGCAGCTAATTGGAGGGAAGTGGATGTTAGGTTAACTTCAAACAGTCATATCTTTTAGTACAAAATGAATTAGGTGGCCTATGACCTATCAAATGAAAGTTAATTGAATCCTCTTTCCAACACCACCAAGTTTTCCTAAAATTCCATCTCGGAGTAAAAATTATTGCTCATTTTAGTGAAGCCCTGTCAGGTAGAGCTTGACCGACGACCCCTACATATGGTTCATAGGTCAAACGACGGTCGGTAGCTCCATTCGTGGATGGCCTTCATTAGATTATAAGTGAGGTTCATTTAGGTGTTTTTCCTATGTGTTGGGGACCTTAAACTACGTCGTTTAAGGTATAAACTATGTCGTTATACTCAGTCTAAGCCTAATAACTTAGTCAAACTTACCTAGAACCCTCATTCTCCAAAAAATCATCCAAACTTGTAGCAAAAAGAAGGGAAACGACGACCAAACCTCCCAAGAACAAGCAACAATGTTCTTCAAAGTTTCAGACATGAAATCGAAGGATTTCTCAGTAGATTTTGTCACTAGGTATGTGGGATTTCACTAGTTAGTTCCTTTCATCCACTAGGTCCCTAGAATTCAGTCAGATTCTTGATTCTCTATATCTTGTTTAGACCTAGGGTTTCTAAAACCTTTGATAATTGTTGTGATTTAGCTGTTGTAGTATTCTAATCGAGTTATCATGTTTTCTTGGAAAGTTTGCGTAGTTCCTTGCATGAAACTCAGAACCCTAGTTGTGTAGATTTTCTTAGTTCATGGATTACACTTGCTAGGTCAGTTAAAACAGATAAACATGTTCCAGCTTTCAAATGTTACATTGTCAGTTCCTAAATGTTGCATTCTCAAATTTGCATGTCAGAACATTGAGCTATCCAGAAATTCAATTATGTTTTGTCATATAAATTTTTGGTTGGGAGTAGGCTTAGCACCGAGTTGGACTAGGGTTCAGCAAACCCTTATATTCTCAGAACTATATGACCTTGTAGGAGTACAAGTCCCCTTTATGGGCATCAGAATTAGTGATCACGCCAGTCATCCCTTTATACCCCTAGCAAGGTATATTGGGTCCTATTAATGGGGCTTATACATCGGACTCCACGTTTAGCTCACATGGTTTTATTTAGGTTTATAGTAGCTCCCATAGTCAGACTGTTAATGCATTTGACTAGGTTTTCAGTTATACTTCAATATTTAGTTTCAGCATGTTATGTTCATGATTAGTACTTGGTCATTGTATTTAGCTCCATTTTTAGTTACATTCAGAATTTATCTTCTATTCAGGTTATATTATTGCTCAACTATATTTTGTTCAACTATTTTGTATATCCTACATGTTCAGTACATTCCAAGTACTGACACCTACTCTGCGCTACATCCTTTTATGATGTAGGTTCAAGTACTCAGCATCCATATCACACTTAGATCGATTATTGGTCCGTATTCAGCAACTTCAGTGGTGAGTCCTCATATTTCGAGGACAATAGACATGCCTTTCATTTTTAGTTTTTATTAAGTTTTCAGTCTTGCTAGAGTTAGCTAGGGGCATGTCCCAGCAATTCTAGTCAGTCAAAGGCTATTCATACATAGTAATAGAATCAACTTGACTTGTTAAGTTTATCTTTCAATATTGTTAAATTCTTAGTATGTTTTTATACTTCAGACTAGTTGGTATTCCCAACTTTCAGCTATCAATTGATTTAGCTTCAACAATAGTTCAAGTTTTCATTTAGATATCTTTTAGTATGCTTATGATATGCCAGCTTCAGGGTTAGCTTAGGGTCATTCATGATCCTAGGTCCCGTGTTACGTCAAGGGGGTAGCCTTGGGGTGTGACACTTTTTCTTCTAACAACTCTCCATGAAGATAAACTCTCTTGTTATAAACCTCACTAACTACTCTCCAAGAAGTCAAACTTGCTTCTGGTTACAAACTTCACTTACTCCCTCCGTTTCAAAAAGAATTACCTCATTTCCTTTTTAGTCTGTTTAAAAAAGAATGACCTCTTTCCATTTTTGGTTACATTTTAATCTCATGTTTTCCACGTGGCATGTTTAAGGCCACAAGAATAAAAGGGCAATTTTGTAGATTTGACATAACTTTAATTTTGGAACACAAGATTCAAAAGTCTTCTTTACTTTCTTAAACTCCACGCCAAGTAAAACTAGGCCACTAACGAAAAGAGTATTACTTTTCAAGACGTGAAACTCGCTTCTCGTTACAAACCTCACCCACATAATTACTCTATTCAATCTAGGAATTATTACAACAAATTAATAAACCTAGAAAAGCTCAACAAAGACTCATAACTTTATATTGTTTTTCAAATCGAACTTTAATATTTAATAGGACAAACTTGACACCACTCATGAACCAGGTTCTTGTATTGGTGTAATGAAGTCCTGAAAATTTCTCCAATGGCTATTGCTCTCAGGATGATAATTTTTTTGAATACGCAATAAGTGTGACTCTCAATGGTCTTCATGCCATTTATATACTGCGTATTTGTCATGCCCTAATATATCACGGACTAGGATATTTACTTTTAATAGGACTTTTCCTCCTATAAGAAAATATCTTATTTCCTTCCTTAAAAGGAGTTTCATCCTACCAGGAAACATTCACTCCTCTTTGAACTTTAATTGCACTATTGATTTATTTCCTTCTTTTCTCCTTTCTTTTAGATATTTCTTTATTTCTTCAATTTATTAGTTTTTTCTTTGCTGCAACCTCTCATATCTGTACATGTAGTATGCATTCACATCTAGGGCCTTCTTCACCTAATAGAATACATGTAAGACAATAAGTAGTGAGCAAGTTTAACTTTATTAATTATCGAAACTATTCATATGATCCCCTATTTCCCAAATTCTCCCCATTTTGACGATGATAAACAATGCATCACAGTTCACTTTGTCAACATCTAAACACTTTGTCAATAATAAAAATTACAAACATAATGTTCACTTATTTCGAGCAGACACTTAAGTATTTGATTATGAAAAATAGGGATACTACTATTACACTTATGTAGGACTACACTATTAAAGTTATCTTTGGTAGTTACAACTTCACCCAAACTGGGACTTTTCCATAGGAATCTTGATTAATCACCCCCAAAAAAAATTCACACTCAACATCACATGTATTTAAAGAAGATATGGATTCACAGTTTTAAAATTTGTCCTACTTTGATAGATCCCAAAATATAAACATGTTAAACTAGAGAGACTTACGTACTAATATGCATTATCATCTTGTATGTTTTACTTCTCTCTTTCTTTTACATAAGACAGTAGAAGTCAAGTTGTGGATTCAATCCCTTTGGGAGCTTCAATCTTGTGTTGTTCAATATCCACAACACTACTCTAGCCTTTGTTTGATTACTCACTTTTTCTACCTCAACTTGTGTAATCCTATGGTCAGCTCAATGATTTTGCACATAATCTTTCGTGCAGTTCTCATATTTTTAAATATCAACAACTTCTCGTTACAATTTGCGAATCAATTTTCTTGTATTTTTTATTTGTATCTTCAAATGTTCTTTTTGCTCCTTATCATTTTCTTGATTTTCTTCGATTATTCAATTCCATTTTAATATCATTTGCACGAGGAATAGTGTCTAAACCTTTTTTCTTCAATTCAGCAATAGAACACATATCTTAATCTCACACTACAATGAGTAAATCATATTTACAAGGAATCATGTTCTTGGCATCTTCATAAAATGAACCATAATCAGTACTGATCCAATTAAATTTGGAGAAAGCAGAATTGACAAAATAAAATGTGTCATACATGCTAGTAGTCGTCCCATAAGTGAGATAAAATACCAACATAGATTGGATTTAATTAATCAACACTTTTTTGGAATTTTCGTGCCTTTGGGAGAATATGTTTGTTTTGGTGTCTCCGTTCTTAATGAAGGATTTAGCTTTAACTTTATCTCTCTTTGTTCTCCCTCTTCATTACAAGGTATAGGCAAAAAGAATTGGAGGAAGTCGAATCAATCTTTTTTGCTGATTCCTTGTGATGAAGAGGGAGAACCAGGAGAGACAAAGATAAAGTTGAATCCTTTATTAAGACTAGAGACACCAAAAGAAACATATTCTCCGCAAGTCCAAATGCATGAAAAAACTTTAAAAGTTATTGATTGATGAAGTCTGGTCTACGTTGGTGTCTCATATCACTTCTAGGAAGACTAGTAGCATGGATGACATGGTTTATTTTGCCAATTCCGCTTTTGTCACATTGAATTGGATCGTTGTTGATTATGGCTCATTCTATGAAGATATCAAGAACATGATTGCTTGTAAATATAATTTTCTCATTGCAGAGAGACGAAGATATGTGTTTTTTTTCAGAATTGTAGAAAAAAGGTTTAGACGATGTTCTTCATGAAAATGATATTGGAAAGAGAATTAAACATACTCAATAAAATCAGGAAAATGTTAAGGAGAAAAAGAAACATTTGAAGATTCAAATAGAAGATGCAAGAAATCTGATTCGTAGATTGAAACGAGAGGTTCTTGATATTGAACAAGATTAGAAGTGGATGAAAGACTATGAGAAAAAAACATAAAGCAGCCAATAGGATTGTCCAAGCTAAGGTTGAAAAAGTCAGTAATCAAACGTTGGAAACTAGTAGTGCAGTGAAATATAGAGCAACACAGGAATAAAACTCTCCATGGGATTAAATCCACCACTCGATTTCTATTGTCTTTTGTAAAAGAAGAGAAGTAAAACATGAAATAATAATAATGCATACTAATATGTTATTCTCACTAGTTCAACGTGTTTTAATTATTGGGATTTATATAAGTAGGACTGATTTTCAAACTTTGAAACCATATCCTCTTTAAATAAATATGAAGTTGAATATGAAAAAACTAATTGGGGTTGGTGAATGAAGATTCGTACAGAGAAGTCCCACTTTTGGGAGAAGATTTTCCTACCGAAGGCAACTTTAATAATGTAGTATCCTAATTTCTGAAAATAAAAAAATTAAGTATCTTATAAAGGGAGAGTCTTACACAAAAAGAATGTTCCTCCTTCAAAGTAAAATTAAATAACTGATGTTGAACGATAAAAAAAAACTAAAACAAAAAAAAAGGAAAGGAGAAATTTAAATTTATTAAATTTTGTATTTTTTTCGGAATATACAAATCTAAGGATTGTCTCAGTGAACAAATAGAACTATTGTTATGAATTGTACAAATATATATAGTGTACTTAATTAAGAATTCATTTATTATAGGGAAATTATTGTACTACTAAAGTCTTAACAGTTTCGCACAAATTCTTAGATTTTAAACTGAATAATAATATGTAGGGCAAGAGATGTGATATTTCTTACAATACCTCCCTCTGTAGCAGCATAAATCTATTATCAATTGAGTATCACCCGCTTCAACCTAAAATAAATGAAATGCAAACATTAAGGGTGTCATTTAGATAGCTCGACACTAGATACACGTTCATGAGCAAAAACTAGATATACACTATATTCACCAATCTTGTCACCCCCTTTGCAAAAAAACTAAACAATTAACTTAAAATACTAGTCATTCTAAGGAACCACCCGTCCTCGATTTGCTCTTGACTAAAAATGAAGCATATATATAGCTTTAAACTTAAACCTAGAAAAGCAATAGAGAAAACATTTGCAATGCAACAAACAAATGGTCACCAACTTAGCATTCAATAGGAGTATAATAGAAAGATTCAACACCACTTAACAAGAGCAGATCTATGGATTAACTAAAGTTACAATAAACAATATATTTGAAATCTCTTTCATATAAATTAGGAATAGAAAAACAATCAATTAAATTTATCATAGAAAAGCTAACAATAAAAACCCTAAACATAAATATATATTAATAACACAGATGTAAAATTATTCACTTATATTGAAACCTAAACAAAGACATATCTAGAATTTTATAAAAGTTTTAATATGTAAAACTTGATTAATGTAAAGTATATTTTTATGGAATTAACATGTAGGATATTACCTGAAGGATATATGCTTGAACTAATGAATGTGCCTAATCTTACTAGGATGCAAGTGGCAACCTATCTTCAAGTACATCCTGAAGAAACATTCATCATGTCAAGAATGTCATTCGAGTAACAACTATAGGCTCATGATAGCCATTAATATACAAAAAAAAATGAGTGTGGCGGCTAAGTGAAATTTAGGGTTTGATGGATAAAGGTAGAAGAGTGAAGCTTTTATGGATCAAAAGAGACCTTGAGCTTCTTAAAAGTTTTTTAATTACCTCTATGATTTGTATTATTTGTCAATTAGTCCTTCTAAACTTTTGACTACATGCACATATAGACCTTTTAATTTAGCATTAAATGTCAGTTTTATATTTAAACCTTTAATAGTTAGTCAAATATATTCACATGATAAATGTGTCTCCTGAACATCTCACGTTCATATGAAAAATAACATGACTTATACTTATAGTGTATTTTCTATGTAATTGTTTGGTAGCTAGTAAAGAAGCAATTTTTTCATGTATTAGACTCACATGGTTTTGGTAATTTCTATTCTTTTTTCTTTTTGAATATTCTAATTCAACATATTTGAAGTCTAAATTTCTTACCAACATCAATGTGAAGGATAAACAATTAACACCATCACAACAACTCTCTCAAAAGATAATAAATTATTTGCATGCCTCTGATGAATTCAAACTGTGTATTTCAATATTACTTAGTAAAGATATATATATTTTAGTTATCTTAAAGTTAAAGATGTGTATTTCTATACATCACTAGCAACCTTCATTTGCTTCACTGTTCCCTCGATCCCCTTACACATCCTCCATAAAAAGTTGAAGACTTTTCAACCTTGCTTTCCATATAGCACCCAATCTATCATCTTCTTTTTTTTTGTTTTAGTCGTCCTATCTGCAAATTTAGGAAATTTTATTCATCTCCTCTTTTTTTGTGTAACTTGCCCTATCTGCAGATTTAGCAGACTTTATTTATAATAGAACAATTTCTCAAATAGTATGTAATAAATTTGCTAGCTTGGAAAATATTATAAATGCACTAATTGAATTTATTCTCATATATGAATTTATGAATATCTGGACATTGTTATCACAGTAAAATCATGTGAAAACAAGGAAACAATGTTATATTAATTGAATGCAAACATTAAATATGGCGTGCTGGGATTTTGATTATCATTATATTTTTTTGATAACTTTTTTCATTTTATACTTGTTCTAATGGTAGAAAACAAAGAGTTTCTTTTTACTTTCTCTTTAATGGAGATCATGAGGGATTTTGAATACGTTGAATGAAAATAAATTGCATGTATGTTATTTACTATGGTCTATTTTAATTAAGGTTAGTGAATAAGCTAGGACGTCCCTATATCTCTCACAACCTGTTCTTGCACGGGCTATTATTTCCATCCTCTTTATTCAAAACCCTCTCTACTTAAAATATTTATTATTTTTTTAGAGATAGAGAGATTTATTTAGCATATAAACAAATTTTTGGATATTTATTTAGCGGATAAACACGTTTTCCAAGTATGATACTACGTCAAATAGGAGGTTTTGGGTTAAAAATGAGTTGGGTCTAATATTTCTTTGGTTAAGAACCAAGTGTTGCATCTTTAATAATACCGTAGTTGAATATATCACTTTCCATATTGATTAACCTTCTCAATGAAATATTAAATGATAAGTGACTATTGTATTTATTTAATAATATTTTCAGATTTTTTACAAAGTCATAAAAACTCATTTGACTTACTAGCCTTTGACCAATGGTTTGGTGTAACAACCTAAGAAATTTTAAACTAAGATCACAACCATTCTGCATATGATATAGGTCTGTACTGAGTGATACCTATTTGTGCATAGGTGTTAAGATCAGTTTTTAGGTGTGGAAGTGTTTCGAGATTAATTAAGGTTATACGAATCCCCAAGCACAAATTTGAGTTGCAAGCTTTCTTACATGTTGGGTTTCGATAACAAATATTATTGGGTGAACTTCAATTTAGTATATCTATTTGAGTCTCTTTTTTCAATGTCGCCAATCTCTTGTCTTTTATACATACGTTTGGCTGGAGTTGAATGGTTTTGTTTGGCTGGAGTTGAATGGTTTTCCACTGACGATAGCCTATGTGCCACCCATTGAAGAAAAAATTAAGAGGTATTCTATTTCTACATGTGGTTCACCTGCGTTCGACAACTTTGCATCTTTGAAATAACGGTAGGCTGATAAAAACTCATTTAAGCTGGTTGTAGTATGAATTTTCTACCATTTGACCATTCTTTCATGTGCTAGAAGTGGTTCTCTCAATTCCTCCTTCATTAACGTAAGTCATTAAAGGATAACAAAGTAGGGGTGAGTATAATCTGCATGTACTCTATATACTTGGCCGATTGAGTATAAATAAATTAATAATAATGATGAAATAAAACTACGAAATGCTTCAACCTGAATATAGAAAATTCTCATTCCTGCATTGTTGCACCGGCTTATATAAGAATGGCGCGAGTGAAGTAAACACATAAGCTTACAACCAATTTCTCATATCAACGGGAAAATTACACAACAAACGAAGTTGACCAAAGCAATGCAATGCAATGATAAATTTATATGAAGGAACAAAGGTTGTCATACAAACTATCGTATAAACCTTGATGAGCTTTAGCTTCAACACAAGGAGCAATGGGGGACTCACAGTCCATAGATTAATCTGACAATCTCAATATTTCATCGACTTTCCACCTTGCTTGTAATCAAGGATAAACTTACGGTGTCTCATTTTCTTTCTCAAAATATTACTTCTCCAATTTCTCATATTACCATGAACAATATTATGATGATTAATGATAAATGCAGCACAACATAGAGGCATAATAGACTCAACATAACTCTAAAGAGTCCAAAGCTCCCAAACTCAATAAATCATGAGATACATCCTCACATGGCAAAAGTGGCGGAAAAATTTATTTGAAATAATCCTATACTTGTTAGAGAATAACATTATTCTCATTTCAAAATGAAATAATAGAAAACTCAATCCCTCTCTCGAGAAAATGTCTAGTATGAAATGTCTCCAAGGCTATTAATAATATCACAATGCCCGCACATAAGCTACATATTACAAATAACCCCTACACAGGCGAAACAATAAAGTCTACAATTTTGAACATCTTAATTTCATGCTATGATCCCAACCCATAGTCGTGTTCATTAGAAAGATCAATTACCCAATCTAGTCTAGAAAAGGAGAAGCCAAACCTTCCTTGAAGGTTGACACTTCACTCGAACCATACTACAGAAGCTTTTCTTCTACTAAAGACTCTTTGGAACGATCCCCAACTATCAATAGTAAAAAAATCTCTTAGAAACCGTCGCTCAAATAGTCCAAAAATCTCTTCGATATTGTGACGGGTAAAATAAGACTTTTATTTGAAAAACATGTTCTACAAGTAAAAAGTAATTTGTGGTGTAAAAACCTATTAAATCGAGAAAGAAATGAGTTCCAAATGAAGAAATTACCTATTTTTTCAACTTGGGGGGAGAAACCTCAAACCTACATTTGTAGTCTTGATTTAAAGGTGTTTTGGAAGATGCAATTCAGAGAAATCAATAAGAAATTGATATAGACACTTACCCAGATGAGCTTCCACAACAAACCCCATAACAATCTCTTTTCCTAACCTCCCAAGGAGTGAAAAATGGGAAAATTCAAGAATAACATTGCTCAGGTCTAAAATATGAGGTCTGCAAACACATCCCAAATTCTGTGAATGCGGCCAAGTAAATTCCAAAGCTCGCGAATGCGAGAAAAATGTCGTGATTATGGAGCAGTGTTCACCCGTGAACGCACTCAATTCCAACCATGCTCATTGTGTTCAATCCATAAACTCTCTGAGAATGCACATAGGTAACCGCTAATACAGTCTCCTTGCAGCAGATACAAGAAAACAGAAAAACCTATAATAAAAGGTTCTGATCGAATCCTCGAAAATTGATCAGGGTCCGATAAAAATTAACCACACTTGCTTCCCCACTATGTTCGACATTCTAATCTCAATAGAATATTCGGATTCCCAATTATTTTTTGTTATGAATGAAATATACTTCCAAACTTCTCTTTAGGCCTAAACAAACAATTTTTCTCCTAAACACCCAAATCTCAACATAAGGCCTTAGTAATCTAACCAACTGCTTCACTCAACAAAGCTCGACATTCTGGACACAACAGAATTAAAAGAATCACCATCCAATGCTCAGATCTGATAACATTGACTAAAGTCAACAATTATAATATAATTCAACTAAACTGGATCAAATCCATCGAAATCTCACCCAATCACATTGGGGACCACTCTAATCTTTCCAGTAACATAATTAAACATGAAAATGCTTAGGGGAAGGGGAAAATGGTTATTTCACATGTAAATGTAATTTCTCAGAAAATGGGACATTACACTATCCACCACTAAAGCACGCGTTCGTCCTCGAACAAAAAGAAAATTAAAGTACCTGAAAGAGTGATAAGCTAAGGGCATCTACGATGTATCTCAAACTCCACCTCCTACGTAGCCTCCTAACAAATTTAGTTCCTACATTGCACTTTCATTGAATCAATATACTTGGATGTAGCCTTTTTTGTCCTATCCAAGATAGAAATAGGCTCCTCCTCAAAGGACAAATCTTGATTCAAAGAAACTGAGTCCCACTGAATCACATGGGAATCAGCATGACAATATCTCTTAAGCATCAAAACACTGAAAGGTTTAGAGGTAAAGCCAACCTATAGGCTACATCTCCAAACTTTCTCACCAATGCCAAAAGATACTTAGAAACATGGGATGGACTAAGCATCCATTTTGTTCATGAACCTCATCACATCCTTGGTGGGTGATACATTAAGCAAAACCTGCTCAACAATACCAAAGGATACATCACGAACACACCTATCTACATAGCTCTTTTTCCTACTCTCGGTGATCACAAGGTGTTGTTGAATAAGTCTTACTTTATCCGTGGAGTCTCTCAATAAATCTGTACCCCAAGGTTGTACACCAAATGGATCAAACCATCAAATGGGAGATCTGCACCTCCTCTCATACAAAGCAATGTCATATGAATTTGATAAAAGGTAACTGTTATTATAAGAAAACTCAGCAATGGGCAGGAATATGTACAACGGACTACCAAACTCCATGACACAAGCCCTAAGTATATCCTCAGCTACCTGAATAGTCCATTTTGACAAACCATCGGTCTGAGGAAGGAAAGCGATAATCAACTAAAGCTTGCTACCAATCTGCTCCTACATAGAATTCCAAAAGTGTGATGTGAAAGTAGTACCTCTATCAAAAATAATTGATATAGGAACTCCATGCAACCATATAATATCAAGAATATATATCTTGGCTAACTGCTCTGTATTATAACTATTCGTCATTGACTATGAAATGAGCCTACTTGGTCAATTGGTCCACAATAACCCAAACAGAATCATACTTACCCAAGGTCAAGGGGTAATCGATTCACAAAGTCCATAGTAATGCGTTTCCGCTTCCACTCGGGAATGGTCATCCTTTACATCATGCCACCCGGTCTTTGATTTTCATACTTCACTATTGACGATTCAAACACGTTGCTACAAAGTCCACAATGTTTCTCTTCATACCACACAATTGCTTCAAGTCATGTTACATATTTGCTACTCCCGAGTGAATAGAATACTTTCAACAATAAGCCTCCGCCAATGTAATATGTACCCAACCACCAATTCTAGGCACACATATATGGCCACAAATCCACAAAACTCTCTCGGGATCAAGAGAAGTCGACTTAGATTCTCATTTTAAAGCTTTGTCTGGGATCACTCTTAACTTGTCATCATCAAACTAGAGGGCACAAATCTGATACATTAATGTAGACCTAGCCTCAACGAAGGATAAAATATGGTGTGGTGTTGAAATATTAGCCTGAACAAAATTTCTAGAAAATGGATGAACCTCTAAAGCTGAAGGTCTCTCCTCCGCATTAAGAAAGGCTATGCTACCCATACTAGCTGTTTTTCAGCTCAAAGTATCCACTAATAGATTTTCCTTACTCGAATGATAAAGAATGGTGTTGTTGTAGTATTTCAACAACTCCAACCATCTATGCTGCTTGTTCAAATTCAGCTAAGAAAATAGGTATTTAAGGCTACAATCATCAATGGAGACCTCACAATGCACATTATAGAGATAACGTATCCATAAAATCATGATGAAGGCCACTCCTGCTAACTCCAGAACATGAGTATGGTAGTTCTTCTCATGCACCTTTGAATGCCGAGAAGTTTAGGCTATAACTATCTCCTTTGACATTAACACCCCACCTAAACCAAAATCCAAAGAATCATAAAATACAAAAAATGCCATACCCTTTTCAAGTAATGTTGATTAAGTGTAGAGGTCAATAACTCCTTCAGCTTTTGAAGCTCACCTCATAGTCATTGATCCACTAAAAAACCATATTCATCTGAGTCAACATAATCAATAGAGCTACTATGGAAGATAAACTCTTGAATAATCAATGATAATATCCCACTAACCCTATGAAATTCCAAATCTCAGAAGGGAAAGTAGGTCTTTACCAATCACAAACAATTCAACCTTGGCCGAATCAACCATAATCCCTTCCTTTGACACTACATGACCCCAGAAAGTCACAGACTCAAGATAAAACTCCCACTTAGAGAACTTTGCACAAAACTTATCCTTCTTCAATCTCCGAAGAACATTCCACAAGTGACGAACAATATCGGCCTCATTATTTGAAAAGACATAAGTTGTCATCAATAAATACAATCACGTAGGAATCTAAATAAGGCTAAACACATAGCTCATCAAGTCCATAAATGTGGTTGTGCCATTAGTCAACCCAAATGACATGAAAACAAACCTATAATGCTCATAATGAGTTTTTAAAGCAATATATGAGTTGTTAGAATCCTGAACACTGAACTGAGTTTAACCCGATCTCAAGTCAATCATGGAGAACATTGAAGCACCCTAAAATTGGTCAAATAAATCATCAATGCTAGAAAGAGTATACTTAGTATTGTTTGTAGCTTGTTTAACAGTCAATAGTCGATGCACATTCTCATAGTACTATCTTTCTTCTTCACAAATAAGAATGATGTACCCCATGGTGAATCAATATATAGGCTGAATAAACCCCTTCGTAATAAGTTTTCCAATTGTTCTTTCAATTCCTTCAACTCCACTGAAGATATCCAATAAGGAGAGATGTAAATAGGCTTAGTGCCCGGGACTAAGTCAATCACAAAGTGCCTATCACAATCTACAGAAACACCTAATAATTATGTACGAGACAAATCCATGATCTCTCACACCACCCTTGTTGTCTCTGAAGGAGATGAATTTTTTGTTAGATCACGAATATGGTCCAAATAAGATAAGCAACCTTTTCTATCATGTGATGAACACAAAGAAAAGATATCACCCCTTTAAAATGCAAACTAAGAGTACCCTTCCACACTTACTGAGGTAAACTGGGGTAAGGTAAGGTTACAGTCTTAACATAACAACCTATGATTGCATGATAGGGAGATGACCAATCCATACCTAATATAATATCAAAATGGAGCATATCAAGAAATAATCAAGTTGTCTCGAGTATAACTACTAGAAAATGTCACTACACACCTCGATACATCCAATCCACTACTAATGAGTCACCTACCGAGTTGGAGACACTAATAGGTATAATAAGGGACTTGCACTCACAATTCATGTATGCGGCATAGTATGTTTACACATAATAGAAGGTAGACTGGGATCAAATAATATTTAGAAGAGCGATAGAAAATTGGGATGGTACTTATGATCACTCCATATGAGGTCTATGCCTCGGATATACCTCGTATATACCATAGTATAGCCTACAGTCACGACTAGCCTTTTAACCACCATAGGCACTGCCTCGAGCACCACCCTAGGTACCCTAGTTATACATCTAGTACTCTGTGAAGTAGCTCGTATAGTTGGAACTATCGAAGCACAAATAGCTTGTGATCATGGTTGAATTGTAGAAGGAGAAATGTTTAAGGCTATATTTTTCCTTGTGCCCAAACTAATCACAAAATAAAAACACGAAGACCTGAACCTCGCTGACAAAAATTAGAAGAGTTAGTAAATCCTCTCTGACCCAGAGATCCACTATGCATACCATGACTAGTTTTGCTAATCTTGGGTCGACCAACACAATATATACGCAGAATCGCGGCACGTACCAGTCTACCATGATAACCATTTCTACCCAGACCAAAATAATCTTGAACTCTTGTTGAATGACTACTAAACTAACCCTTTGGACAAAATCTCTACGTACAACAACCCTGTCTAGCTTGTCGAATAACCTCAATCATCATGGTACGATCAATAATACTGTGAAATGTACCACCTGATAGCACAAGAGAAGTTGTGGCATCTTAGAGATAATTAGCTAAACCCTTTACCAACTTATGGATCTGCTAAAACTCAGTAGGAATACTCGATATGGGATAATGAGACAACTCATAAAAATTAGTCTCGTACTCAAAAAGTGATGGGGATTCATACTCCAATCTATCAAACTCATTCCTATGGTGATCACAAAGAATGCATGGCACAAACCTCTCTGGTAACACCTCAGTAAACGACTCCTAACCAATTATAAGAGAAGTAACAGGCCTATGATAAATAATTGATCTCCACCACTCCTTGGTCACTTCTGCAAACTGATGTTACGTGAAAAACACTTCATATGCATCTAAGATACCTAAGTTTAACAACTTGTCTTGACACTCAATGAAGAAGTCATAAGCCTTCTCTCAAGCCCTACCATAGAACCTAGGATGTCCCAATGTAACAAATATCTTAAAGTTCTTTTGCTCAAAAACCAACATGGGCACTCTAGCAGAAACACACGTGGCTGCAAATTGAGAAGGTGCAATAAAGGCATGAAAAAAGAACCATGAGTTTAAAATACTACACTATGCCCCTAAACTGGTAGTTTAACATGAATTGTGACAGAAGAACCTGATGTACCTTGAAGCAAATTAGAATGAGCTTCACTATCCCAACAAGACAAGAACTAGAAAATATACTTATGAAGCAACAAAGTTTTGTTAAGAACCAAAGAAGGTGAGGTTAGCCCCCTCTCCTCAATATCATCATCATACTCATGCATAGGCTTAGGTGATGCCTCCCTAACTTGTCTTTGAGTACGTACTACCCCTCTCACTCGGTCACGACCTCTAAATCGAGTACGTCCTCTACCTCGCTGATAAACTAGGGATCAAGCAGCATGTATGACTTAACTCTCTAGGACTCTATATCTAGTCATCATCATTTGCGTAGAAATATTGGATTAGAGGTAGGCAACACTTGATATGAATAAATCAAATGAAAGGCAGCAAATTGAAGGAATTTCTCCTATTAAGTATCATGTAGCCTCTCAAAAATAGGTTTTGAAGTATATGTATCAATCTGCAAGCCAATACGAGATACCCTGCTCTTTAATCTATGAGACCATTAAATCTAGTGCTCTGATACCTATTTGTCATGACTTGAAAATCGAGGTCATGATGGCACACACCCCAAAAACAACTTGTTGTGTAAGACAAAGAATTTAACTCAAAATATATAAGAAACACACAAAAAAACTCCTATAGTAGATTTAGGACCCAAATTGTCATGCCCTGAAGCTACCCCCAGGACACGGACACGGGACCTAGGATCACGAGTGAGGCCAAACTAACCCTGCTGGCATAGCATAAACATACTTAAAGATAAACTGAATCAATATATACTGTGCCGAAGCTAAATCTTATGATAATAAAAAATGATGGGGAATACCCATACTAAATCTGAATATATAAATACTGAGAGTTTAACAACAACTGAAAAAGTCAAACTCAAATACTAAAGCTGATTCTAACTATGTCTGAAATAAAGCCTCTACTGACTAGAAATGTTGGGACATGCCATAGCTAAATCTAGCAAATACTGAAAACTAAAGAATAAAAGCAAAGGAAGATAATCATGACAATCGTCCTCGAAGAATGAGGACTCACCACTGATGTTGCTGAACTAAAGATCGGGAATCGATCTATGCGTGATCTGGTAGCTGAGAACCTGAACCTACATCAGGAGAAGATGTAGAGCAGAGTATGCGTCAGTACTTGAAAGGTACCGAGCATGCATGGATAGAGTAAAGCTGAACAATAATCATAACTGAAACAAAACATATATCTGAGCAATAATAAGAGATAAACATGATACTAAACTGAAAATACTTAACATGAAATAATTGAATGCAATGACCTAGTTTATAACATACTGAGATTGAATATTAAATTATGACTGATAACGTGGTCAATGAAATAGAATCTCATAGTAAGGGAGCTACTAATAACCGACATAAAAGCACATGAGCTAAATGTGGAGTCCGATGTATACGCCCCATCCAGAGAACCCAATTTACCCTGCCAGAGGTATAGAGGCATGACTGGCGTGATCACTAAAATGTAATGCCCACAGAGGGGACTTATAAACTTACGGGGGCACGTAGTTATGGGACTCGAGGATGACTGACCCTAGTCAACTCGGTATTAAGCTACTCCCAATTGATTATGTATTTAACAATTTATGACTGAATTTCTGTAATATTGGATAGCTCAAAATACTGACATGCTAACTGAAAATGCAACATTAATGTACTAATAATGTAACATCCAAATCTGAGGCTTGTATATTTGAAATAACTGACCTAGCATGTGTAATTCGTGAACTAAAAGAACTACATAGCCAGGGTTTTTAATTTATGAAAGAATCTACACAAAATGATACAAAAATCATGATAATCTGATTTGGATCATTCTAACAGCTAAAACCCAACAGTTTCTAACATTCAAAAACCCTAGGTCTAGATAATATTAAGGGAATCCAGATTCTGACTGCAAACTAGGGACCTAATGGGTAAAAGAAACCCACAAGTGAAATCCTACATGCCTGGTGACAAAATTCACGGAGAAATATTTCAATTTCGGGGCTGGAACTGATGAAGACTCGTTGTGTTCTTGAACTAGGGCTTGGTCAACTTTCTCCTCTGTTTTGCTCTATGTTTGACGAATTTTTGGTGAATAATTGATTAGGGTAAGTTCTAATTAGTTTACTTGGCTAAAACTGACTAAAACCACATAGTTTAGTGGTTAATCGAAGTAGTTTAGGGGTCCAACGCATAAGGAAAAGACCAAACAACCTCTAACTTAAAATCTGTTAAAGCCACCGACGGGATAGATCGATGATCCGTGGACAGATCAACAATCCGTCTTGTCAGTCCGTCAATCGACTTCAGAGGATGGATTATGGGAGTTCCTGAGGGTCTTGACCTACGGATTGATCGATGGTCCGTGGACTAATCCAGATCCGTCCTGTCAGTCCATCGATCGACTTCAGAAAATGAGTTCTGGGAGGTCCTGAGGGTCTCAATCTACGGACTGATCGACGGTCCGGGACTGATCAACGACCCGTCCTGGCAGTCCATTGATCGACTTCAGTGGATGCGTTCTGGGAGGGGGTTGCAAGTGGTGAACCACGGACCACCAGAACAGACCGTGGGTCGTCCTACAGTCTGTGGGTGGCAATCGTGGGTTGCACCTGCAACTTCTGAAAAAATCTGCATTTTGGTAGTTTTAGCATACGAGGGTGTTACACAAATAAAGAAAGAAAGGGAAAAAAAGGACAACAACATATTTCCCGAAATCAAGCATCATAAGCATAACAAAAATATCTACAATGTCACTAGAATCTGAAGTACATCTCAAATATTTTCAAAAAAAAAAAAAATAGAATTAAAATACTGGATGAACTCTAACTACAACCCAAGAAGCAAGATCTCACTAAGGCTCTAAATAGATGTAAGCATTTTGATTCAATCAACCACCATGAGAAATACCCTGAGTAGGATCTACATCAAAGGAAAACATAAGTAGGAGTTAGTACAATCTAGATGTAGTCAATTGGCTTGGCCGACTAAGTATAAGATAGTTAATCAAACATATGAAATAAAGTACAATACACATCCATATGAATAAAAAAATGTCCCAATCCATAATTCGTGCCGTTAGTTTATATTAGAATGGCGGGAGCAAAGTAAACACACAAGGTTACAACAAATTTCTCCTATTAGCACGCTGATTACCCGACAAACTAAGGTGTCTAATGTAATGCAATGAAATGATGAAATGTCACAAACGAGGGGTACCCCCTAGATGTTACATGGCATTTAGAACCCCGAAGGACTCCATACAATCCACTTAGTTCTCATAACATAAGAAATAAAACAATGAGAGTAAAACAGTAGTCCAAGTCTAAATAATTTTATAAAATGAAAAACGGATGTCTAAACTCATGTCTCATCATAGCCATCTAATACAATAATATGAAATTGGGCTTGGCCCACACATCATGTTCAAAAGAGAAATACATGAAAGAAACTAAAACAATAACTCCGTCATCGAAGCTTGAGGACTCACCAATGCTCGGCAAATCACGAACTCAACTACTAGCCACGAGACTCAAAAACCTGTCTGTCGAACCTTACATTTGGGAAAAATATAGGCAAGAGTATGTGTTAGTACAAACAATGTACCAAGTATGATAGCCATGCATAAAAGATTTAAAACATGCTAAAAGGGACATTTCATTTCAAGACAGGCAATTGACCAAGCTAAACCATGATATAAAAGCATTATAAAACATAAGTCATAAAATCATGGTCAATGCAAGATAAATCCATCTTTAAAACTTTTGAACTCATGTGAGATTCTTCTTGACGTAACCTTAGTTCGTTATTACTTGTGGGGAAATTAGCCTTAATCGACATAAGACCATGTGAGCTATAACTTGATCCCCTGGTGTCTCCCACACCGAAACGGGTTGTTCAACTTGCCTAAGGTAGAACCATGAACATCTAGGTTAATTGGATCTACTAGCTAATCAACCTATGGGGGCACATAGTTATGGGATAAGTAGATAGTTACTAGAAACCCAGCCTATACTACAGGGGGGGGAGGGTTTCCATCTCATGAGATAACTTTAGAAACCCGGCCTCTACTATGGGAGAGCTTCCATCTCACTATCAATATCCACTCTATGCTAAGCATAAATTCCCACGGAATAGTCATTTCTTACTTGACTTCATTACTTATGAAAAACTGTTCTTGGACAACCAATGCAAGCTAGTTCATTAGGATAGCTCTTACTCTTGATTCATTTAGGTGAGAAAGCCTTTCAACCTAAGAATTATTTATATGTGAGAAAACCTTTCACATCATTCTAGTTATGTGTTTATGAGAATGTCCTTTCAATAACACAACAAAAACATCGTTGGTACTTTACTCTCAATGCATAAGTTCATAATTTACCTCTTGAGGTCAAAACCCACTTTCAATCATAAACTCTTAGAAAACATGGGTTAGATATGGATTTCATCATAAATACATTTAAAGCTTGCAATACATGCTTAATTTTATAAAACACTTGCTTTATACTGAAAATACCTCATCATATGATTCACAACTTGAAAACATAGGGATTACATGGGCTCATGGGGGAATTCATCATAAAAGCATTGCAATTCACATGCATAGAACATCATAATTCAATCATTTAAATCAATAATGAAAGGAACCCATGCTAATTGAAGAAAGCCCTAACTAATTAGGGAATTCTACCATTTGAAATAGGGGAATTTGGGAACTCCATGGATGAAAGGAATCCATGGATGAAAACCATCATACCTTAAATCCAAATTCTAGCCTTCAATGGAGGAATTGGAACCTTAGCTTGAAACCCTAGGTGAATCCTTCTTCTTCTTATTAAAGTTTCTAGAGAGAGAATATTTGGGAGGAGTTTTGGGATTCTTTTGTGAAATTGGAAGAATGAAGTAAATGGGGTGAATTAGGGGTTAAAAGGCTTTTATAGGGGCTCTAAAAATAGCCAAAATGACATAGTATTGAAACTAATTAATTAGAAAACGACCCAAATAACCCTAAGAATTAACTGCCAACTACCACCGACGGACCCAGTCAACGGTCCGTTCTGGTGGACCGTCGTTCGTGGTCAGAGACTATGACTTTGGGGTTCGAACCACAGACTGTGGTTTGACCAACGGTCCGTTGGTCATGCCGTGGTGCTAGACCCTCACAACTTACTTGGGCAGGCCAACCACGGACCACACCTATGGTCTGTGGTCCATTCCACGGGTCATGGGTGGCTGGCTTGGTTTGGCACCTGCAATATCTGTAAAGCTGCTATTTTGGCCTTTTTTGAATAAGGGGTGTTACAATATCTCCCCCTTGGGACCATTCGTCCTAGAATGAGATTTAAATTGGTTTTAAAAGCTTAGGAGAGGAACTAACAACCCAACCTAACAATGCAATACATGAAATCAAGGAGGAACTATCGACTCTAAGCTAGGACGTTCTCAAAATATCGTAAGAGGGGTGAAACTAACTCTATCAGCCCATTATGCATGCAATGCACATAAATAAGGAGGAAATATCAACTCCAAGCTCAACAAACTCAAATGCATTACAAGGAGGTAGGAACTACATCTAACTAACCAATATGCACGAATTTTCAAAATTACTCATGTTCAAGGAGGAACTACCTTCTCCAAGCTAAATGCATGCTCAACACAATCTGATGGTGCCCATATGCAATTCACTCTAAAAAAAGCATTGTTAAAGCATGTTCATCATTTCATCTCATGAAGTCTATAAGTAACTCATACTCAATGCACAAAAACATGAGGAAAATTAAGCATGGAAACTCATTTTCTTTCAAACACACTTTTTCATGAACATACATAACATAAGGAAATCATGGAAACACATAAAAACACATGACTCCTAAAACAAAGGTTAAATCAAGAGGAACTCATTACCTCAAGCTAGAGTAGGAGTAGAAGGAAAATATGAGGATATCGGGACATAATATCGGCCTCGACCTCCCAAGTAGCACCGTCAACTAACTGATTTCTCTACATTGCTTTCACGAAAGCTACCTCTTTATTTCTCAACTTCTTGACTTTCCGGTCTAAAATCTCAACCGGAACATCCTCATAAGAAAGACTCTTAGCAACTCCCAACCCTTCTAAGGAGATTATATATGGATGTCAGATCACCAACATATTTCTTCAACATAGAGACATGGAAAACCGGATGCACCGATGCCAACTCATTTGGAAAATCTAACTCATAAGCAACCTTACCAACACGCCTCAAAATCTGATATGGGCCTACATATCGGGGACTCAACTTCCCTTTCTTACCAAAACTCATTACACCCTTCATAGGTGAAATTTTCAAGTAAATCCAATCATGAATGTCAAACTCAAGATCCCTTCTTCTCACATCGGCATATGAATTTTTCCGACTTTGAGCCATTTGCAAACTTTCTTTAATAAGTCAAACTTTCTCTATGGCCTCATGTACCAATTCGGGACCTATTAGGAAAACTTCACCCACATCAAACTAAACTATGGGATATCTACACCTTCTTCCATATAGTGCCTCAAATGGAGCCATATTGATACTCGAGTCATAGCTATTATTATAGGAAAACTCAATTAATGGCAAATGGGCATCCCAATTACCCTTAAAATCAATCACACAATGCCTCAACATATCTTCCAAAGTCTAAATAGTACACTCCACTTGCCCATCGGTTTGGGGATGAAAGGTCATACCTTGCTTAACCTTAGTTCCAAGACCCTTTGGAATGACTTCCAAAACTGAGAAGTGAATTGGGTAAGACAAACGAACTCCGTGCAACCTTACCATTTATCTCAAGTATAGCTTGGCATAGTCCTCCACCGAATAAGAAACCTTGATGGGAAGGAAATGAGCCGATTTCGTCATCCGATCTACTATCACCCAATTAGAGTCATGTTGCCACTGGGTACGAGGCAAACCAACAATAAAGTCCATATTCAAGTATTCCCACTTACAAGTAGGAATGCTAATATCTTTGGATAAACCTCTCGGTTTCTGGTGCTCAACCTTTATTTGTTGGCAATTTGGGCATTTAGCCACAAATCCCGCAATATCCTTCTTCATCCCATTCCACCAATAGACTTCTCGCAAATCACGGTACATCATGGTGGCTCCCGAGTGATTGGAATACCGTGACCTATGGGCTTTAGCTAAGATCTATTCCCTCAAATCATCAACATGTGGAACACACAACCGACCTTGGTATCTAAGTACCCCATCTCCCCCTTTGGAGAAGGCATCAATGGATTTCTTTAGTACCGCCTCTTTCAATTCTACTAAAATTGGATCGAGATCTTGTTTGGCTTTCACATCCTCCACAAAAGATGATTCAGAACCATTGTGAACCATAACACCACCTTCGGTGTAGTCCACCAATTGAATCCTTCTTTGGCGAAGATTCATATCCTTTTGATTCAACACATATTGCAAACTCTTGTGGTCTGTAAACACATCTACATACACACCATACAAATAATGCCTCCAAATCTTTAAGGCAACACTGACCACCACTAGTTCAAAGTCATGGGTTGGATAATTCTTTTTATGAACTATAAGTTCCCTTGAGGCATAGGCAATCACTTTCCCATTTTGCATAAGTACACAACCTAATCCAATTCTTGAAGCATCACAATAAACCACAAAACCATCTGTCCCTTCTAGTAAGGTCAACACCGGAGCGGAAGTAAGTCTATCTTTTAATTCTTGAAATCTCTTTCCATATGAACTTAGCCTTCTTTTGAATCATAGCCATTAAAGGAAAGGCGATAGAAGAAAACCCCTCAACAAACCTTCTATAATAACCGGCTAAACCCAAGAAACTTCTAATTTCTGAGGGAGTTAAAGGACTAGGCCAGCTCCTGACCACATCCGTCTTCTTAGGATCTACCTCAATACCCTTACTTGAGACAATATGACCAAGGAAAGCTATGGATCTCAACCAAAATTCACATTTGCTAAACTTTGCAAAAAGTTGTTGGTCCTTAAGAATTTGCAACATGATTCTCAAAAGATCTATATACTCATTCTCATTCATTTAGTACATCAAAATATCATCGATAAACACAATCACAAACATGTCTAGGTATTGCCTAAACACTGTATTCATCAAGTCCATAAACGCCACAGGAGCATTAGTCAAACCAAATGACATTACTAGGAATTCATAATGGCCATACCGAGTTCGAAGAGTCATCTTCAGAATGTCATTTTCTCTCACCCTCAATTGGTGATAGCCCTATCAAAGATCAATGTTAGAGAAATAACTTGCCCCTTGGAGTTGGTCAAATAAGTCATCTATCTTTGGAAGAGGATACTTATTCTTAATAGTCACCTTGTTCAACTGACGATAGTGTATACACATACGATGAGAACCATCCTTCATTCTAACAAAAAAAAACTACAGCACCACATAGAGAGATACTCGGTCGGATGAAGCCTTAATCCAACAGGTCTTTCAATTGTTCTTTCAACTCCTTAAGTTCTTCCGGAGCCATATGGTAAGGAGGAATAGAAACAGGTTGCGTATATGGGAGAAGGTCAATACCAAAGTCTATATCTTGCTCGGGAGGAATACAAGGTAAGCCATTTGGAAACACTTTCTAAAATTCATTCACAATAGGGATCGACTCAAGAGAAGGGGTTTCAGAATCTTAATTCCTCACCCTAACTACATGGTAAATGCAACCCTTAGAAATCATCTTTCTAGATTAAGACAAGAGACAAATTTACCCTTAGGCATAGAATTTCCCTCCTTCCACTCTAGGACAGGCTCATTCGGAAACTAAAATTTAACTACATGAGTTCTACAATCAATAGAAGCATAACATGAGTGCAACCAATCCATACCCAAGATAACATCAAACTCTAACATATCAAGATCTACCAAGTCAACAAGAGTAACTTTATGGGACAAGGAAACTAGATACTTTCTATACATTCTCTTACCCACCACAAAATCACCAACACAGGTAGAGATATAAAAAGGTTCTAACAACAGAACGGGGAGCACATCAAACCTCATAACCACATATGGCGACACAAAAGACAAAGTAGCACCGGGATCAAGTAACGCATATACATCTAGTTGAAAAACTTTAAACGTACCGGTAACCACATCGGGAGAACTCTCTCGTTGACCATGAGTTTGGAGTTCATAGAAACGGATTTGCTTAGGAGTATTGGAATGCGAACCACTAAGAGTAGCTTGCTTGCCCTCTCTCCCTTTAGTTGTAAGCATCAGGCAATCCCTCATTTTGTGACCACATTTACCACAACCATAGCAACTATATGTGTCGGCTAGACACTTACCATCGTGCTTCCTTCCACACTTAATACAAGTAGACCTAGACAATGAAGATCCACTACCACTACCTCTTTGGGTCTTAGGGTTTGACACCCTATGTTGGTTGATCTTTAGAGGAGCATTAGAGGAATCTCGTCTAGAATTTTTTTCGGAAACTAGGACGACTTTGCATGAGAAAAATTACCATCACCGGTCTTTTTCCTTTTTACCTCTCTAGAATTTTCCTTAAGTTTTTCCTTCTCAATTTTTTGTGCATGTACCATGAGACGAGAGATATCCATGTGATGAATGAGCATGGCGGTTCGACACTCTTTAACCACCATTTCGGACACCCCCGAAATGAACTTACTCATTCTAGCCCTTGAATCCGCAACCATTGTTGGAGTATATTTCGACAATTGAGTAAACTTTGGAGGATACTCCCTTGCCAGAGGTTAATGAACTCGAGCACACTGACTTCCCTCATCTCTAGGGGAAAGAACCTATCAAGAAAATCGGTATGAACTTCTCCCAATCAAGAAAATCGGTATGAACTTCTCCCAATCAAGAGGACCTGTATTTTCTGTTCTCCCTTTTTTCCATTAATTATACCATATTTGAGCCACTACCTTTAGTTAAGAGGCCAACTCCGCTTTTTCTACCGGCGTAACTCCCATGATCATCAAAACCTTATAGACCTCATCGATAAACTCTTGATGATCTTTCTCAAATTTGGAACCATGAAACTCCGGAGGGTTCATCCTTGTGAAGTTCCTCACCCTTGAAGCCGTCGTACCCACATTTGGGTTCACGAGAACCGCAACATACCTATTTTCTTGGGCCGTCACCGCTTGAGTCAACACATGGAAAGCAACTCTAAACTCCACATTGGACACATGTTCGGCCAAAAGATTGACCGGAACTTGAGGAGCTTTGGAGGCAGCTTCTTGTTCCTCATTCTCCTTCACATTCCTTCTAGTATAACCTCTTCAGGTAGCCATATCCTGAAGAACATAAGATAAGGATTAGGAGAGAGACTTTATAGAGTTAGACTTTATCACATGACTTAAGAGTAATGAAAGAACTGGAGTTCCCTACTCATCTTGTAGCCTCTCATTCATAAATGTTGCGCGCTTCACACTTATGAACAAAACTCTACTAGACTTGGCTTATGAGACAATCTAGGACCATTCTAAACCTTGTGCTCTGATTACGAAGTTTGTCACGATCCAGGGGTACCCCCTAGATGTAACATGGCATATAGAACCCCGAAGGACTCCATACAAGCCACTTAGTTCTCATAACATAAGGAATAGAACAATGAGAGTAAAAGAATAGTCCAAGTCTAAATCATTTTATAAAACAAAAACCTAGAAGTCTAAACTCATGTCTCATCATTGCCATCTAATACAATAGAATGAAATTGGGCCTAGCCCATACATCATGTTACAATAAAATGAAAGAAAATAAAACAAGAACTCTATTCTCGAAGCATGATGACTCACCAAAGCTCAAGAAATCACGAACTCAACTACTAACAACGAGACTAGAAAACCTGTCTGTCAGACTCTACATTTGGAGAAAATGTAGGCAAGAGTATGCGTTAGTGTTGCGTCCAAAAGCACACGAAAGTGCACGTGGTCACTCAAGTAGTACATCGACTCTTTTGAGTCGGATTATCAAACTCAAAAGACTTCAAATCAACAAATAACAATTTTATTATGTCTAAAATAAAGCTACTTATGCGACAAACAATTTTTAAAAATTGTTTATATGTACTAACTTGAACAATATCAAAAATTTATTACTACAATCAAACAGTTTTAAACAAGAGAATTTCACAAAATGGGAAAGTATTCCAAGGTTGTAGCATAACCCAATTTCCGGCATAATATTAATTTATCCTAGCATTCGATAGGTTAACCTCATTATGGATTTGCAAGGTTCATTATATGATCATGATCTCCCGACCTTTATTCGCCTACCAGCATCGACAACCTAACTACATCGTTGAGCAGGGATAGGCATGAACCAATGGCGGAGCATTAAGCTAACATCTTGCATATTAATCAAGCACGGTATATAGGTATAAGACTATCCTATATACGAAACACTCTAACCTTACTCTAGAATGAACATGCTTCGCACATTCTTTGGTTTATCCCTCTATTCATCTTCCGAATTCAAGAGTGGACAATGAGTTTACTGTAGATCAGTCATTAAAATAGTTAAACAAGAATGTACGTATAAATCACAAGAAAACCCATCTCATGCTAGAAACAAATACTATTATCCATTAATCGTAGCTACAACCCTAGAAAAAGGGAATTTAGCTACTCATAGAACAAAATATCATCAAATAATGTTTATGGATCATAAAAGGGTTTACCAAAATGAAAGAGTAGAAGAAAAGCCTTAGAAAGTGTTAGCAAAATCGCCCAAATCGATGTTCTCCTGTCTTTTAAAAAGTGGATAATGATAAAATAACACAACTAGACTATTTATAGTCTAAAATAAAACACTTGACTCAATTTTGGTGTCCAGGTCCACGACACAGACCTGTTACCTCGCCTAAATTTGTGCACAAAAAGATCTCATCCGCGACGCGCTCCTAAAGCACACTCCCCTATTAAGTTGAATTCATTTTCTACATGCAAGTTTTAGCTCCGCGACGCGGAGCTTCTCCCTCTTAGTGTATTTTCCAGCTTCTTGGCCATTCTCCTCCTCAACTTTGTCTTCTATTTTCCGACCTCTGTCCAAGTGCCCTATTTTGACTCATTCTTCTTTGTTTTTCACCCTGAAACATCTAATCATATTGGTTAGAGGAAACGACATCAAAAGACTCTAAAATCTCAGTTTCGACTAAGAAAGTGCTCTCAAACTTAGCTAAATATATGGGAAAATTGGTTACTAGGCACATAAATACGCCTAAGATCACCACCCCACACTTAAAGCTTTGTTCGTCCTCGAACACTTCCACACATTCAAACATCTGACGACTCTACTACACTTCCCTCTAATGGCATTTCAGCTTTGGCTACAACAACTACCGTAGCTTCACAACAACATGCAAATACTATGCATTCATCAGGACTACTAGAGCAAGACAATCCAGCCTCAAGAATAGACTCTTATAACACAACAAACTTATGCACAACTTTTCGATCCACAGAAATATCAGTTATCAGACTTCATCAAACATGTGCCCCTCACCACAAATGAACACCCTGATTTACTCACACATACAAATTTAATATAATAAAGGGTGCGGGAAGTAGATTTGGCTCACACTCTCAAAAGAATTCACGTGCCACAACCAACGAACCAGAGGCTTGCCCTTAGTGTACTGCATCACTACTTTTGAGAATACGAAAGTTCAAGATCAATTAGGTCTTTTAAGGGTTGTAATGTAAGCTTGGGGACGGGTAAGAACAATTTTTTTTTTTGGATATAAATAGCGACTGCATTCCCAAGCACTTTAATACAAGAAAAACTTCATTTTTGGACCTTCTTTTAATAACCTCCTTCTTATGCTCCTTTTCTTTGAGCCATTCGACTCTTTGTTGTAAGACATTTAACAATCACTTCTTCCCACCATTTTTATTCTAAATTCATTCATCAATTTTTTTAATTTTTTTATACGAGCCAGACTTATGTTGGGGCTTGCCCCTCACTTTCGTTTCCTTCACTATTTTTCACACAAAGCGCTTAGGATCTTTTGGATCAAATTGATAGGCCAGAGAAGGAATGAACATTAGCTTCAAATTAGGCAACCAAAGAATAAGTTCAAGGCTCGAAGGGGTTAACTAAGGATATACATCAAGGTGGGTACATGAAAGCACAATTAGGGCTATTAAAGAAATGCCTATATCACTTCCTGACTCCTTATCCTTTTTTTCGCTATGAAGACAAACCAGGCAAGTTCTGGACCTTAATTAGTAGCAAGGATTACACAAATCTTACATCTCTGGCACATATTCAACTCAGAACTGATCACTACATACTACTTTCCAATCACTGACACAACTTTATTTTAAGCACACGCCATTAAGAGTCACATAAAAGAGCCTAGATGTCTCAACACAAAGTCATCCAATGTTTTCAACTTTCAGTCTAACTCAAAGCAGTTGCGCAACCTTAGCCTAAAGCCAACCCTGCAAACCCAAATGACGAAAACTGCCCTTAAGAAGGTCGTCATCCATCAATCATAGGGAGGTTTGACTCAACTATGACATTGACTCCATCCTAAGAAACAGTTTTTTTTATATACGGTTCAACGGGACTGTCCTTGGCAAAAGAACCGAAAACATCTTCCAAGGAACCCAAAACCAAAAAAAAACACAAACAAAATAAAAACTATTTACAATGGATATAGTAATCCCACCCCACACTTAAACACGCAACACTGTCCCTAGTGTGACATAATTTGAAATGAAAGCAAAGTAGGGCGGGTATACTTCCATGATCATTCATCCATGTCAGCATCACCGCTGGTGCCCTCAAGAGCTAAAAGGTCACCCTTCTCTGCTTCAGAATCAGATTCACTATCCGACATGGTTCGCCTATTGTCCTCATCAGTTGGAACATCATCCTGTACGGGTTCTAGAAATGCAGGTCCGAGTCCCAGCAATGCCTCAACATTTTCATTCAGGGGGTACGTCGTTTCAATTTCATCCAACTACTCCTGAGTTGAATCTAGGCATCCATTTTTATGATGCATCATCTCCCATCAAAACAAGGGAACCGTGATCATCTCATCCATGTTGTTGCCCTTGCTGTAGTGAGGGTGGGTCCAAGTATGTTCTCCGGCCCCTTTGTCTTTGTGACATATATGGGTGTGGTGAACAGAGGTGTCATGTAGTCCACACTTTCCTCTGGAACCCCAACTCGCCTGCACAAATTAGTAATTAGTCCCCCAAAAGCATACCTTCGACCTCGATGTACTCTTGCCTTTTTCATGGCCGATTTCAACACCACTCATATATTTATAGGGACCTTCTTCATCAGAGCATAAACTAAGCAGACTCGGTCTTTTGTCACCTCGATAAAATGCAGCCCTGGTATCAAGCAATTCATGACAATTTTTAACCATACCCGGGCTACCCGATTCATGTGAGCATAAGGATATGACTGGTGATAGCCATGGTGCCCATGCCGAATCCATTTCACAGTGGACTACGCCCCACACAAAGCATGTTGAATCTGCTGATATGGAGGGCTGATATTGATCCCCATGAGAACATCATAAGGGGCTTCTACAATCCCCAATATTTGATTTATAGCTGAAGGTGTCATCGGGAACTCCACGCCTCGCACTGTTACAAAGTGAGAACGGGCATCGGGTTTCCAATTTGCATAGAATTCCCATCTCACACTAACATTGCACTCTGATGGATCTTGAAAGATGATTCACATGTGCATCTCTTGTAGACGACGCATAATGCGTGGGAACTCCCTCTCTAATTGGACGTCATCAAGTATCACATCCGAGAAGTACTTGGCTTCGGTGTGTGATTTATACCACTTCTTGCCCTCAGATGTGACTGCCTTAGCCCCGTAGCGTTCAGTTTTTCCTCTTGGAACTATGGGTGCTGGAGAAATGGTTGTTCCCGTCCTTACTCTCTTACGGCTGCTAGACGCAACCGCTTTGCCCGACCTATCTGTGTTAGACATGTTATCGTGCAATCAGAAAAATATCATTTCAGTTGATAAGACTCAATAATAGAGGATCACCCTACACATATGTTCAAGCACAACTATGACCACTAACACGGTACTCAGACTTCCCAAAGTTATTGTTAGCATAGTATTCTCAAAATTCATCACATTTTAAGCAAATAAACCCTTACTACCTCGATTCTACTCAAGACTTTGAATCAACAATCATCTTTCTACTCCAATCACTTCCCTCATAACCTATTATCCACTCAAGACTTTCCAAACCCCAATTTTTTATTTATATGATCAACCAAATGCATTCCAACAAATTTTACCACCATGAATAATAGTAACTAAGCAGAAAATCATAACGAACAACAATTTCCAAATACTAGACTAACTCACCCATCATCCACATGAATATTAGTCCTAACTTTAGCAAATCATCCAAATAAAGAAACAAAAGTGTAGGACACAAACCTTTCGTGCTTAGACCCACAAAAACTGATGAACTTGGTGAGAAATTCCCACTTCGTGACACGGATTTGTTCTTGGAAAGAGTAAGGGTTGAATGGGAAAGGTGAATAAAGAAATTTAGAAGAGAAAATAGGGTTTAAGCGACGGATCTAGGGATTAAAAAGGAATGAGGGTCGGGTTTTACTATATTAGCCGAGTAAAACCTGACTTTTTAATGAAATAACTCGAAAACTTACCAGGTCCACGACGCAGAGCTATCGCGGACATGCCTTATTTCTTTTTCTTCGTCACATGGTGAAACTTAGGCGTGGTGGAAACAAGTCCGCGATGCGTTCCTGTCGCGTACTCCACTGTTAATCCATATTATCTCCATAACTCTCAGTAAAAAGTTCGCGACGCTGAGTTGTCGCGAACATGACTTGGGTTTTTCATCTTCGCCTGGGGTTATAATCTTGCAGAAACAGGTCCGCGACGCAGTAAGGTCACGGACTTTACTATTTTCTTGCCCAAAATTTCTCCTCTTTATTTTTTACTTACAAATTACAACTTTTAAGATAAATGAAATAATCTATAACTAAAAATAAACCAAACTACTGTATTAAAACAAAATACCAAGAAAATATCTTCTAAAATACAAAGTCCCGGGTAGCCTCCCGAGTAGCGCCTGATTTAACGTCGCGGCATGACTCAGCTCCCCCTCATTCATTGCTCAACTCCAAACTTTCTTATTCTCGATCTACCTCTTGTTCGAAATAATTCTTCACCCTCTATCCATTTACGATGAACGTGGATTGCTTACCTTCATTATACAACTCTAAAGTGTCGTGGTCGGTCATGCGCACCACCTCAAATGGTCTGCTCCATTTTGACTTCAACTTACCTGGAAACAACCTCAATCTAGAGTTAAACAATAATACATTTTTCCTAGGCTCAAAAATTCAAGGCACAATATGCTTATCACGCCATCGTTTATTCTTCTCCTTATAAAGCTTAGCGTTTTCATAAGCATGAAGTTTGAATTCCTCCAATTCATGTAGCTGACCTATCATTTTTCTCCCGGCTAGTTTCGGGTCCAGTTCAACCTCTTCATTGGCCAGTACGCCTGATGTTCTAATTCAACTGGAAGGTGACATGCTTTACCAAACACCAAGTGATAGGGATAAGTCCTTATTGATGTCTTATAAGCGGTCTTGTATACCCATAAGGCATCATAAAGTTTCATTGCCCAATCTTTCCTTGGGGAATTCATTGTTTTCTGTAGAATCTACTTCATTTCCCTGTTTGACACTTCTACCTGGCCACTAGTTTGAGGGTGGTATGTTGTAGCTTCATTCTGTCTGACTCCATATTTAGCTAAGATATTCTTCACCAATTGATTTATGAAGTGTGTCCCTCCATCACTGATTATTGCTCTAGGAGTTCCAAACCGAGTGAAGATGTGCTTCTTCAGAAACTTCAGCACCACTTTAGCATCATTAGTCGGCAAAACTACTGCTTCAACCCACTTTGGCACATAGTCCACAGCCACAAGTATGTATTGATGTCCATTCGTTGGAGGGAATGGTCCCATGAAGTGGATCCCCCAGGCATCAAATATTTCAACCTCCAAGATGTTATGCAAATGCATCTCATGTCGTCTAGAAATAGACCCCATCCTATGGCATTGATCACAACTTTTAACATAACCTACAACATCTTTAAAATAAGTGGGCCAGAAAAAACCTAATTGGAGCACCTTATATGGAGTGCGCTCACCTCCATGATGATCCCCATATGCAGATGAGTGGCAACTATCCATCACTTGTCTCATCTCAGACTCAGGCACACACCTCTTCATTATTTTGTCTGTCCCTTACTTGAAGAGATAAGGCTCATCCCATATGTAGAACCAAGCATCATAAAGCAACCTCTTCTCTTGGTGTGTGGTTACACCTGGTGGAAACAATCTGCTAACCAAATAATTTACAATGTCTGCATACCATGGCAGTTCGGTCACCTCTAGCACCAATACCTGTTCATCAGGAAACTCTTCCCGAATCTGACCTTGCTCTCCCACATGTGACGAACTCTCCAATCTTGAATGATCTGCAATCTAATTTCAGAAAATCTTCGGTCCTTGATCTCTATGTCAAACTCTTGTAGCAATAGAATCCACCAGATTAACCGCGGCTTTACATCCTTCTTGTTGAACAAGTACTTGATAGTTGCATGGTCAGTATAAAAAACAACTTTAGTCCCTACCAGGTAAGATCTAAATTTGTCAAAAGCATAGACCAAGGCTAGTATTTATTTTTCAGTCACTGTGTAGTTGGTTTGGGCTGCATCCAATGTTTTGCTTGCATAATATATTGAGTGAAACACCTTCTCTTTCCTTTGCCCCAACACTGCACCCACATCCACATCACTTGCGTCACATATCACTTCAAAAGGAAGCTCCCAATTTGGGGAAGTTAGGATTTGAGCTTCTATCAACTTCTTCTTCAAAGCTTCAATGCACTGCCCATCAAATATAAATTTCATCTCCTTCTCTAAGAGACTGCACATGGGTCTTACAGTCTTAGAGACATCCTTGATGAATCTCCTGTAGAAACCAGCATGACCCAGAAAGCTTCTCACCCCTTTAACAGAGATTGGGGGAGGTAGCTTTTCAATATCTTTCACTTTGGCACGATCAACTTCCAGCCCTTTATTTGACACCATATGTCCCAATACAATCCCTTCCTTCACTAGGAAATGACATTTTTCCCAGTTTAGGACGAGATTAGTTTCCTCGCATCCAGCCAGCACCCTGTCCAAATTTTCCAAACACCTATCAAAAGACTCCCCAAAAACTGAGAAGTCATTCATGAATATCTCCCCATAATCTTCAACCATATCATGAAAGAGAGCCATCATGCATCTTTGGAAGGTGGCTGGAGCATTGCAGAGCCCAAATGGCATTTGCTTGAAAGCATATGTCCCATACGGACAAGTGAATGTAGTTTTCTCCTGGTCCTCTGGTGCAATCAGAATTTGGTAGTATCCTGAATAGACATCCAGGAAACAATAATATTCTTGCCCAGCTAACTTGTCCAACATCTGATCAACAAACGGAACCGGGTAGTGATCCTTTCTGGTGGCCTCATTCAATTTCATGTAATACATGCATATTTGCCACCCTATCACTGTCCCAGTTGGAATCAACTCATTTTTTTCATTGGTGATCACCATCATGCCTCCTTTTTAGGCACACACTGAACTAGGTTGACCCACTTGCTATCGATAATCGGATATACAATACCCGCATCTAGCCATTTAATGACCTCTTTGTGCACTACATCTTTCGTCATTGGGTTTAGTCAGCACTGAGGTTGCACACTTGACGTGTGACCCTCCTCTATAAATATCATGTGCATGCATAAAGCTGGGTTGATGCCATGTATGTCAGCCATCTGCCAGCCTATTGCCTTTTTCCTCTTCCTCAATATTTTCAGAGATGCCTCCACCTATAATCAGACAAAGCAGAAGAAAGAATTACAAGTAAAGATTCATTGGAAGCTAAGAACGCATACTTGAGATGCGTATGGAGAGCCTTTCACTCCAACTTTTGTGCTTCCTCAATTGAAGGCTTTGGAGGTGGTCCCAAGATTCTGTTTAATGACTCCACAAACTTGCGAAGCATACTCACATTCGGGACATTTAGAACGTTAACAAACTCCTGGGCTTCAGCATCTCCCTCAATATCTTGCCCAATTAACACTTTCTCTAAAGGGTCTCGGGCTTAAACATATTTAGCTGTCATTTCCTCATCAATGATTGCAATTGCTGAAAACTTCTCATATATTGCAGGCAACTTCATTGCCTTGTAAACATCAAATACCTCGACCTTGTCATGAGCACTCATTGTTAGTCTACCGGTCGCCTCATCAATTAATGCACCTTCGGTTGCTAGGAATGGGCGTCCCAAAATAAATGGGACCTCTGGGTCAGGCTCAAAATCTAAAATGACAAAGTATACGGGTAAAATCAGAGTTCCCACTTGAACTAAGACATCTTCGATAACACAATCAGGTCTTGCCATCGAACAGTCCGCTAACTGCAACATAATGGTTGTGGACTTGGGCCTTCCTAGTCCTAACTTGAGAAACATGGACGTAGGTATCAAATTGATACTTGCGCCCAAATCACACAACCCCCTTGCCTCAATACACTTACCAATTTTTATATGAACAGTGACACTCCCTAAATCTTTCAACTTAGGTGGGAGCCTATTCTGGATCCTAGAATTGCACTCCTCCGTGAGTGCTACTGTTGCATACTCAGCCAATCTACACTTGTTGGCTACCATATCATTCATATATTTGGCATACTTAGGAATGCCCTGCAACACATCAATCAAAGGCAAGTTAACATGTACCTGTTTGAGTAATTCAATAAACTTACCCAAACATTCATCCTCCTTTTGCTTTTTGAATTTCTGTGGGAATGGAGGAGGTGGTTTTGCTTTTGGATCCTAATTCACTCTTTGCTCACTTGGTTCCGCTTAATCTACCTGTTTTCCTTTTTCTTCAGCAGCTTTTGCCTTTGGCGTTAACTCCTCCAATGGACGACCTCTCTGAGTACTCACAACATTTACCTGTTTCAAGTATTGATCGGTATTTCCAGGCAAACCCCATATGGTCGGGAATTTTGGGCACTAGCAAACTGCCCAAACTACTTCTCCAAATTCTGAGTCGCTAGTTGGTTTTTTCGAACATCTGCTGCCAATTTAGCTTGATTAGCCATGATTTTTTTTAGCATGGCTTCCACACTCATATCACCTTGCTTGGCAGCCTGCTTGTTACCATGGTTTTGTTGGTTTCCATGGCTTTGCTGATTTCCATGGCTTTGCTGATTGTAATGTTGTCCACTACCCTGTGGCCTGTATTGGTTTTGTCTTTGATGTTGGTATTAATTACCACCCCATGAAAAGTTTGGGTGATTCCGCTAGCTTGGGTTGTAAGTATTTCCATAGTTCTGGTGATTTCCTCCTTGCTGAGCATTACCTACAAAATGAACAGATTCTGGGTTTACTCCACATACCTCATTACTGTGATCTCCACCTCCACATACTTCATACCAAGCTTTTGGTTGTTGCACCATTTTAACTTGAGCTTGTTGTTGTCCTAGTGACATATTGCTGAAATCTGTGCAGTCAAAGTTGTCACTGCATCCATTTCCAACACTCCAGCAGTCTTCTGTACAACCGGTTTAGCTCCTCCTCCATTCCACTCGGGGTTTCCCTGTGAAATTTTATTAAGCAATGTAAACAACTCAGCATATGTCTTCTCCAGAGCTTGACCACCTGCAACAGAATCAAGTAAGATTTTTGTGTTTGGTTCCAACCTTTCAATGAAGGTATGGACCAACTCTTCGTTAGCTTAATGATGATGTGGACAACTTAATAGCAGGGACTTAAACCTGTCCCAAGCTTGGTATAGTTTTCCCCTCCCTTCTGTTGGAAGCTTAAATATCACTTCTCAACTTGGCTATTTTGTCGGATGGAAAAAACCTGAGCAGGAACTTCCGGGCAAGATCATCCCAAGTTGTTATGGAATTTGCAGGCTCAGAGTTCATCCATCTTTTTGCTTCCCCTAGCAGAGAAAAGGGAAATAATATGAGCCTCACATAATCATAGTTGACTCCAGTTGGGGTGTACGTGTTACTGATCTCGAGGAAACTCTGAATATGCACTCGTGGGTCCTCATGAGATAGGCAAGTGAACTGCCCATTTGTGTGCAGTAGTTACACCATGTTCTGCTTCAATTCAAACCTCCCACCAGCTGCAGGTTTCTAAATACTTGAAGTAACATTGGTAGTCTGTGGGATTGCCACATCCCTCACTTTCATTTCTGCCATGACTATAGGTTGGTCTTGATTCTCCCTTTATTCTGATGTTTCTGGTTCACTAGCTACAAGAGGAACATGATAAGTGAGTCTTCTTCGCCTTCTTCGATAATGAACAAATCTCTCCGGTTCAGCTAGAGGCTCTACCAAGTCCTGGTTGTCTTCCAGTGTGAAGACTTGACACAACCTGCGAAATGAAGAGCCAAGATCAAGTTGTCAACAATTGTACAAATAATTTAGACACTCGAAAATTAGATATCTGCCAATTTTTAAGTCCCCGGCAGCGGCGCCAAATACTTGTTGCGTCCAAAAGCACACGCAAGTGCACGTCGTCACTCAAGTAGTACAACGACTCTTTCGAGCCGGATTATCAAACCCAAAGGACTTCAAATAAAAAAATAACAACTTTATTATGTCTAAAATAAAGTTACTTATGCAACAAACAATTAAATTTTTTTTTTTTATATCTACTAAGTTGAACAATCTCAAAAATTAATTACTACAACCAAACAATTTCAAACAAGAGAATTTCACATAATGGGAAAGTATTCCAGGGTGGTAGCACAACTCGATTTTTGGCATAATATTAATTTATCCTAGCATTTGACAGGTTAACCTCATTATGGATTTGCAAGGTTCATTTTATGATCATGATCTCTCGACCTCTAATCGCCTACCACCATCGACAGCCTAACAACATCGTTGAGCGGGGATAGGCATGAACCAATGGCGGAACATTAAGTTATCATCTTTCATATTAATCAAGCACGGTATATAGGTATAAGACTATCCTATATACGAAACACCATAACTTTACTCTAGAATAAACACGCTTCTCACATTCTTTGGTCTATCCCTCTATTCATCTTTCTAATTCAAGAGTGGACAATGAGTTTATTTTAATGTAGATCAGTAATTAAAATACTTAAACAAGAATGTAAACATAAATCACAAGAAAACCCATCTCATGCTAGAAACAAATACTATTATACCATTAATCGTAGCTACAACCCTAAAAAAAAGGAAATTTAGCTACTCATAGAACAAAATATCATCAAATAATGTTTATGGATCATAAAAGGGTTTACCAAAATGAAGGAGTAGAAGAAAAGCCCTAGAAAGTGTTAGCAAAATCGCCCAAATCGATGTTCTCCCGTCTTTTAAAAACTGGATAATGATAAAATAACACAACTAGACTATTTATAGTCTAAAATAAAACACGTGACTCAATTATGGTGTCCAGGTCCGCGACACAGACCTGTTCCCTCACCTAAATTTGTGCATAAAAAGATCTCCTTCGCGACGCGCTCTTGACGTGCACTCCACTGTTAAGTGGAATTCATTTTCTACATGCAAGTTTCAGCTTCGCGATGCGGAGCTGCTCTTTCTTAGTGTATTTTCCAGCTTCTTGGCCATTCTCCTCCGCAACTTCTTCTATTTTCCGACCTCTGTCCAGGTGCCCTATTTTGGCTCATTCTTCTTTGTTTTTCGCCCTAAAACATCTAATCATATTGGTTAGAGGAAACGACATCAAAAGACTCTAAAATCTCAGTTCCAACTAAGAAAGTGCTCTCAAACTTAGCTAAATATATGGGAAAAATTGGTTACTAGGCGCATAAATACACCTAAGAACAGTTAGTACAAAAAAATGTAACATGTATAATAGCTATGCATAAAACATTAAAATAAATGGACATTTTATTTCATGACATGCAATTGACCAAGCTAAAACATGATATAAAAGCTTTATAAAACATAAGTCATAAAATTATGGTCAATGTAAGCTCACTCCATCTTTAAAACCGTTGAACTCATGCAAGATACTTCTTGAAGTAACCTTAGTTCATTAGTACTTGTAGGGATATTGGCCTTAATCGACATGAGGCCATGTGAGCTATAACCTGATCCCCTGTTTCTCCCACACCGAAAAGGATTGCTCTACTTGCCTAAGGTAGAACCATGAACATCTAGCTTAAGTGTATCCACTAGCTAATCATCCTATGGGGGCACATAGTTATGTGATAAGGTGATTTCTACTAGAAACACAGCCTCTACTATGGGGGAGCTTCCATCTCATGAGAGTACTTTGGAAACCCGGACTCTACTATGGGAGAGCTTTCATCTCACTATTAATATCCACTCTGTGCTAAGCATAAATTCTCATGGAATAGTCATTTCTTACTTGACTTCATTACTCATGAAAAGGTGTCCTTGGACAACAAATCCAAGGTAGTTCATTAGGATAGCTCGTACTCTTGATTCATTTAGGTGAGAAAGCCTTTCAACCTAAGAATCCTTTCTATGTGAGAAAACCTTTCACACCATACTAGTAATGTGTTTATGAGAATGTCCTTTCAAAAACACAACAACAACGACATCATTGGTACTATACTCTCAAAGCACCCTTAAAACATTAGCATAAATCTCAATATCAATGCATAAGTCCATAATTTACCTCTTGATGTCAAAACTCACTTTCAATCATAAACTCTTATAAAACATGTGTTAGATATGGATTTCATCATAAATACATGTAAAGCTTTCAATACATGCTTAATTTCATAAAACACTTGCTTTATACTCAAAATCCCTCATCATATGATTCACAACTTGAAAACACAGGGATTACATGGGTGCATGGGGAATTCATCATAAAAGCATTGCAATTCACCAATTCATGCATATAAGATGATAATTCAATAATTTAAATCAATAATGAAAGGAAATCATGCTAATTGAAGAAAACCCTAACTAAATTGGGGAATTCTACTATTTGAAATAGAGGAATTTAGGAACTCCATGGATGAAAATTATCATACCTTAACTCCAAATGCTAGCTTTCAATGGAGGAATTGGAACCTTAACTTTAAACCCTATGTTAATCCTTCTTCTTCTTATTCTTCTTCAAGTTTCTAGAGAGAAAATATTTGAAAGGAGTTTTGGGATTCTTCTGTGAAATTGGAAGAATAAAGTTAATGGGGTGAATTTGGGGTTAAAAGGCTTTTATAGGGGTTCTAAACATAGCCAAATTGACATAGCATTGGGAATACTTAATTAGGAAAAGACCCAACTAACCCTGAGAATTAACTGCCACCTACCACCGACGGACCCAATCGATGGACCATGGTCTGACCTACGGTCCGTCTTGGTGGACCGTCGTGCGTGATCAGAGACTATGATTTTGGGGTTTGAACCATGGACCTCCAACCACGGATCGTGGTCTGACCAACAGTCCGTTGGTCAGGCCATGGTTTTGGACCCTCAGAACTTACTTGGGAAGGCCAACCACGGACGACACCTACAGTCCGTGGTCCATTCCACGGGTCGTGGGTGGCTGGCGTGGTTTGGCACCTACAATATCTAGAAAGTTGTTATTTTGGCCTTTTTGAATATGGGGTGTTACATATGATGGAACCAAGTTTTTCGCACAACCTATCATATACATCTTGAAGACTTTATCTTCTAGACAAGGACAAATGGGGAACTCGTAGTCCGTAAGCAATCTAAAAATCTCAATATCTAAATCAACTTGCCACTTTTCTCCTGGTCAAGGATAAATGTACGGTGTCTCATTTTCTTTCTCAAAATAATACTTCTCCAGTTTCTCATATTCCTATTAATAATAGTATGATTAATGAGGATGAATGCATCATAACATAGACAATATAGAGGTATAATCAATTTAACATAAATCCAAAGACTTCTATGTTCTCAAACTTAATAAATCACGTGATACACCCTCACATGGTAAAAGTAGTTGAAGAATTCATCCGAAATAAGCCTTTGCAATTTAGAGAATAACATTCCTTTCATTTCAAAATGATAAAATGGACAACTAAAGCCCTCTCTCAGGGAAATCATAGGTATCACATGTTCCAAAGAAATTAATAAAATCATATAAGGCCCATGTAGGGGCTAAGATTTAGAAATAATCCCCACATGAGTGAAATAATAAAGTCTACAATTTTCAAGTTCTCGATATCATGCTACAATCCCATCGCAAAGTCGTGTTCATAAGAAATATGAATTACGATACCTAGTCTACAAGAATGACAAGCCAAAGCAATCTCGAGGATTCAAACTTCAGTCGAACCACTTAATTGAAGCTTTGCTTCTACCAAACAAACTATGAAACGATCTCCACCTATAAAAAATAGAAAGGATTCATGAAAAGGGTTCCAACGATACCCATATTTCTAAGGCTAGGAACATGGGTTAAAATAGTCCAAAAATCTCTTCGAAATTGGGTTGGGTAAAATCAATATTTTATTTTAGAAAAGGTCTACAAGTCAATAGGAACTCATGGTTAAAAACCCTAACAAAATCTATCAATAAACTATTCAGTCAAGAAATAACCATTTTTGTCCAACTTGTAGGGTGATGAGTCTGAGATTTGGACTCATTTAGGGCTTTGTTTTGATAGTTTTACTATCCTCAAATCCCTAATTTATGCTATAATCTGATGTTAAAGCCTTGATTTTTAGGTATATGGACTAAGGAGAAATGAAAGGACACTAATAGGCAAAAAGGAACTAAAAAGGCCAAAGAAGTGGAGAAGAGAAATTTTGGTGATCGCCAAGACCACTCAGTGAATGGTCGAGTGGCTCTTCAGACCGCCTAAAGTTCAAGCGTGCCAGCCCTAAGGTAAGAAACCAAGTCGGCGATAGAAATGGGTAGTCAGCGAACCGCATATCATTTCCACGATGACAAAATGGATCGCCCAAAGTTACAAGACTTGAGGATGCTGAGAACCAATGTAAAATGGCGATGGAAGAGAGCAAATGGCGGATGACCAAACCACTCGGCAAGCCTGACTTAACTCCTCTAATGGCTTTTCAGGTTGAATTTTGGGAAACTATAAATTAGATTTTAAATGTAATTTTGAGAAGTTCTCTCCCAGATATTACATTTCCCATTTTAGACTTAGAGTTTTCTTTGGACTTTTGAGTCGGAATTGCATAATTTTGGAGGATTTTGAAAGTAGGTCTTTGTGTTTTATTCTTAGAACATCATTGTAAAGGCTTGGAGACTCTTACCCATATCATGGCTCATGCATTTGGTAATCATTTCTCTGTTTTTATGATGTGTAGTTAAGACCTAAATTCTTTGGGTGTGATCATGTTTTTATTTGTCTAATTATTGTATGGGTATTGTTGTTTGATGATGAAATTGCTCTTTTAATGTGTGTTTAATCATTAGTTGAGTTTTAATTTATGAATTGTAGTTGCAAATGCAATTCTAATTTTGTGTTCTTAGCTTTGCTTGAGAAAGAGGTTTTGGGACCAAAGCTTTTGATTAATGATTTGTGGGTATTGGGTTAATATGGGTTCAGCACGAGAGAGTGAATCTTAAATCTAATCCTACCCATCTAGCTTGAGAGAGTTGATGTATTAAGGTTGTGGGTTAGTTATCTGGTTAAGCTTGTTGATGTTTGAAAGAAATCACTTGAGCCGTAATATTTGTTTGAGAGAAAACTATTTCACTTAAACTCCAGCCTACCCAGACTGTTTCAGCAAATCATCGTTAGATTTCAATTACCCATATAGCATAATTAGCCTATAATCGATCACATCCCAAGAACTCATTTCCACATTGTTATTTTCCCCAGTTTTCATTGTTGTTTCAGCTATTCATTGCAAAATCAAACCCCCATCTGACATTAGTTGTCACCCTTTTAGATTTGATTGTATGTTTTTGATAATTTTTATTCCTATAACCGTTTAGAACACGTTTGTAGTTCTTAATTGAATTTTAGACATGTACCACTCCTTGTGGTTTCGACCCCAACTCTTCGTTGGGTTTTATACTGCTTAACGATTGTTTGCACCTAGAATTGGAAGATGTGTGCTTGGAATTTGAATCAAAATGGTGTCACTGCCGAGGAGTGGTGTTGTTTGATATTCTATTATTGAAGTTAAATTGTGTTCTTTTCATGTTATAGTTGAATCGACTTCTTTTGTTTTTTGTTTTTGTGGTTCGTTTTGAACAACAGAAGAGATGAGTGTAAATAGAAGTAATGGTAGCCAAGCGGGACACCAAGACGACATTGGAAATATTAACGATGTTAATGACCCAATTCCATTGGGTGGTGTTGGTGTAATTCACCTACCTCTGCCTGAAGGAAACGTTGTTTTCCACATTACTAGCATAATGCCTCAGCTCCTACAACTTAAATGATTATTTGGGGGGTTGGCTCATGAGGATCCCCATGAGCATATTAAGAAATTTGTAGATGTCTGTGGTCCGTTCTCATTTAAGAACATATCACAAGAATGAGTCCACCTCAAGTTGTTTCCATTCTCCTTGATGGGTGAGGCTACTAAATTGTTGACTGAGTTACCGAGGGATTCCATCACCTCTTGGGATGAACTCACCACAACATTCCAAGTGAGGTTCTTTCCCCCATCAAAGTTGACGACTTTGAGAGATGGAATCCAAGGTTTCAAATGCTTGGAAGGTGAGCCAATCCATGAGACATGGCTGAGATTTAAAAAGTTTGTGCTTCAGTGCCAACTCATGGACTTCCAAATAATGTGTTTCTTCAACACTTCTATAAGAGTCTCGATTCGGTGAACAAAGAAGTGGTTGATCAGCTTTCTCCTAGTGGTATAATGGAACAACCTTATGAAGTAGCGTCTCAACTCCTTGATTGTCTGACCAAGATCAATAGGGCATGACACACTTGTGAAGATCAAGTGTATTCTCAAACGCTTAGAATGACAAAAGAACAGATCAAAAAAGATCAAAAGAGAGACCAAAACATGGCTAATATGATGACCCAACTGGATATCGTTGCCAAAAATGTCATGGGTGTAGGTGCAAAGAGTGTTAATGTTGTGGGTGTTGGTGGAGTAAACCCCCGATGAAGCATAATTTGAAGCGATGTACAATGAGGAAGTGAACTGCCTAGCCAATCAAGGAGGAGGTTATCATGCCAACTAACCAAGACCGGGTGGAAATCAAGGTTGTAAGATAGATGAGGGCTGAAGAGACCGTGATAGAGATTGGTGTGATCGTAACGCCACTTGGAAGGAGAGGAAGGGGGACAAGGACAGGTACATCCCTCCCCATGAGCGTCAAAAGCCCAAGGAATCCGAAGGTGGCCGTAAAGAAGATATTCTCCCACGCATTATCAACAATGTTGAAGGGTCAGACAAGGTGTTAAAAGAGATGAAAGAGGATGTGTTATCTCTCAATCAGACGGTGACCTCTCACTCAATCTCTATTAAGTACCTGGAGACCCAAATGTGTCAAATTTATTATCATTTAAATCCAAGACAATAAGGGGGGTTGCCTTGTGACACAATGGTAAACCCCAAAAATGAAAATGATTTGGTATCCTCGTCATGCCACGATGTTAACTAAGGCGGAAGGCAGCCTAAGTATTTGATGTTTTCAAAGTTTGTTTGTGAATAATGCGTGTTGATTGCGCAAGTTGAAAAGTGAAAAGTGTGTGGAAGTGAGTAATATGGCAAGCCAAGGTCCAGTCGGCGGCACGCCGAATGAGCCCCGACTTGGGCCGCCGTTGGAACTACTAAGCTTGAAGGGGCACTCGGTAAAACTCAGTGGGCAATTTACTCAATCGGCGTCTCGCCGAATAGGCCGGCGAGTACTAGTTTGTCCGCCGTTCGAACCCCCAAAATTATTGGGAGTCTTGTAAAACTTGGCAAGGAAAATACCATATGGCGCATCGCCGAGTGGTTAGGCGAGGAAAATACAACTCAGCGCATCGCTGAGTAATTTGGTGAGGATGACTTACTCCGTCGAATGTGCTGCGAACTTAAAGGTTTCAAAGGCTAAATTGTTTAAAATTTAAAACTCGTTCAACTTCTCCTAGTTTTAACTATTGTACCCTCTCACCCAGCTTTAGATCTTTTGTATTTTCTTGTTTTTACCCACTCTTTGTGTGAAATCGTTGATCGGAATTGTGGAACTTTGCCGCCGAGCTATACAACTTTTGAATTCGTCGTAAAGGTTGGTTTTCCGAACCCCGTTCTTTAATTTTGTGGTTGAAATCAAATGCAATAGGTAAAATTGTTGTTACTTTGTATTGGGCAATTGTTAGAATCAAGTTTAACTATTGGATTGCCTGTAATGAATTGAACTACGTGCCTAATTGCCTTAAATTAATTGATTCCCGTGTTCTTGCTTTTAAAATTGAGTTTCAATTATTGGGTGGTGGTGTAATTGTAATGGGTCTAGTGAGGTGTAGTCTAAGTAACCTGAATTGTGCTAAAGGACGTAATTTGCCCAATGATGGAGCGTTTGACGTCATTCTTAAGGGCAAAAGTCGTCAAATGGCCAATTTTTTTCAAATCAGGGGAAGTCTGAGTGCCCTGAGGGAATGGGTAGTATGGGTTAAACTCTCACATTAACAGATAACAATCAAGATAAACATAGTTCAGATTTTCCTTTCTTTCAGATTCATTAGCATGCTAAAAATTATTAAACAAACAAGGTTGGTTTTATTAAAATCTAACTTATTAGAGGCTAAAATTATTCTAATTTGATTCAACATGCGTAATTATTGGAGTTTAATTATTTCAAGACTATTAACATGCTTAAAATTACTAAATATGGTTAGTTGAGCAGGTAGTAAATATCATATTATGGGCACAATATTCTACATAGAATAACAAAAATATTACCACATAAGAATGTTTTTTCCAGATATTAGTGAGATTAAATTATTCCTTACAGCTGACTGATTACTGATTCCAGATTTAACAAAGTGTAGACGACCAGATAATTGAACATGCTAAGACATAAACAGTGAAGGGGTATGAATTATTTTATCTACAATTAATTATTAGCCAAAGGTTGAAAAATAGAAAAAAAAACAATTGACTTTAGAATACTCTAGAAATATCACTAACACCTTTGAATGAAAATCAGTGATTACTCGCTTCTTTCAGTTTTAACCGATTGTAAGGTGTGCCAAATCATTATGGGTAAATAAGTAAACACAATCCTATAGATATTCTTTCTAACACAAATAGATGAAAATAAAATAAACACGTAGCACATAAGTCCCCTCCCCCTTAGGAGACCCCCCAAGTATATCATATATGTGAGAGTTTTAAAGAGTTATTACAAGATTATTACAAAATCGAATAGGAACAAACCCAACAACTATATACCACATGTTGCAGTTGGACTTAATATCATTGAACCCAAGTTGTGGAATAAGGCAGTGATTCTCAGACAATTGTGGAATATAGCTAGAAAGAAAGACTGCCTATGGATTCAATGGGTACATAATTATTTTATAAAGAATAGGGGCCTTGAAACTGCACTCATACCTACTTCTGCAACGTGGGTAGTGAGAAAAATAATGGGGGCTAGAGATGTATTACTAAAAGGCCAAGCCGGACACGGTAATTTGATGTTTGAGTTTTCAAAGACACAGAGGGGTGGAAAGTTCTCTACCAAGATGATGTACACCTATCTTATGCTTGTATTCCCAGTAGTTGAATGAAAGAGAATTACTTTGCAAGATGGACTACACCCTAGATTCAAATTCATTATGTGATTGGCTATTTAGAAAAGATTAGCAACAATAGAAAGACTTGAAAAATTTGGCATACAAGTGCTACCTGATTGTGTGTCTGTGGCCTGAAACTACACACCAGCCGAGACACGTTACTGAGAACCACGAGTAACCTCAAGCTAACCCTTAGCATAACATATCAAAGCAGATCATATGAAACTAATGCGGAAGCTGAAACATATGCTTAATAAGGAAATCAACAAATCCATGATAGGTGAACAACTAATGTCTGAAATAAGCCTCTAACAATTAAATCGAAGGAAACAAGTTTACCGGGACATGGCCCTCAGCTACCACAATATAAAGACAACATAAGGAAAAAAAGTTGATAGCCTAAAACAAATGAGTCCCAAATGAGGATTGCTCTTTAAGAGCTAACTGGGAGTGCTGCAACCTCACTAGCCACGAATCTGAGTGTGAATGTTATAATCTACATCATAAAAAGATGCATCACAAAAAAATGTATGCGTCAGTACGTGGAATGTGCTTAGTAAGTAAGGGATATTAGCATGATCATAAAATTTTATAACGAGGATAGTAAAATAAGGTTGCCAAAATCATATGCATAGTGAAAGAACTAAAGAGAAAATGGTTGGAGTTCATGACCAAGTATCATAAAATCTCTCTTCAAAGGTACATATACATATAGTTGAATCTTTTCAATAGTGTTGAATAATCATCATCATATCACATATCATATTATATCATCATATATCATATATCATATCATATCATCATATATTACTAAAAGTGGGAAGCTCCCAAAGTTAAAGTTGAAATACCATTTTACCCCTACATTATATTAAATTATTATAAAATATAATTCATTAAATATTCTATCATTAATTAAGAAAATCATCCTATTCAATACTATTCCAGAATGGACACATACGTTGCATAATTAAAATTTAATAACAATCAATCAAGTATTTGAGTATACAAAGGGGTGGATTAATATTCTTGCAATTGTCACTTATGGCAGCCTATTCAATACTCTGGAATAATTTTTCATCTTCCGAAACTCAACTTCCAACTGTAGTTTCATAATTGTATACATTTCCATTGATTGAAGTTTAATTTATGGTGCGTTAACCTTCCACTGTTAAATTCACGTGCAAGTATCCTTTTCATCTTCATTAGTTATAAAAGTTAACATGTTTATCTATGTAAACCTTTTGAACTCCTTCCTTTCAAATTATAAAAGTGCACATTCACATACCTTTTTTTTTTCATTTCTGACCAACTATCATGCCTGGAAAACTATTTTTCCAGGTAAGAATATTAATCATTTTATTTGATATACATCTCTCTCAGTAAACTATAATTCTTTGAAAGTATATTTCCTTTTTCTTCTATTGTTTATTATGACAATTATGGTATTAAGTTGATCCTTTCCATACATATATTCTTCATAATTTTTCTAAAATTGTATTGAAAGGAATAGATAAAAATGGTTTACTATCATGGAGTTTTAATGTTGAATTGTTTACCCTTATTTATGATTTTGAAAGAATATTGCACAATTGTTCGATCCCTTAAATTACTTTGTCATATTTTTAGTGTTGTCTTATGATGCTTTCACAGATTATGCCGTGATCAATGTAGTATCAATTTAAAATTTTAGATCTTAAAATATGCAAATTAATTAGTTAGTGAATTCATGAAAGTGATAGTGTGGTAGATGGTAGTGTGGTAGGTGAGTAACTTATTTCTAAGGTTTTATTATAATATCTTTTTACTAAGTGTCTTAATCTTGATATCTCTTTAATATTATTTTTTGGTAGTGCTAAATTCATAGTAATATGTAATAATATTTATTGTAATATTCTTCCGATATTTGTTTTAATCTGAATATTTCTTTAATATTATTTATGATATATTCTAGATATAACATATCTTCGGTTCTTTGGTACATATATAAATTTTCCACCATTAATTGTTCTAATAGTTTTATATATTCCATAGATTTTACCCAATATTGTAAATATCCGTAGTTCATTTTAATCTGAATTTATTTCTAAATCATACCATTCTATTCTTTCGAAGTCTAAATCATGTAGGTTTATTTCATACCATTGCTGATTTAATATATCTTCTGATTCGTAATCATTAAATATTTTTTCCCATATTATTCTTCTTAATTCAATTATTTCTATACCGTTAAGTATATATAAGATTAAAGTTTCATAGTTTTTTATCATTTCATCATGCACGTATGTAGTCATGTTCGTTGTTATGCGGGGTTTTTCAATTATTCCTTCCTATCATATTCATAATTGATTAAATTCATATTAGATTATTATGAACTAGATTATTTGTTTATCATGTTTTCCTGGCACTACTAGCATCGTACTTTAGCGGATACTTCCTTCTTATCAGCGCCTCAACTTTGTTTACTCCCCTAAACGGCTTTCCTCACCTACCGGTTTCAACATTAGGATGACATAGTATAGAAGTTTTCTCCCTGTTTCCAGTGTGCTAATAAACTAGAAATAATTATTCAAATAATTCTAATACATGATAACTAACATAAATTTATTCAATCATATATATGATATTCAGGAATATATGAAATTAGTTCCGCATATTTTTTGAACAATATACCTTTGCCTCTTGCTTAGCCATGCTATCTGAAATATCTAATTGGATTTCAGATTGTTGCTCCATTTATCTAAATACTAAATTTTTAGTTGAGAGAGTTTTTTTTTTTTTTTGAAAGAAAGTTTTTTATATTAGGCATTGCCTGCCTTTTATATTACATATGCGTCCCTTTATATAGAAATGAGACGACTACTACTTTACAATTCCTATCTTATCTTATACATTAGTGCACAATAATGTGCACGTACTATACTACTTACTCTTATGACCTTTTTTACACTATCTGATGACTTTCTTACAATCCCATACTTACTCTTTACACTTGTCTTACAATCCCATACCTACTACTTATGACACACCATACACTTGTCCACTTAATAAATTACACCCCTACCATCCCTTACACATGCCCATCCTTATTATGACACACATTACTACTTAACATTATGACACACTACTATTCACACCATACTTTATTAACTATTTTACAAGATAAATAATTTTACTCTTATCTCATCTTTTTATTTTGTCCGCATCTCATCTTCATCATCTTATCTTCTTATCATCTGCTTCCGTCTTTATCTCTTTATTCCAGCTGGACGTCTAAGATTATATTATCTTCTCTGTTACACTTTGAACATATATGATCAGGGTATTTGTGACCAATTAGCTTGCAATATTTGGTTAATAATTCTGCCGAAATAAATCCTTCTTTTAGTGCTCGTGTCGTAGGTCGTTCTTCTGGCTTAAGTAGTGATAAAATCCATCTTTGGACTTCATCCATATCTGTTTTCCTTAGTTCCCTTGAATTGGAATAAATCATTAGCTGGTCTCTTACATAGTAGTTCCATATAGCGTTTCTGTTTAAATAGTTATTTGCTAGCTCTTGTATAATCGTTGATATACCAATTATCCTTTTGTTGGCATAAAAACTCGGTATCTCTATTTTGCATATCTCTTCTTGTTGTCCGATATCCTCGGGTATAATCATATCTTTAGTTAATCCTATCTTGATAACCTGTATTAGAGGTTTTATTTCCTCGTATAATATCTCCGCTGGTGCTGTATAAAATTTTATATAAAATAAATTTCCTTTTGTAACTCCTTTGTATGTGATGAATGCTTTGTGTAGTTCTGGTATTCGACTAACTTCTTCTCCGTCGTATGTGTATACGGTATCTAACAATCCGTAGTTGTAACATGTTCTTACTAAATTAGCGTTAGTTTTCGGTTGTGCAATTAACTTGTTATATCCTTGTAACTTTTGTGTCAAATAATCTTGGTTTGGTTCTTTTGTAGTTAATCTGGGGTTGCGGTTTAAATAGGTTTGGATTTTGTGGATATTTTCAATATAGGTTCGTGTGATGTAGTTATATGTCTTTTTCTCATTTTGGTTTTGCAAACTATCTGCGTATGTAGATGTTTGTGGTTCTATGGACACATGTCTAGGTGTCCTTTGGGTAAATGGTTTTGCGAATAGTTGGTTTAAGTTAGCATTTTTATGTTGTTTATCACTAACTTGTTTGCTTGTACCTGCAGCTATATTTAAACAAATGTTATGGGTTTTAAGGAGTTTCCCATCGTCTCCTTTTAGCTCTGGGTTTTTTCAGTCTTCCGATCGACGTAGCTCCGCATTTTTATAGTCATGCTGCTGACTAGCTTTAGACTTCAGATTATCTTCATTAGTCTTTAGCTTTTGTATCTCGTTGTCCATACTATCCACTTTTGTACAAAGTATAGTTATGGCTTTGAGTATCTCTTCCATTGTATTTTCGTTCTCAGTCTGAGTAGCTTTGTATTGATAAGTAATCTGCAAGAACATTCTTATCAGTTTTTATTACTTCAATTGTAAATGTGAAATTTAATATATTTAATATCAATCTCCTTATTTCTCTTTTTGTTACCGAATCTTGTATTTTTCTTGTTAACCACCATTTTACTTGTGTATTATATGTTCTTATAATAAATTTGTTATATACAATATATGGTTCAAATGATAATAAACACTTATATACTGAATATAATTCTTTTCTATTTATTTCCCATTTTATTTATGTATTATTAAATGTTCCTGAATAATACATGCAATGATGTTCTATCGTACTGTCATCATACCTGTATTTTAATATTCCTCCATAACTTTTTTCACTCGCATCTGATTCTATTATATAAGTAAATTTTTTGTTTTCATCTGGAAAGTATAGTTTAGGTAAGTTTTTACATAATAATTTTACCTTTTGTATTTGTATTTGGTCTTTTTTATCAAACTGATATTCTATATCTTTCTTTAATTTTTGTTGTAATGGTTTTAAATTCTCTGCTAATTTTGGTATATATTCTCTTACTTGATTTACTAGTCCTAAGAATGATTGTAATATCTTTTTTGTGTCTATTTGTTCATTTGAGTTAATTATTTTTTGTACTATATGTGTTTGCATTTTTATTCCGTTTTATCAATTTGTATTCCTAAGAATTCTATTTGATTTTTCATTATATCATCTTTCTTTTTACTTAGACTTATACCTGAATATTCTATGATATGTATAAATTTTTCTAATAATCTTATATGTTCATCTTGTGTTTTGGAATATAATAATATATCATCTATGTACACTACACAATTTTCTATTTGTTTAAAGTAATTGTCCATAAAGTGTTGATATCTACCTGGTGTGTTTTTATATTCAAATGGTAATACATTCCATTCATAAAATCCTTGTGGTACAGTGAATGTTGTTAGTTTTTTAGATTCTTCTTCTAGTTTTAAGTGATAAAATCCTGATTTACAATCAAATTTGCTAAAATAATTATATCATTGTATTTGTCTTATCTTTAGTATGTTATTTGGTATCGGATAATTATATGTTTTAGTGTTTGCATTTAAATTTCTATAATCAATAACCATTCTGCTTTTTCCTCTTTTTTGTTCACTATGTTTATTTATGATAAATGCCGGGCTTATGTGCTTACTATTGCTTTCTTGTATATATCATTTTTCTAGTAATTCATCTATATGTATCTTTAAATTCGGTTAAATCATTAAAATTATACTTTAATGGTTTTTGGGTTATTATACTGTTATTATCAATTAGCTCAATTTTTACTTTTGTTTTATGTTTTTCCCATCCTTGTAAAGGATCCTCACTATATAATAATTCTAACTTATCTTGAATTATTTTTACTTTATCTATAGAGAATATAATTAATTGTATTTTAGGGTCTTCTTCTTTTATATTTTCTAATTTTTGTGTAATTTTTTCACTTCCTTTTATCCATTCTGTTGTTTTTCGTTTTTTATTATTTACTCTTTTTGCTCCTATTTTTTGTTTACATGGTGTCGTGAACCACCAGTGTGTTTTTGTTATTATATGTGGGTATAATTTTTCTAAAAATGACATTCTTAATAGCATATCTTTTGTAGTTAATTCAAAGTTATATATTTCTTCTATAGTTAATATCTTATCCCATATTTGTACTTTTATATTTTTTGCCTTATATGTGATCATGCTTCCTTCATTCTTAAATCCTGTTACTACTATCGGTGTTTTTAATTTTTCTCATTTATCTTCTGGTAAACAATTGTATTTACATATATTAGTTTTTGCTCCCGTATCTATCATTGGTGTATAATATCGGAAGAAGATATAAGAAAATAGGTGACAATATAAGTTTAATGTTAGAAAAAGAAACGGTAAAACTAGAAGATAGTTTAACTGCTATGGTAAGAATAACAAAAGAAAATGAAGAAATAGATAGAAGAACAAAAATTGAAAAAATAAAACAACAAGCAAAAAAGGAAGTACAACAATTAGAAGAAGTAAAAAATACTAAAATAATAGAGCTAGAAAAAGAGCTAGCAATATTAAAAGAAATGTATGAAATTAAACAAAAAGAAAAAGAACAAAAAATAAAATTAGCAAATGAGATAATTAAATTTAAAGAAAAATTGCAATTACAAGATGAATTAGGAGAAAAAGAAGAAGATAACCAAGATAATCTACCCGAAATAAGAGTTTATGAAATAAACGATGATGATCTAGAACAACATTCGGGAACAAGCGAAACATATACGAAACTTTTAGCAAACATAGATAATACAAAGAATTTAGAAGTAAATACAGAAGACGTAGACATGGACGAAAAACCTAGCACATCAGGAGTAAAAAACCCAAAAAATTTTAATCCAAAATATTATAATGAAAATTATGAACAATATGATAAAGAAAAAACTACATGGGATAAAATATTAAGTAGAAAATGGACGCCCAAACCAATAACTGGACAACATGATTTTTTAGATTTAGACTGTGTAACAGATATAAATAAACAATCCAATTATGGATAGGATACATATCAAAACAATTAATAGATAACAAGATAGTAATAGCAGAGGCACCAGGATACATAAAAAGAACACTTAGAGGAACAGTAAAATTATGGTTACAAAATTTAACAAGTGAAAGCTTAACAACTTTAAGAAATAATAAGAAATTTGATGGTGGAATAGCCACTACAACCATGGAAATATTATATAAATACGAAATAGCTATAAGAAATGAATTTAGTAGTATGACAACAGAGGTAAAAGAACAAAATAAAGAAAAAATCATAAATCAGAATCTAATGACAAAATTAGCAATATGTAATATGTGTTACATAGATGAATATACATGTGCATTTAGAGAATATTATTATAAAGGAACATATAGCATAGAAGAAAGTAAAGAAATAAGAAAATTATATTTTACAAAATTACCAGAACCTTTTAATTCAAAAGTAATAAAAAGTTGGAATGAAGCAGAATTAACGGACACCTTAGGAGCTAGAATGAAATTCTTGTAACGATGGTTTATGGAACTATGTGAAAAACATAAAGAAGAAATAAAAATGGAAAAAATATTAGTAAAAAACTTAGCATGTTGCAAAAATAAACAGCACCCCCAATTTGGTTGTACGGATAGGTATTATAAAAATAGAAAGAAATATAATAAAAAATATAGATTAAAATATAAATATAAAAAACCAAGAAGAAGGTACTATGTAAAAAACTACAAAACCAAAAGACCATATAGACCAAAAAGAAACTAACGGAATGTACTTGTTATAATTGTGGAAAATTAGGACATATAGCTAGGGATTGTAAATTACCTAAAATCCAAAGAAAAAACAAATATCAGAAATAATAATAGACGATAAAAAATATACACAAATAGAGTACATAGATTATGAATTAGAAAGTGAAGATAGCATATATGAAATATCAGAAAATAAAATAGATAGTAACATAGAAATAGAATCAGATAAAGAATTCTATAATATAACAAATGACTGAAGCAGACATACAAATAATAAATAAAGAAGAACATCAAGACGAAGAAATCTTTAGAACAGAAAATAATATTTGATAATAGTATATTTGAACAAATAAAAGGAAAAGAATTAGACCTAAGCGTAGCAAAAATATTCGAAATACCAACAATAAGAAACTGGTTTAAACGACAAAAAGAAGAATATTATGTAGTAAGTCAAAGAGAACATATCATAGATTGCAATACACTAAAGGAAAGGCCAAAATACCAATAATAAATAAACGAATAATAAATAAAGAAATACAAGATATTAAGGCTAAAAATCCAATTAAATATGTACATTTAGGAGGAACAGAAATATTAATAAAAACATGTTTTAGAGAAGGAATAGATACACCCATAGAAATATACTTAGCGAATGATAGAATTATACAACCCACAGGAAAAAGTATAATAAGTGCAGTAAGAGGTAACCTCATATACCAAAAATTTAAATTTATAATAAGTGCTAATTACTCAGTAGCAATAAATGACAAAAATATAGATAAATCGTTAGTATTATATTGGAGAATGTCAGGAATAGAACTAGCCCCGGGAAGTAAAATATTTACAGCTAGATGTAAAAACTTATATGTTTTAACGACAAAACATAAAATAACAGCAAAAAATAAAATAAAAAAAAATAAAAATAGAAGATCCTTTTGAAAGATACATAACGGGAATAATGGAACAACGAAAAAATTTAATATTAATAGATACAGGACGAGAAGAAAACTATATTACAAGAGAATTAGTGACGGAAGATGAAATAATAACTATTGAACAATCATGCTCCGAACTACCAAAAGCATTAATGTATACCGAAGAAATTACAGAAAAGGAAATAATCATCGGACGAGTACCAATAGCGATAAAATTCAAAATATATCAAGGAAATAAAAATATCATTTTAGGAATAAAATGGCTAGAACAAGTAAAACCATATAATCTAGAAGACAAACAGTTAATAATAAATTATGAAAATAAAGTGTAACGATAAAAAGGGCTTTAGTATAATAAAAATATGAAAATATATATACTTGCAAAGATAATAATAGAAGGATATTACAATCTTCTTCCTAGATTAGAAAATATTATCTTTATTTTTAATCCGTCATAATTTTCATATGTTTTTTCATCTATGCGTATTCTTCTTTATTCATTTATAAATTATGTTGTAGTTAATATTCTAAGTTATTTATTTGTATTTCTAGATATAAAATAGTCTTTCTTTGTGCTACTATAGATTTGTGACAAATTCCTGCGAATATATTATTGTTAAGTCTATTTTGCCTATGTTCTAATTCTTGTCGTTTTTCTATAATTATTTCATTAAGTTTTTGTCTATATTCATTATTCTTGTTATTCATTGTATTTTTAAATATTGAATATATTTATATTATATTTTAGATATATTATCTATTAATTGATCTAATTTTTCATTATCAGTCTTTGTGATATTAAATTGTTTATATTCCAGATATAATTTATTTAATTTTCTTCTTATTTTTTCTTAATTTTCTACTCGTATGTTTCTTACCGTGTTTCTTATTATCCATAGCTCTGATACCATTTTTCGTAGCGGAATTTGAGTTGTTCAGACATTACATTTTTCTCTTCAATGTTTTGATCTAATTATGTTACTTTCGTTTCATTAGTTAACGGCTAATCATGATTAGTGACAAAACTACCCAGTTGAAAAAAATACTTGTGCCACATGTTATTTTGGTCTATTTTTACTCTTTTTTTGTTGCAATTAAAATTAATTTATTAATAAACTAGAAGTTTATTCCTTTTTAATTATTAGTCTATGGTGTGCCTATAAATGATGTTAATTAAATTTGACAGACATGGTATTTCATTATATAATTCAATCTTCTGTCAAATTCGTGGATGAAAGAAGTCATAATTTTGATGTTTATTACTTTAAAGTATCTCTAACACAAATAACTGTTACTTTAAAGTTGTACATCATGAAACTAATATGGCAATGATTACTAGCTTTCATTCTAAGACAATTTTTAATATATATGCAACTGTAAAAAAGAGGCAACAATTTCTCAAAAATAAAGCATAAATTTGAAGTCATGAAGTATTTCCAATTATAGCCAATTAATCCCATTCACATGTAAGTTGTGTTGCTGAAATATTGCAATAAAAATTAGAAAAAATTACAAAAATCTCACCTTTTAGTTTACTTATTACCATTATTCCCTATAAGTTTTACAAATCTTCAAAATCCCTCATTTTCGCGCATCAGATTAGTGTATCAGCGCTTATATTAGTGTATCTTGCGCATCAGATTAATGTATCTTGCGCATCAGATTAATGTATCAACACTTATATTATTGTATCTCGCGCATCAGATTAATGTATCAGCGCTTATATTATTGTATCTCGCGCATGTATCAGTGCTTATATTATTGTATCTCGTGCATCATATTAATGTATCAGCGCTTATATTATTGTATCCGTTTGAGGGATTTCTATAATTATAAAGTTTTAAGGGATAGATTGTAATTTTGTCTTAAAAGTATGTGATATCTGTAATTTTCCCTAAAAATTATCACGCTGATATTTGATATAGAGTTAAAAGCAACCGCATAATTGAAGTTAAATTGAGCTTCATTGCATTGAAAACTATTCATTTTTTAGTACGAAATATAATGGTAAACCAAAATAAAGAAGTTTTAAAAAATGCTTAAATAAAAAAATTGGAAGGACAATAAAAATTTTAAAGAAAGAATCTAAGGCAAAGCAAAAATTACAAATAAGGCATTTGAGTACAAATAAGCTTATGATGTCTAACAGCTAACCCAGTTGGGAGGGCTATACTATAATTTCATATCTATGTGGATCCACTAATCTGAGCCTCCCAGGGCCAGAAGGTCAACCGACAAAGTGGTGAAACATAATTCTACATTGGCGCATAGTTATGGGACTTGGATTTTCCAAAACCCACATCTCTCGGTAATAAATAGTCCTCCCAAAACAACATATATTCATATAATGCTAGTAGGTATGAAAACCATTTATCATCTTAAATCATATATGAGGCTAAGCTCAAAAATCATATCTTAAAAATAACCTGTATTTAGGTTGTAATTCATATCATGCTTATTTTCATGCTTAAAATTCATAAGAGTTTGAATGACCATAAAAATCATGCTAAATAAGTACCATAAGGTTTCAAAATCAAAGTGAAACAATGAAACAATAGCTTATTGAAGAAAGATCATAATTTCATAAAAGCCCTAGTTTTACTTATAATAATCTTGTGAAATTATTGAGAATCAAAATACTTTAAGCATAAAAGTGAAAAGAATAATCTCATTGAAGCCTTACATATATTAGTATGAAAGTTTGATGGAGAATCTTGAAAGATGAACCCTAGACTTGATGTTTTTTGAAGTTCTTGGGCGTAGAATTTTAGGAGTGAAGAGAGGATCTAATTACAACACTGAATCTCTACGCATTTAGGTTATTTAGATGACTCCCTGATGGTTTACGGACAAAAAATAACCCTTAAAAAAATATTAAATCGAGCTGGAAGTCGGAATTTTATTCCAGGGGATAGTGAGGTCCGTATTCACTCCGTAACGTGGAGCCATCGAGGAGCTGCTGCCAGGCTAGAGCGTCTCTAGTAAATCAGTCATAACTTTTTACTCAAAACTCGGAATAATGAAAACTTGGAGGCATTGGAAAGAGGACACATAGAGCTTTAACTTTAGAGGTTATGGATTACCTAACTCTTAATATTATAAGAGATATGGTTGTTTGAAGTTGACCCTTATACAGACTCATGCAAAAGCTTTGCCGATAGAATTTTTTTGAATTTGTCTTGGTGTTAGAGGTCCTTTATGATCCGAAATCACTTCTGATACCCTTTATACATTTGATAAAGAACCTCAAAACACATTATCAAGTAGGAAATCACCGGTTCAAGCTTATAAACTTTACGACGAACGTGTCACGACCCGGGATCACCCCCTAGTCGTAACCGGCGTACTCGACCTCGATGAGGTCTAATACAAGCCTCTTAGCATTCATTCATCGCATAGACACTAAAACCATAAGGAATTAAAAACTTTCTTTACCAAGAAAACATTTCATTTTTAAAAAAAACAATAGCAAGCGAAAGACTTTCTAGACTTTATACATGATGTCTCAAAACCATCTAATACTTTAGAGTACAAAATTGGGACCAATCCATACACAACTTGAACAATACTAAAAAGACATAAAAGAACATATGGGGTATTGTCCTCGAATATATGAGGACTCACCAAGTCTTCATCTTCAACACTTAGAAACCTATCAAATAGCCATGACATGTCACCATCTCCAAATCCCTACACTTTAGTCAAAAAGGGAAAGAAAGGGGTTAGCACAATTAAGTACTAAGTATGGAAGCCATGCAAAAACATGCTAAAAGGGACGTTTATTGGAGAAACATGCTTTTATGCCATTTGGTAAAACTTCATGAAAAAAATACAAGTATAAGAGTCACAATATCCAACCATAACCAACATACAAGTCATTAACCACTTTAGCACATACTCCACACATAACCCATTCCTTCACCTTAAACCATCCACCTCAAGTAACCCTTGGACAACACTTTGTGCAATGTATGGATAGCGTCCCATACCACCATCCACACTAAAGCATCATCCTAAGGCCACCAAATGTGAACTTACCACTTATCATGCTTCATATCACAAGCCATCATGCACAACTAGTACCAATGTACAACACATGAACATAATTGACAAGTAAGCCTTTTCATCATTTCTTGACCTCTATCTCAAGTTACCCAAAGCCACACTTAAGTGAAACATGAAGTGACCGCCCATACAATCTCTTCATATACACCTAAGTGTTCCTAAGGGTTACCATAGATAAGGAAATTTACCATTACAATATAACATACTAAGTCAATGTTCACATATAAAACCATAGCCAACCGTATACATACTCAACATATATTCATATACAATCTGCTTAACTTTAAAGGAACACATGCCATTTCATTACCATAGGACCTCTACCTAATATAACCTTAAGACACACTTGAGTAAGACAAGAAGTGACCGCCCATACAACCTCTTCAAGCACACTTAAGTGTTCCTCAAGATTACCTTAGATAAGGACATTTCCTTTACAACATAACATCAATAGACAAACATTCTTTAAGAAACCATTTTTGGAGACATTCAAGCACATAAGGGGACTTTCACATAATAGTCGTTAGACTTAGGGAACTCACTTTAGTATCTTCAAAGCCTACTCGTGCATGTGTAGATAGCATCCCATACTACTACCTACACGTTGTAGAACCTATCCAATAACTAGAGTGCGCATCCCACATGATGGGAATAGGCATAACCGACATAGACCATACTAGCTAGGTATGGAATCCGGAGTCTATCCTACTCCGTGGAGGTTGTTCTACTTGCAAAGGTAGAACTAGTAAGCAACCCATGTAGGCACATGGTTTAGGGGATGTCCAAGGAAGTTCATTGTGCCTAATCTCATACTCAACTAGGCCACCTTCCTAACCACATCCACTCGGTGCTAGCCTTGTTTCCCATAGAGTATTCAATCACATATGTACTTTAGAAGGTTTTTTTCTAGTTCAAACAACTCATAGTACCTCTTCCCAAGAAAGGCCCCATTTCTTAGTCATGGCCAATCAAGGTTATAAGGATAGCTCATTAATCCCCCTGGAAGGGTGCCTTAGGCCTACCAATTTTTCATAAGGGTGCCTTAAGCCCGGTCCAAGGTTCATCATTTCACACATGAGAAGGCTACCACCATTAGGTCTACCGATTTTGGTTTTACATTTACTTAGGAAAGCTAGACTTATGAAAGGGCACCATTTCTTAGTTTTGCCGATTCAAGTCTTGGCCTAGAATTCCTCTTTTAGCATTTATAGAAAGGGCACCATTTCTTAGTTCTGCCCATTTCACACATTCATGCATTCAAGACTTTAAGTAACAAGGAGGGACACTTTAGTCTACCAACCAAGTCACAATTTTCATTTAAGGATACTTCATAATCCAACATCATTTCATATATACATCATGAGAAATCATACTTTTAACTCACAATGCTATCCACTTTACATAGGATCATCACAAGATCACATAAAACTCATTCACATCATACCTTCACATATAGCTTCATATAAAACTCATTCACATCATACATTCACATATAGCTTCACATAAAACTCATTCACATCATACCTTCACATATAGCTTCACATAAAACTCATTCACATCATACCTTCACATATAGCTTCACATAAAACTTTACATATAGCTTCATATAGGACTTTACATATAGCCTCATTCATATATAATAATATAACATACAATAACACTCATATAATGCCCTTCATGGCCTCAATTCACAATAATACAATATTTCAACATTATGCAACAACTTCCCCAATGCCTTCATGGCTACAATTCACAATAATACCACACAAGAACAAGATATAACACTTCCACCAAAGGTGGATTCAACCTACCAACAACAATTAATTCAATAAAGAGAGTTCAAGCTTTCTTACCATAATTCAAAACCATAGCCAAAATCACCAAAAATCCAAGCAATCACCAATACTTCACTCATAAGGCTTACCACCCTTAATTCACCCATTATCAACAATTAATCATGAATAAACATTAAACAACACAAGAGATATCAATACAATTCACTTTACACATATTTCCATCAACTTTGAATTTATAGAAATAGACCCACTTCATAAACACATTTTGGGGTTTTGTAGAATACAAGGATTCATGGAGTTTTTCATCTTAAAACATCAAACATCAATAATATATCACTTATCATTTGAAATCGTTTCATGCAAGAACCCATGAGTTTGAGTAGAAATTAGGCTTTTTCACAAACTTTGGAAAAGTTGAAAACCATTTGAAATTGGCTCTAGGGTGATAGCTTGCCCTAGATAAAGAACTCCCATACCTTTACTAAGATTCCCCAAGAAATTTGATGAAGAAAACATCTTGCATCCACAACCCTAGCTCCCACTTCTTTCTTCTTCTTCTCTTCTTTCTCTAATCAGCCTAACACACAATATAACCTCAAAAGAAATGATTTGTGAAAAGACCAAAATGCCCTTAAATTTTCGGACGGACTCCCTGCCAACTGCCCAACTTTCAAAGGGCATAACTCGCTCATACGAACTCGGAATCGAGCATACTCGGTGGCATTGGAAAGATCTTTCCAAGGGATTTCCAAACATAACTGGAACTACTCCTAGATCATCCTGAGCTAGGAGTTATGACTGCTCAAAGTTGGCCAAAAACTCACTGATTTCCACACTTGGCCGAATTTTCAGATTCTGAATTTTTTTCCAAAAATGACTATTTCCAATTTCAAGCTTCTTCATATTCATTTTAAATTGTCGGATGTTATAGAACGATTCAAATTCTAAGAGTAGAGTTGCGAGATATTACAATATCTCGTCCTTGGGATCATTCATCCTCGAATGAAAATCAAAGATATAATAGACTTTTGAATAGAGTGAACACATATTTTTTTGCACTATTTGAGCTTTATATAATAGTATAAATTGAATTTATCAACAATAGGGATCTAGTAATCAACAATAAGGAATTTAGAAGCACTAGCTAAGAGCGTAAGAACTAGAATACACTGGAACAACATAAACAAGGTGGTGGACTTAGCCTTCATTGTCCTCTGTAAGATTTGAAAAGAGAACTCATATAACATTCGAGGGAAGGCGTCATAGGCATAATTCATGAGAGACATTGACATAGATTCATAAAGTAAGAACGATATAGATTTAGACATGGGTCACACACTATCAGAAGCTACTTGACATGAGATGTGGGTGCCAATGGCATGAGGTAAGAATAATTCTACTACCAACACTTCTCAACTACGCTTCTCCTCTTGAATAATACCCTTCATTAGTTTCAACTGATAACTCTCACATAGGTACATGTGACTACTTTTACTCGAGTTTGAGTCTAACTGCATGCTCTCACCATGTTCAAGGCTAATTTGGAGTCACAAGGTGTTACACGTACAATGAACGTACTAATCGTATATTTTTTTTTATAGGAAATTCCATTCCAATAATACAACTTCTTTTTACATACCATTCAACTAACTTCGAGTTCAAATCAAGAAGCTACAAGTGCATAATGCATTCATCAATATGTTATCAACATAATATTCAAGCCTATCACTATAACCACTTTATGGACTTCATGGTAACCTATCCATGTAACAGTCTTTGGCTTTCCTATCATCTTTACAAGCTGAAATTTTAAAGGATTACTACCAAGAGACACACACGAGACTTTCATCTAACTATTTCATAAAATAGATCTTTAATTTGATCTCCCCCCACTTTTATAACCTTAGATAAAATAAGCATATCCCTTTCCTAATAAGAGACGACTACATTCTCATCTATAATCATCATTCAACTGTTATTAATACCACTATCGCAAAACAGGAAAGGTCACCAAAGGACTAAAGTATGAGGATCTAGAATAAGAGAGATACTGTTAAATCATAACTTATACTTACCATCATTTTGACACTCATAAATGGGGAACCTGAATAGATAACTGTAGTAGGAACGAGTTCATCATGTACTTGAAGCATACACAACACATAATGATGCATTCTAGGCATAGAACATGTTATAACCATCTATCATTACCATGAGAGAACGTAAGTAGGGTTTAGAACAATAAAATCATAGGCATAAGTTTTTTAGGAAGTGTGTACTGAAAACATACTTATCGAATTGTGATTTTTACTAGTCACTAGGAATGTATCATGAGTACATAGGACTGAGCATATTGTGAAATTATGGTTGCATGCATCATGAGTTGTATATCACAAAGGTAGGGTCATAGGTTCATGGAGTTATATGTGGGTCCTTGTTCTGAAGCTATTTCTTTCTATCATAGAATATGAGCATGGGTAGAAATCTTTATGAGGTGCATGTGTATGGGTCACGAACACGATGTTAAGATGCAAGTGATGAGTAGAGTATCATAATGGTTGGAATCTGAAGAATACTCTAGATTATATATGATTTTCTTTCTCAGCACAACTCATTCTAAAATGCATCACAATCTGATTCATAAGACTTGATGTGGTACTTCTCCATGTCATCTGCCCCTTAGATCAAGGTCGACACTCTAAGTTTGTGGGCCTATTCCATATTCGCTAAAATCTTTAATAATATACACATGGATGCTTAACTTATCTAGACAATCTATATTTGGAAGATACTAGCTTTATTATAGGATATTCCTTTCAAAGATACTACTCTCAACCTGTTCTAGCTTCTGTACTCATCATCATACAACTTAAACTTTTACTAGAAAACATAACAAATTTTCCTACCACCTCAAAATCTAATCTTTCTTGGTACTCTACTGACATCACACCTCCAAGTTCATATCCCTCTAAATTAATCTAGATTAAAGCTTAACTATGAGCCACAACACCGTCGATCTCTAAATCCTTGATTCAACTCTTAAGAACACCATATAAGACATATTATACTTAACCTTCTCCACACTACTTATACATATCAACTATAAATAAATAAATATAAATAATCTTAGAATATCATGCAACCATATATTACCTCGAGTTCTGTTCTATCTTTCTAACTCTTAAGAATTTCTTTTATCTAATTATTTGGTAATCATTCATTGTCTTACCTACGGCTCACATCTACATCATTCATGCCACATCATAGTTATTGAAAATTTATAACATTAAATTCTTACATATATTATTTCAAGCCTACTAGATCAATTTCCTAAAATAAGCATCACTAACCCTAAACTATAATTTATTTCCACCTTGGAGCTCTTTCACATTTCAAATTTAGCGTCTATCTTCTAGAACCAAACCTACACAACAACACAACTTCACTTACTATTTCTGTAACGACCCGAACTGTTGTTATTTAGGAAAGGAAAATGTCAGGGGTGAGGGGGGATATAGGGCCACCATCCCACCAGAGCGGGACAAATGCCGCTAGGGCAGCGACACCTCAGTGGGATAGGTCGCACTTGAGCGGGAATGACGAGACCAGAACTTAAATGATGCGAAACCTTGTTTTCTCTTTTTTCCCAAAACACCAAAAAGAGGCGAGGATCATCCTAGAAACCCTCAAAAGGCTGCCCTAGGTTTGGGAAGGAGGGAGAAAGATTTTTCTAGCGTAAGGATGCCGATAGCTTGCAAAATTCCATTAAAAAATCCACCATCTTGTCATTCGGAAGCCTGGATTGGAGCTATAATCTCTCTACAGCTGCTTGGCGCCCAGGTAGGCTAGGCTTATTTTATTGAGTAGACTTAAATTTGTGTTCACTACATAGTATGTTGATAATCGATGGTATAATTCATGCGTAGACTTTTTTGCACCGAAAAAAATGAAGGTTGTACTTATATGCCTAGTTATTACGTGAGATGTGTACCATAGGGGGAAGTCCCATCCTGTGAACTGGGGTAGGTGATGGTTTGATTTCTTATTTGTGTGATATATGTTGGTGATTACTTCAATGTAATACATGTATGTGAATGAAGCCTTGTTGATCAAACCTAATGAAATGAGTACGAATGAGTAAATGTATGCCATGATTTGAGTCTTGATTATATGATTATGAGAATGTACATATGAGTGTGATTGTATTTGTGGTTGTGTTGAATAAACCGAGTGTCACGTTCCGACACACTAACTTGGATTAGGTGCCACGTTTCGACACATATATTGGATCAGGTGTCACGTCTGACACACTAATTGGGATTGGGTACCACATTCTGGTATACTAACAGTCTAGGTATGGGTTCCATGCGAGAACTATTGTGATTGATGTGCTTATGTTTACTTGACATTGACTAAATGTTGTGCTTGTTTGGTTGTATATCTCGTTATTGAATGAACTGTGAATTAAAGTGTGAGTTGGTAGTGATATGTCATAAAAGTTAAATAGCTAGGTGTCACCTTGGAATGGAATTAGTAGGCGGAGGCGGTTAATAAACATTGATGTGACATTCTATGGACTCAAGGGTTGAGTAGTGAGGTGGAAAAAATAAGGGTATGTCGTGAGTGGTTGGCCGGATTGGTAGTTATTATATATGGAATGTCTTAAGAGGTAGAATGGCTAGGTTATGACCAAGAGTGAAGCAAGTAAGGGGTTAGAGTCAAGTGTACTAGTGTGATTAAAAGTATTCGAGAATGGTAAATGTGGAGGAATGAACAGTCTTATTGCATGTTTTCTACTAGTTGATTTCCTTATATTATGTGGTGGGTATCGGGTTGAACGATGATGCCTACTAGTACATGTGGTTGTACGGATACTACTCTTGTTATGCATGTTTGGCATAGTCTGGTTGCAGGGTCAAAAAGGTTTCATAGGTGAAGAGGGAAATAATCTCCAACAACTCTTATTTTTCCTTCCATGTGGTGAAAGTTGCATCATTTGTTATTATGTCATATGCCTTGTGAATCTTAGATGCTCTTGTACCTGCTTATACTAGACCCTTGGGGAAGTTAATTACTTTACAAGTTAACTTTGAGTCGTTTAAAACTCTTATTTTCTAAACATTACATAGATTCCTCTTATTCGTCAGTTTTCTCAATTTTACGCATTGTAAAATGGTTGGGGTTTGAGGGTTCTCCTACATAGGTGTTACAGTAGGTGCCCGCACGGCCCGGTGGGTTGGGTCATGACAAATTGGTATTAGTGCCTAGGTTATTGGTCTCCCAGTAAAAGAGCAAATGTTGAATAGACTCATGCGGATGGGTGTGTTGACGTCCACATCTAATCTTCAGAAAGCTATGAAGCATTCTAGGAGGTTGTTCCATTTATTCTATCCTTTCGTGCGAGTTGTCTCTTATGGTATGCATTTAGTCCTGGTATCTCCCGATTCCAATTGGTATCTCAACAAAATGAACTAGACGCCATAGTCATGGTTGCAATGACACAAGCAAGGTAAATTGGAACTGAGAAGGTACCAATTGGTATCTGGCCTTAAGGGCAATATAGATGCATGGATGATTGATCACTAAGGGTCATCATTGGAGCGAAATAATTAATAATTTGACTTTTCTATGAGTTGTGAGTTCTAACTTGAAGCTGTGAATGTGTGCGTATCGTTGTCTGAAATAACTGTGGGTGTGAAAGGTACATTTACTTGGATGCTATGATATGACTATGTGCATAATATTGATTTTTTGGATTTTGATGTGTGCAATATGCTAGACTAAATGTTCGAAAAACTGTGCGAGTCGTAATTGACTGAGTTTTGTGAACTTGTTGTCGGAAAGAGAGTCATCCCGGGCTTGACTCGTGGTAGGTAATGACTATCCTAGCGACGAGGATTATCCTAAATGCTTAGTTATAACCTCAGAATTTTAGAAAAGGGGAAGAACCGAGTAAATGGTGACTTGAGTTCTGTTCCCGTTGGGGTCGCTGGGGCAGGATTAATCCCGCCAGGGCGAGGCCGCCAGGGTGGAATTTCTCCCCAGAGCGGGACAGGGCGAGGCAGAACCTCAGCCCTGTCTCACCTGGTCTTCCATAGTCACACTTCTGGACCCCGAATAGTGTATGGACAAATCCCTGCAACTAAACCAATATTCAGCAATAGAACAGTAAGTTATAAACTTTAGCATTTAAACATTTGCGGTGATAAACAACAAAAACCATCCATGTGCTTACAAAAAGTGTAGGAAAAAACAAAAGAAAAATTAAAGCATTGTTCTTTACAGGCCCAAGAGGGGCGAAAACCAAATCACGACCCCTGGGAATGGTAAGTATCACTGTCCTAGTCTAGGTCTTCTATGGGTATCACACCAGACGATGCCTCGTTAAACCAAGGAAACTCTCGATAGTCTCCTAGCTCGAGTCGGGGAATCTCCCTCTGGGGCAACGCAAGTGAAGATGTCATTCATGATCTTCCATATTCGTGCCATCAAACGATCCCTCTCTACTCTTCCTCCTCTAGTGTCACAACTGGCGACAGATCATCTCAACCTCAAGAGCAGTAGCGGGAGGAACTGAAGTGGCGCCAGTATTGGAGCATCCCAATCTCCTCCGGACGGTCGTCAGGTACTCCTCCATACGAGCACTAGATAGCGGGGGTTGGGACTGGGTAGAGAGAGTACCGCCGACCTCATCATCTTTCCCTCCTTTGTTATCCGCCTCTACAACCGCATGATCGCTACTATCCATGCTCATCTTCCTCCTTTTACTCCCGGAGGTGGAAGCTTGTCTAATCAAATGAGGGTGAAAAGGGGGATCCATAGGAAGTACCTCATCGGTGTCCAAGAGTGGAACCCCCGCTCTCTTGCACATCTTCGTCACCAGCCTAGGAAGGGAATATTCCTTCTTGTTGCCCCGGTAGAACACCTTCCACTCATAAATGATTTGTGCACCCACATTTAGTCCAATGCCTGTATAGCGCACGCCACCACCAAAGCCCGAGGAAATATCACGTTGGTGCAGTTGGCCGATGGGCGATCTTCCTAGTAACCAAGTGTTTGCC